>NW_027332210.1:10000000-10600000 GCF_041222505.1 Epargyreus clarus
TTTATAAAAACAGATTCGATGGAGATCAGTCCAGGCTGGTCTGGAAGTGACAGAGTAGTTTTTCATCAACATTTCGGGGCTGTGGCACTGACTCTAACGACTTGGCTATCTCGCGCAAAAACTTTGACGATCCATTACTGGCATTTCTGTCAAGTACACTTCTTAGAGAGTCGTGTTAGATAATCCCAGTTGACAAAGTAATAATATATGATAGTATATTTAGTATATTAAATTAAATTTATGATGATACAAGTGAATAAAATTTAAGTGTTTCTCAAGCTTAGTTTTATGCGCCATAGCAAAACGTAACTCCCAACGAAGGTTCGTGACGACCCGAGATAGATCCCCAATTAGTCAAGCTATTTAAAAAATACAGGCTGTTAAACTATAATTTTCTTTTGCTATAAATATTATCTACCCCAAATAGATCTGAAGTTTTACCTGATATCGGCTACAGATGCGTAACTACCCCTGATGGCAAGTGTATACTGCCGCCCGTGAACATCTATAACCAATTCCATATAGGGTAAGAATTCTACCTGAAACCAATCACAAATTTATTTTTTGAGGACTAAGATCGACTTAATAAGACCGTTAGGATTTACACCCTTTCACTGAAACTTAAGGGCTTATTCAAGCTACAATGAGTGTGGCAGTGGTACATGTCTGGTTGGAATGTACCAATTCTACAACCATTAAACCTTTTGAAAGAATCCCTTACCCAAACGTTCCTAACAAACATACAACAAAATTTGAAACAAGTTTAACAGATCAGAAATAAGTGTCATTCGCTATCATTGCTGTTCTACTAACTACAGTATATAACTAACATCTAATCTTCTATTCGTATAACACAGTCACTCGGGTTTAAACGGGCACTATCGGTTTGTTATTATGATGGAATGGGACACACTTTGTTGCGTTACGATTGCGAACACAATGCAAACACGTAACTGTCAACAAATAGTAATTTTGTAGTGGCGTCGTAAGCGGATTGTGTTTGAAATGTACTTGAGTAGTCACTTATGGATACTGCAACTATCTAGAATAAGTATCTAGATGATATTCATAGCTCAGTTGTGGAAGTTGTGGTACCTATAGTCCGCGTAAAACTGCTAGTCCACTCTGAATGTAGAAATAAATCGCGTCGCTATAGCAAATTGTATGACTACCCACTCGCAACTGCAGAGCGGACTAGTAGTTTGGCGCGGACTAAACTGAATCGAAAATATGTCCGCATTTAAATGTGGTAGAACAGTAGAGTGTAAAATTATTGAGTGTAACTAACATTTTTTGATATTAAATAAAACTTAAGGTGGTAGAACCCTTTGTGGTTCGACTCCGGCGGCACCACCGCCACACCTAATAACAGCAGTTAGGCGCTGCTGTGTTCCGGTTTGAAGGGTGTGGTAAGAGAGACAGACTTTTCCGAGGCGTTCCAGCTTAGTCCTCAGGGGTAGCGGCGCATCTGTGGCCGACCTCAGGTAGGAATATCTAATCCTATCTGAGGTTGATTACAGATGTCCATGGGCGGCTGTAGCCACTTACCATCAGGTGGACTGCATGTTCGTCTGCTACTTTTTTTTTTTTTTTTTTATAATATGGGAGTAGCAGACGAGCATGCAGTCCACCTGATGGTAAGTGGCTACTGCCGCCCATGGACATCTGTAATCAACCCCAGATAGGATTAGATATTCCTACCTGAGGTCGGCCACAGATGCGCCGCTACCCCTGAGGACTAAGCTGGAACGCCTCGGAAATGTCTATCTCCCTTACCACACCCTTCAAACCGGAACACAGCAGCGCCTAACACTGCTGTTATTAGGTAGAAATAGGTGTGGCGGTGGTGCCGCCGGAGTCGAACCACAAAGGGTTCTACCACCTTCAAAATATAATTCTTATATTATAAAAAAAAAAACTAAAATAGTAAAAACAGTGAAACCTCCTATAACATTTAAATGCGTAAATTCAACTGTATTACATTACTACTACATATCTATCTCGCTTGACATTTACTGTTATCCGTATTGAGACAGTTTGTGACAAACCAATATTTATGTAGATCAATCGACTTGTCCCAATCGCAATCAGCTAACGAACGACTATCCGCTGTTCCACTTTGACTGGCGTGCTCTAACAATATGACAATGAACATCACGTCACTTTCAAAGTTAGCGCTCGGTTTAAAAAGATTATTTTATATTTTATAAAGAGATAGTGCACATAAATTACTGCATTTTAGAACATTTTAAAATCAATCAAATAATATAACCAACCAAATAAACCATGTTTAAGCCAATTTCGTTTAATTCAATTTAAAATAATGTATAAGTGTTAATAACCTTAAACGTGTTTTATGACCCAATAAATCACTTTTTACGTTGATTATGAAATACTCTGAAACAGTTAATAATAATTGGACAACGCAAAATTCTGTTACCTACAGATTTTTCAATATGAGATGTCAATTTCAAAACTCTAGCTTCCAATACAAACTGTAGTTGAGGAGAAGCTCATTTGTACGTACAAGTTTCAAAATCAGCGTTGCATCTGACTACAAACCAATATTTTATGCAAATCGATCGACTCGTCCCAATAGCAATCAGCTAACGAACGCCTGTCCGCTGTTCCAACACTGACTGGCGTGCTCTAACAATATGGGAATGTACATTACATTGTATTGCTCTCCTTAAAGTTAACGCTCGTTTTATAAAAAAGAATTACACAAATAAGTGGTATGTCTAATTAATTCTATTAGTATAATAGTTTAGGATTTATTTTAACAAATAAAAGTATGTAACCAAACCAAAAAACCAGTTTTAAACATGTTCTAGGTATTTTCCAATTTTTTTTTTATAACTTTGGATAGGACATTCAAATAAAATATTGGAGTTAACTTGAGGCTAAAGAATTATCAAAATATTACTTGTGCCAGATATTTTGTATTAACGTTTCTAGCTCCAAAATTAGATATCCAAAACAGACTACCTTAAAGTACATAGCATAAATTCATTTTGACGTAACAAAACGTCGCATCCGTCTAAAAACCAATATTTTATGTAGATCGATCGACTTGTCCCAGTCGCAATCAGCTAACGAACGCCTGTCCGCTCTTCCAACACTTTGACAGACTGGCGTGCTCTAACAATGGGGCAGAGAACATTGTTTTACTTTCCCTAAAACTACAGGCAGGTGAGTTTTAGCGAATTATCGTTCGCGTCGCTCTGTAAGGGTACCATGTATACCAACAAAACAAGTAGACCAATGCATAGAATTTTAATTTTAAACTTCCTACTAGCCTCGTAGCGTCCTTACTCTAGTAATTGGTTCCTGTGGACAGCTTGCCGTTCATTATTCTACGCAAACCCTAATGCATTTAACTACAAACATTGACTTTTAGTCCCTTTTAAAAATAAACAACAATAAAAATCTTAAATTTGTACACATATTTATTCTTGAGAATTAAGGATAACCGCACCAGAACACAGGAGAGCAAGAGTATAAATAGCCCTCAATAAAGCATAGATATACGCATATATGACGGTGATAGCTGAAATACGGGTAATTATCATCTCAAGGGGCGCTAATACGGAGGTGGTATGGAAGTACTTAGGGATAATAGCACATCTGGGGTCATTAGATTGGACGCCCGTTCAATTTGATGTGCTTTTGTCGTCAACCCATTACTGTTGAGCTTCTGGGAATGAGTCTGATTTCTGAATAAGAATTTGGAAGTACACCAAGCTGGCCAGGATTGGTAGACTTCATTTTTTAACATATTGGAGTACCAAACGAGCAATCAGCCCATCTCATAGTAACACTAGCGCCGATAGACATCTGTAATCAACTCCAGATAAGATTAGAGTCCTACCTGAGGTCGGCTACAGATGCGTTGCTCTCTATGCATTCGACTGTTCAGTAAATCATGTTTGGGGTTTTGGGATTTATCTACTAGGGTCACACTGCTTTCAATGTTATAACTATTGTCTGTAAATAAATATAGGTAAGCTAATCCCATCGTACGCGTGTTTCTACTACTTATTATTATGTACATTGTGTTCGTTTTATATGCAGTGGCCACTTGAAGTCAAGTGCACTTATGTATAAAGTGCATTACCTACTACGTAGTCCGTACCTACTGATTCTGAATTTTAAGCTATACGCCATAATATTCTCTTAAACTTCAAACATAATATTTTTAATGTATTCTCATACATTACTTTTCTTATTTTTAAGTTATAAATTATTGAAAATGTCTTTACAGATAAGATTCCTTCTAAACCTATTATAATACAATTTAATACAAAGCTTTAGGGCATTTATGTTATTTATAGCAATATTTCTAAAGTCAGTTGTAATTATAAGTATCGTATGTATTTATACATATTAAAAACTGGATATCAAATGAACCCCAAAATAGCTTCATAATTGAGAAATTCCGGTATCCATCGTAAGAATCTACAATAACAGTTAGACAACAAAGGCAGAAAGATAAATGAATTGTAATGGATCCGGCATTGACTAAAATAATCAAAAATGTAGGTTATCACTTCACAAAATGGCAAACTGTCACGTTTAAAGGGACACCAATTAATTGAAATGAGGATGTAAATAATGATCGGGCCGGACAAACAAATGGAGAGAGAATAATGAATTGGGTTGGTACGATCGCTATGGACGGACATTCGTTTCGTTGACGTGTTGAAATCAGGAGTCCCGCCCAGTCCGTGTCTGGGCATTTGAACTGAAAATTTATTGTCTGTCGAATTTGAAAATTGTCCTCATCGATACTATAAGAGCAAAGATACATAATATTAACGATACGATTTGAATTAGTTGGTCGTTTTAAAATGCCTTTTTAAATTTCGTTTCTTAGATTATGATTTTGAGATGGAACGGTATACAAAGATAAAAGGCATCGCACATATATTTTTTAAAAATGTAAAATGTTTAACAAACCGTGGCTTGCATCTTTAAGCTTCAATAAAAATGTAAAAGAAGTCGGACAAAATAATAATTTTGTGTGTAGTTCAAAACATCAAAATTCAGAGCACTATTACGATGGAGTTATGTTGTGATTAAGATGTTCTTATGGCCTCTAGTACGATGATCATCTTACTGAAGAGGTAATAAAAAACAAAAAAAAAAACAGAAACGTAGTGTGATAGGTGGTCTAATGTAATGAGTACTTTGCATTTTCGATTCATCCATGCCACATACCGCTTCCATGTGACTTTTGTAACAAATAGTAGGTATTTAAATCTATATAAACCAATTTGGGTTCAATATTTCTGGTAGGTGAATTTAAATTAAAATCCCTAATTTTCTGGTAAGTACTCTCGTATTTGCATTATCGAAATTAAACCCTTGTGTATTTGGACCTTTCCTTAAAACGACCCTTTCGTACCGTTTTTCACGTCTGAACCTTCTATATCGTTTTTGAACCTTTTGAAATAATCGATCAGTTAATGGACGGGCTGATTTATTTCCCCAGGCGACCTCTAATCATTCAGTTTTTAACCATACAGCAGGATTTGTGGTGCATTTATAACTAAAGACATCGTACGTGACAGACACGGGTCGCGGCAGACCAAAAATATATGAATTAAAATGTTACAAGTCGTAAGTGTAATAACACAAATAAACCCATTATACATTAATTATAAACAGAAGCAAAATCTATTCTAATGATTGAATGTCAGCAAGTGTATTCAATGTAATTATTAGCAAATGTGGATAAGGAAAATGATCTAAAATTCTAAAGACTTATGTTATCTTCCTTCTAATTAAAATTATGTAGATGTTTAAGCTCATTACAAAAAACTAAATGATACTATTCGCCACTTAGATTAAGGACGGTGTGATAAATTCAACCCAACGAATTGTAAACCTCTGATATTTGAAAAATTATGTGCATATCAGAAATTATTCACTATCTACTTGCTTTATGGATGCAGGAAAATGTTGCGAGGAAACGTGAGTTTTCCTAGAAAAGTAGTGACAGGGTCTACCAACAGGACTAGTTTAACTGTAGCCTTAAGTTCTCATCGTCCTTAGGGAGTTTTGAGGACTTGGTGATTATATCATCATTGTCATTAACCCATTACTGCCCTACTGTTTGACAATATTTTTGGCCAAGTGCCTGTTAGGTCAGATTTCACAGAGGAAGGCCTCAGGTAGTTTTCCGTCGTGATATGTAAAAATCTATGTCTTGGCACGCCAGAAGATATGCTTTTAAGGTTATGATTTAGTATGCACTGAACAAGAGATTCTACTACAAACAGCATATAGTAAGCATCATTAAAGTACGAATATGACCACGTTCACCGCATCAGTTGACGAGTATACTGGAAACCATTAGGCTAAAATGCGGTTCGATGGCACGCGGGTTACATTGTATCTAAAATTAGAAACCATTATTGTAATTGGAAATATTTGATATTCAATACAAATGTTTTTTATTTATTTCCTAAAATATAAGTAGCACAAAAACCAATCGTATAGTAAAAGTTCCGTTTTCCATTATAGGTGCGGTACCCAAAAAATCAAATAAATTGGGTTGTATCCTAAAATGTATGTATATTGAAAGCGAAACGACCACTAGCATACGAATGTAAGTAAAATACAATACAAACCGACCACTTTCGTAATTGAAACCAACTTGATTGGGTAGATCAAACTGAATGGGATTAGGCCGGGTTGAAAATGTTGACAGGAATAAAAATTGTGTGATGAATATTTTTGTTGAGGGTAAAAATGTATACATATAATCGTATGTAGGTGCTTTACAGCTGAATACATAATCACTCGAGGTTCCAGAGATTAGAGCAGGTAAGCCTGCTAGCGAAAATAGAAAGGACGGACGGTGATTTCTTTTTAAGTCCAATTGTTTTCCGATAGCGAAGAACATTTTATTTCGGACTAAAGTTCCTTTTCTTATCAGTTCTAGCTAGCAGGGATTTTGAAGAAAACATTTACGGAATAATACGGATAAATTTGTAAATTAAATTAGTAAAAGTGAAGTGACAAAGGACTTATCAAAGTTAGCTGAAATATACTTGACTATAATTTGTTTCTTGAGTTTTTTGGGGATGTACTAAAGCAATGTCTCCATCATACCTATTTCTACCTTTTGTCAGTAATCTTCTTTTTTTAACCGACTTCAAATAAGGAGGAGGTTACTCAATTCGACCGTATATATGCTTTTTTTAAAGAGTGTGATAAGACAGATTTACTTTGTTACATCGCCTTGTAACTCCTCATATTATGTCAGCCCGAACTGTAATTTAGACCACATGAGTGGTATCTCTAGTTGAGTTAGGAAATAATTTCAGTTTTTATTAGACCTTCTACGAAGTCCACGGAAGGAGAGAGAGAAAAAGAAAAGAATATTTCCACGGATAATGATATATTCGTTAATGACAATTAACCACACCGCCATGTAAGAAAAAAACCAATTGTAAGACAATTAAGAAATAATCTACATAACTATAGTACAAAGGTTGGATTTCATACATACAAATGGAAGTACAAAATAAATAACTACTAAAACGAATGAACTGCACGGTATCGCTAAAGTATCGAAATGCAATCCAAAGACAATATACTACAAACCGTAAAACTACACAAGTGCTATAAATCACATTGTCAGATAATCCTAGGAGATGTAAAATCGATCATTATGGAACGTGCCTTCAGCTGCGAAGACATTTATGACATCATTTTCGATTTAATGCAGTCAATTTTAATGCAAATCGGATTCTATTCAAAACATGCATTCATCATCATTGACACAACTGTCCCATTGAAGAGTTTTGTTAGAACGAAAAGTTTAAAGACAATCGACCAAGATAAGTTGAGTATCGTAGTAGAGAAATCCAAGCATACAAAGACAACGTTAACTTCAGTAACAGACCATAAAAATGACGTAACTATCACATAGAGCCGTAATATAATAAAATCTAAGGAATCGCAAAATGGGTTAGTGGAGCTTCCGAACGGGATCCTTTATGACACCGCATTTTCGATTTCATTCGGGTGTCGTTTCATCTGATACGAAGCTGAAAATAAAATCAAGTCTCTTTGCTATCAGCTAGTCCTTTCTATCTACACATGAGTTCATTTTCCTTCATTCATACGACTTCTGTTGCTGGAACAAAATTTCGAAATGTTACGTGATGAGAATTCGTATTTTTTTAATCTAAATTTGTAACCCTATAAGAGACTATACCAGATGTTACTATTGCTACTAACTTCTTAGATACACATTAACATCTAACATATACAGTACTACTTGGTAGGACGTTAAAGAAATAAAAAAGAGTTAATTGTTTTAGCCGCAAATGCAAATAAATTTAAATTTAAATTACGGAGAGAAAATACTTTTACATGACACGATACCTGTACCATTATACATTTCTAAATTAAATCAAATAAATTTATAAAGAAAATGGTAAACATAACCTTTTAAATCGTACCGTTAAAAGCATTTATTGATAATTAAACGGTAGAATGTTGATTCATCGCTAATGAACGATGTAGACGATAGTTATTTACTAGTTAAGATTAATTGAACTAAATTCCACAATATACTTTGTTTAGTTACAAACATTGTCGCTGTAATAAAATGTATGTTGAACCATATATTTGTAATAAAGATCTAAATAAGAATACTAGTTTTAGGTGACAACTAAATAACTAAAGTTTATTTATTACTTATGGAGTTTAAAGGTAGCAGAATCCTTCCTAGTTAGACACGAAATACACCATCCCATTCCTATTACTGCTTAATAGCAAATACTAAACACTGTAAGTAGGTACTATTCTGGTTGAAAGGGTGTGATAAAGTAAGGTAATACTAAAGTATTGTTATCGTATAAATACGATTGTAACTTAGTCTTCAGCGGTAACATCGTACGCACCAGACGGTGCGGCGAGCGTTAAGCTCACCTGGGCGGAGCCCGACGCGGCAACGCGCTGAGAGAACTCCGGTTGGGCTCCTTTGGAGATCCCGGAGTCCTCTACGCAGCACCGAGGGTGGCCACCGGGGGGTTTTAGTGCAGTAAGAGTCCCACATAACCCTGTGTGGCTCCCACGGCATCGGGTACCTTTTGAAGGTTTCCCCCCTCGTGAACAAAAAAAAAAAGAAAGGGGTAACAATGAATATGTGACTGACCTATAACGGGTTTCCCGTCGTATCTGAGGTTGACTATAAATATCCATTGGCGGCAACGGTTCAGATTCACTAGCACACTCCTTCTACTTCATAAAAAACTATAAATTATGAAGTTTAAAAATAATTTTCTAAGATTAGACCTTAGAATATGAATATAAACTTAGAATATTTATTTATAAACTAGAACAAATAGAACGATAGAAAAAAATGTGATCCGGTGCGTAATAGCGAGTCTACTATTATTCATATTAACATAACAAGTGATTTCATATATGATAACATATTAGCAAGCTTTGTATAAAGCAGGGCTATACGAACTAATTCGCAAAACAAAATGAAAATTTCATAATTGTTGTAGCGCAGATGTGCTGGGAATTAGAATAGAATTGCTAATTTTGTTCTATGTTAATTCAAACTGAAATATGCAATTAGACAAGCCTATTCTATATGTTAATTGTGTAATAATAAATTTAAAAACATAGGTAATTTTAGGTTAAAGGAGTTTTAGCTGTTAAATACAGTTAAAGGCGTTTTTGAATTTGAATAGTTAACGACTTCTCATGAGAAGCTTTCGCTTGAAAATATTTAGGTAAATTTAGATGTTCTATAAGGAACCGGTATAGACATAATATTTCAATACCATTTATTACAGCAAGGGATGTTTCGGATAGAGTTTTATCATCTGATGATGATACTCAACAACCCATTACTGTCCCACTGCTGGGCACGGATCTAATCTCAGAGTGTGAAGGATTAGGCCATAGTCGACCGCGCTGGCCAAGTGCAAATTGGTAGACTTCACATACCTTTGTGAAAGTTTTTTTTAAATATTTCTTAAATATGAGGTTTCGTCGCAATGTTTTCGTTTACCGTTAAAGCAAAACTGATAATTATTTTTTAAACAGAATTATAAATACAAAAAATGATTGATATATGTACATAAGTATTACATAAATTGCACTCTACAAGCTCCTGCATGCCATAATGAATATGTAAACAATTTATAAAATAAAAATACACATTTGTTATTCTAGACTCTAATGGTAACCAACTAAAAATGGACCAAATAGGTTTTTTAAACTAAACTATAAAACATGAATAAGTTTTCAACCTTATATTATGTAATTATATAAATTCATTTCAAATCTCTAAATTTAAAGTTCATTGTAACATTATATCAAAACTTAAGGGGGCGATTAATTACAAATTGGGAATCTGTTATTAATTAACAAGATATTTATAGATCTACGCTTATAGTATCTCACTGAGGTTCCTTTAAAACTATATTAGGCATACTTGCCCCCTGACGTGCCTTTAAAACTTTTACAAGCTACCTTTCCTCTTAAATTTCAAATCTCGTTGTGAAAATATTTTCTCACGGTAAAAGAGCATTGTAATAAAATGTAACTTTTACCGTAAAACAGATTGTTAAATGTATAGTGGAGGAAAGAACTATACTGAAGATATAAGGGTTTCCTCAAACGTGCTGCACGTTTAACGTCGGTTTTAAGAAACGCAAGACTGAACGGTAAGTTCAACTTTATGTGCGATTGAAACCGACTGCATGCAACGGCGGCCGCGTATAGTGCTCTAAGCAGCAGCAGCAGCAGCAGTAAATCCCAGTGCAAAAGACATAGAGTTAGAAGCACAATCGTTACTTATTCTCCTAGTAAGTCGGTGTCTCAATCGAATATAAAATCGAAAACATCCAACGTGGATAAACAAATTATTTTAAGTTTCCATAGGTGATTATTTCACAATTATTACGCAAAGATGAAAAAATATTTGCCAATTACTTTAGAATATTGTACGCTGCTTTTGCTTTAAAATATTGTGCCTTGATATCAATTTTACTATACATGTATTATACATACATAGATCCGTCGATCGGAGTAGCTGCATATTGAATAGCGTGCAATTGACGATAAACAGCAGGTGCCGACGCCACACACGTGCCGACTTCGGCCGACTGCGTGCAGTTCAATTTGCAGCTGTAAGAGCTTCCGATTTAATGCAGTCCAAAACCAACCGCACCCATTTAACATATCAACTACAAAAACGCGGTCAATCTGAGGCAGCTCTAAATAGAAAAGTAGATACGAGCGGAGCTGGAAGCTCATCTAGTGGGAAAAGATATTACAATTTTCATTTCAAGTTTTGAACGAACTACATGAATTTCTGGCTAGCGGAACCCAATTCCACAATTTTGGAGTGTGTTGGGAAAATCTCACGCTTTGTGAACCCGAGCTGCGAGATTTTAATTTGATTTGGGTGTTTTTTATGGGTTTTGTTTTTGCAATATGTATGTTGATTACCATAGAATAACGGAGTTAGAGATGCGAAAAGGATTTTATGGATGCAGAATCCATAATGTTTGTGCTTAGGTTTTCAACCGTTTTTAAATCCCACTCATAGATACAATTTTCTTCCAACTCCATCAGCATGATTTCGATGCATATTAAAAATGGTATGCATATGGTTAATGTTTACCAAATGACATTTCAAATAAAATACAAAACATACCTAAATGTTTCGCTGTTAAAAATAGAATTCGTAGAACAACCCCAATAAACAACCAACCCTAACAAACACGATTCAAGTGAGACTTCGGACAAAAATATAATACGTGAATTTTTACTAGAAATAGAAACACCTGAAAACGACTTGACTAGAACCCTTGAAACTTTCCGAAAGGTCATAGAGCGTCGTAATTTTGATAATGATGTTGATGAGAGAGACGATAGAACTTTAGATAAATGTAAGGAACGACCTATTTATCCTTATAACAAAAAACAGTACACAAACAATATAAATAGATTTAACAAAATAAGGAAAGATATTCGATTGATAAGATGTTTTATATACGTTTCACGTGAAGTTCCTATGGGAATATCCGACTTATTATATGAGTCAAACCACATTTTCTACTCCGGTACACAAAAACAGGTAAGGGCTTATTTACACCAGGCCGTCATGTGAATTCACTGACTCACCGAAGGCTACCAATCTGGATTAAAGACCTATTGATTTGACGTCTGAGTTCGCATTCAAAGTCGACCGATAACTATTCTAGCATCTTTGAGAAGGGATAGTTGACCGAACTTTCTTGAAAGTTGCAGTCAACACTGTTACCGGCAAGTCGAAGTAGCTTGCCGAAACCGTTCGCCGAATTCAGTCACCGTTGATGACAGGTGACTTAATGTAAACAAGGAAGTCAGCCAAAGCCGAAGGTTCGGCAGATGATGTAGTTTGCCAAAGACGAAGTAGCTTGCCGAAACCAATCGCCGAAACGCTCGTCCTTGATGACGCTCGACTTGTTTTAAACAACACCCAAAGTTAACAACTTTTCGCAGACGAAGTAATTACGAAAAACGGCAATATACAATGTATAAACTACCCTGTGTATAAATGAGCCTATAAGCCAATTTTGAAAATTGAACTTCCGCATTCGAATCATAAATGGTGTTACTTTTAATACATTTTCAGCCTTCAGTTTTTGTTTGTGTAGATTATATATTCCAACCGTCAGATCATCCTGTGTTTGCGCAGTTGCGGCAATGAAAACAGATGGCCAAACTTTATTTGCATGGGTCGAAGTTACTTCATAAACCATGGGAGCGTTTTATTTTCGTAATATTTTCATTTATTTATATAAGTAATTTCAATGTAAAGTGACTGAACTGTTTGTGTGAATAAAAATGGATTCGTCAATTAAAAAACGATTATTTTAGTTTACGTTGTTGTGATCTTGAATGAAGTTTTACGAGCGATTTCGTTTGGATTTGGATGAAACGAAATCATTAAGAAATATATCGGGGGATAGCAATGTCCGAACGTCCGAGGTGTGGTGGCCCTGGGACAACGAAGACTTGGAAGCCCCGAACGATTTTATGAATTAAAAGGAACATTATTTTCCTTCAAGTCTTCAACAAATAACTATTAAAATATTTCAACACTGTTTGGAAAAAGAACTGATAAGTTACTGACCCGTCGCAATTTGAATATTTTTTTCTCTATTGTGGAACCCTCTCTCCCGTAGTTGCCATGGGGCAGTAATCCCAGTTGCCCTACCCTGAATTCCGGCCCTAGTTGGAAGCAAACGTCCGAAGAATAAGAGCAACATAACATAGGCTACTACAATAGCGTTACAATCTTTTTGATTTTAATAGGCGACATTGATTTAAATTACAACGACGTTATTCAATTGGTCATGACATAACCCAATAAAAATACCTCACTACAAATATGCTACTAAGGTACCTCATATTTTAACATTTGCAAAATACATTTTCTTTTAAGATTTTTATGGTGAATTCAGTGTTAAATATTATTGGTTAATGTGTGAATGTGAAATTATTCGAAAATCATTGAGCTACAGTTTTATTTAAAACAGTCTCAAAATAATAGCAGTATTCATAAATAAAATAATTGTATTATAATTGAATTAATTAAACCATTATAACCGTATTAAATACGTGTTAATTATCAATTGAGACGCATATAATAATAAATAGGCAAGCATTGTTATTGGTCATGTTTATGAATATTTAAGCCCGCAATTCCGCGTGGTTGTGCGTGCAACGATTATATGACTATCAATAGTATTTATTTATTTGTGCGTATTATTTGTCAGTGCCAATGTTTCGACTAATGAAGCCGTCTAATCTCCGTGCTGGAGGCACAATTACAAATTAACTACTAGTGATAATAGTGTGAAACGCTGATTAGTCGTTAAAACGCTTATAACGCTTTCGGTGGTGAAACCGTTTGTTGTTCAACGCCGAAGGCACCAATGCCACACCTGCGTGACAACTGCAATGTTTGAAGGTTATGTTAAGGGAGATGTACTTATCAGAAGCAATCTAACTTTGTCTTCAGGGATAGCATCGTGTATGTTGCTGACATCAGATAGGTCTCTTATTTGATTAAAAATTGATTATGATTATGTGCATTGTCTATGGAGTGACTTACCATCAGGTGAACTACATGCTCGTTTGTTACTGCTATACTACACCTATCCAAAGAGGGTGTCAGAATATACTCCAAGATTCCTCCATTGTGAGGTCAGCAATAAAACAAAAAGGTTTCAGCCAATAATAGAGCCCTAAGATTGTGGAAATTGAAAAGCAAGCGGAGAAATGTTTAAAACTGCCATTTCAATTACTTTCCATCGGGAAATTCTTCGAATCCTCTTCCAGTCGACAAATGAAAAATGTTGTTGAAGAAAAATAAAAAAATGTTACTCTCGAAATGAAAGTCTGTTTGCATCGGCACTGGATTACAAAGGATTATCTAGTCTCCCGAATTTTGGAATTGGATTCGCCAAACCAGGAATTCCAATAGATCGTTCAGAGATGGAGCAGTAGTTTTTAAAATAAGTCGACTGATTGCGTTTTTCTATTTCGATTTTGCTAATACGCAGAATTTTTAATATTCGGAAACTTAAAATGCGGAGAAATAGCAGATAAGGGATTCTTGCAGGGAAAAAGAGAAGCATTTAAAACATTTTAGGAACAGAACTAAAATATTTCGAAAAGGCTAGAGCCCTTTGTAATTTATTACTATTCTAAACATATCTCGCCCACATCGTTGGAAAAATATAGATGATTCTTGGTATTTTTAAAACATGAAATATTTCGTTTCAAAAAATGGATTTTACTTTGCTTGGATTTCATTAGAATTTCAATTTAGATGGCAGGTTTGTCAAAAGACGCCGACAGAAAATCTTATAAGACCTACCAGATATGCAAGTAATGATGGAAATTGTAATTCATCTTTTTGCAACACTAATTTATTTCCTGGCGTCAAAATATATTTCAGTGCATAATGTTTTTTTGGAAACAGTTTGTTTTTGAAACGACAGCTGAAATGTTTTCGCCACTCCGCTCATGTCATTCTCATTTTTCTTTTACGGGAACCACCTAGCTAAAGTAATTTTTGTTGAAAGTACGAAACAGGGAAGTAGAAATTTTATTACAGTCAAAATTTGAAATAGTGGTTTATAGTCAAACGTTTTGGTCAATTTTATCTTTGGCAACGTGTACAATACTAAGTTTACATTTTTAGAAGTATATTTTATAACTGAACATGTCAGTTTATCCTATTTTTTGTTAACTAGGGGAAACCTTAAAAAGGTACCTGGTTTCGTCGGAGCGACACGGGGTTATGTGGGATTCCTACCGCACTAAAACCCCCCGGTGACCGTCCTCGACGCTGCGTTGAGGACTCCGGTATCCAAAAAGGAACATCACCGGAGTCCTCTAAGCATCTAGTGTGTACGACGGTATGCGGCCGCACGTACCGCCGCCCTTCCCGGGGTCGCATATCGGATGGTTCGAGCTCCCACTTGCCACCCGCAATCCCAGAAGCCCCCTTTTAGTCGCCTCTTACGACAAGCAGGGGATCACGTAGTCCTATTCTGGTCCCGGAACTACAGGGACAGTTTACCACAGTCTTACCACGGAGAATTATACCATCTAAGAAATCTCCAAACTATAGTTACTTCAAATTACTTATGTCTTTTATTTGAAAAAATTAGCCTTTAAGGTAGGTACTATATCCACTATGATACGGCTTTCGCACAAAAATTGCCAATTTCACGGGCTCGCAGGCCACATTTCACCTATAAAATATGTAGGAGCTTTTGAAAATTCTAACACCTACGAGTAGCACGCTATCGTTAAAACTAAAGTAAGCATTTGTTTTTACTACCTCTCGTGTTTCTTTGCAACTTTACTAAGTTTTTGAGTTATCCACCTATGACAACTTTTATCACTTGAGAACAAAAGTTGTCCAATACGAAACTTGGCTCATATCCTGCAAGTACAAAACTTGTTTGAGCATACAAGCATCGACCCGCGACCCGTAATGCCACACTTTTAATGTCATCATGATTTAGTGTAATCGATTTTTTTAATTAACACGCTTTTATTAGCTTGGGTTGTATGTTTGTATGTATGTATGTACGTAACAGTAACGGAATCTTTGAACCCGATTTTTATCCACTTTGAACGTTCAGTTTAATCCAAAATTTTGAAAAATTAACAAAAACCGATGACAATACACGATTTTAATAATTTTGTACCATTGTCCTTATCAACATCCTCAGGATTAACGATTTTCGAGGCGAGAGAAAGCGCCTTATGGAGCGTACAGGCAAAGTTACTAGATTGATTTTTAGCTATAAAAAATAATAATGTTATTTCCCTATAACTCAAATGTAACTGAAACATATCTATAATTCCATCTTTTAGTCTGATTTTTAGGATTCCGTACTCAAAGGATAAAATGAAACCCTCCGCTGTCTGTTCGTGAGTCACAGGGCTTTATCTCTTAAGCCGTAATAGATAGACACTTGATTTTTTTACAGACGATGCATAATGATGGTTGCTATAACAACAAATACTAAAAATTAATAAAATAAATATAGTTCAAAAAACTAAAAAACACGCTTTTATGATAAAATGAACTAAAAAGTAGAAAATAATTCTCAATCTAGGAATCAATTAAGGAATAGTAAATTGTATAATTGTGGAAAAAGCGTGGAGTGCTCCACTTATCAATTTTCGAAAAGCACCCCTGCAAAGCAAGCGGCTATAGTCGTCCTCAGGAATGGCAACCCATCGGCTTCAGGTAGAATTACTCTTCTGATCACCTGATGATATAGAAGTGTGATTCTATCTGAACTTTGGACATGTAGTCCAGCTAATGGAAATAGCTGATGATGAGCTCGTTTGATTTTTTAATTCATTAAAAAAAACATGCAGATAACCAAGTATGAACCTATGCGCCCAAAAAAAATCTCCAAGAATCGCCCGCGATAGAAAGATTTGCTTCGTCCTTTATATTTATTACTTGCAATAAGTAGTAATTTTTGCCAGACGTAGTAATATTTTCTGTCTATAGCCTGGTATTGTTCAGGGCAAAAGTTAATAGACATCTTCTAGGTCATGTCAGATCGCTATGTCAGGCGAAATTGCGGTCAAACTAAAAGTATTAAAAATGTAACCAACACAACTTTATCAAGTCTATGAAAAATGTTCCCTGAGGATTGACGTACCCTATATAGTGACATATTTAAAATAGGATAAAAAAATACTCCTTCTACCTAGCATCTAATACCCGAGTTCTAACATTATCATTAAAAAAATATATACCAGTATAGAAGAAACATCATCAAATAAATTCATTCACACACGCAAAACGATCCAATTCTAAGGAAGTAATTCAACTCACTGGGGTTTTACCAAAATACCCACACGTTAAATAAGATATCGTTAAAGCTTAACAATTTCACGGAACAAAATCCTCTTAGCGTTCACATAGCTGAAATCGCACCAAAACAGTGAAACACACTCCATTTGGATTGCTCTTGAAATTGTCTTATCACTTGAGAATAAGAGAGAAGAGGCCAATATTTTCTATGTAAGACTTAATATAGCCAATATAGCCATATAGCTATTATACTTAATATAGCCAATGAAATTACACGAATTTTAGTACCAAGATATCTAAAATCGGATCAATATTTACGAAATAGTGGCCAAAAAACAAAAGGGGGGATCAAGTCATCCATACCTAACGATAAGGCAGACGAGCTACCTATTGGAAAGCAGTCACCGTCGCCTATGGACATTTGCAACACCAGAGTCGCCAATGCTTAGCAATATTTGGCTTTTTTTTTTGCTTAAATTGTATCATAAGTTCTAACGGTGCACGTATATCTGCAGACATCGTACGTATCAGACACGGTCCGTAACAAAACAAAAATCGTATCATTCTATGCAATGTATAAATTACACAAACATGTAGACACCGGCCGTGTTTCTCAAAATATTGTTTAGAGAAATATAATTTTGTCTGAGCTAAACGTTCTATGTCTATTAGACATAAATGGGTCCTAATTGTACCGCATTTTTATTGTTGCTGCATTGTTTAGATATTGCATTTTATACACATGTGATATTTTTTTTATTTCCATCAACTTTTCAACATCATTTTTTAATTTTTTATAAAATTTAACTATAAACTCGTCAAATGATACATGACATGAACGACATGTTATGTTTTTGCGCTCGCTACACGTTACTCGCTGGTAGTATGACAATTCCTTGTATGTGTACATTGTTCTTAGAGGTGAAGTATAAATGGTAAAATTTGAATAAGAAAATACTCGTAGAAAATTACTACTTAAAGCCTTTCTAAACAATACTGTATTGTATGAAAAAAGGAGTTATGAACATTAAGAGATTCTTGTTTAAATCACAATATTCTTAGGCAAGGTTTTTTATTCCAAATTTTAATTAGTTAATCTTTAGTCTGTACTTCTTTTGCAAAATTTTAGTAACATAGCATGTAGTTACTAAGTGACATAGTAAATGGTCACTCCTTTCCATGAACGTCTAAAATCGAACACAACGTAAGTATGTACTTGAGCCGCCATAGTTACGTTATTATCCTTAAAGACAAAGTTGGAACTTCAACCAGAATACAGAAATAGGTCTGGCGGTAATAACTGGCGGTTGAATGACTAATTGTTCTGCGATTTCTAGGAACACAGAGGAGGTACCACAGCAACATGGGTTTTACCAGTCGATGACAAACGTTACCAGACCTGAGGACTAAAATGTTCATTTCATATATAAGTTAGACGGCATCCACACTCTTACAATAAAAGGCAAGAACCGCTTCAAAATAAAAATTGTGGTTATCGTAAGGCAGCAATCATAGCCACACCAATTTTTGCTTAAGGTAGTTCTTTTTGTCAGGTGTGAGAATTACGAACTGATTTTATTTTAAAGAAATGAGATACTGATATTATTTTAAACACCGATATTAATTAAAAATATATATAAATTATGCCAATTTTTTTTAAATCCTTAAATTTTTAAATCCTTGTATGCGTTTAGTCTGAATAGGTACTTAAAACTTCAATTACACTTAATTTATTACTCTAAAATTATTTTATGTTTACTTTTTATCACTTAATCTCAATGGAGAAGTTAAATAAATTATGCAAAAAATAAAATTATGAATACGTGTCCCACGGAATTAAATATTTTATTATAGCTTATGACAAATTGTGTGTAACGACTATTAAATAATTATTAATTTTGTAATTGAAGACTAAGAACGTGGCTTGAAATATTTTTATATAATACACTGAAGAACTTTTGATATTCGTTATCACAACGGAGTACTTCAATAGTTTCATTTTTCGATTATCTCATCTTAATGTGAAAATTAAAAGTGTGTAATTATGTACAATAGTGTGCGTAATTATGCATATATGGCGTCGCGCATAACCATGCATGCAGAACCGTGCATGCTGTCATAATTATCTCAGCATGCAGAACCATGCAGTCCACATAAGTCAATACCGCCTACGCCTCTACGGCATCTGCATATATAAAGCCGACAATATGCGTAGTTACTTCTAAGGCCTAAGATCATCGAAAAAGTAGATCTATCTTACCACGCCCTTCGTAGAAAAATACAGCAGCGTCAGCTGGAATATGGCAGAAATAGCTACGACGATTGCGTAGACGAAACTTATTTATATTTTTCATACATATTTTGTATACTGTGTGCCTTTTATTAGAACTGTGTGACAGAAAGGTGACTAAATCGGTTTAATAAGCCTTAGGCTCTGTACTCTAACTCTTAGATATTTGCTTCATGCTCTAGGGAGGGTATACATTCAAACCTTAATACCTTATGAATATATAATTTCAGTTTTTATTGATTATTTGTAGGTTTTCAATTGAGTAGCCATAATTGATAATCTATGTTTTGTATACTGACATGATAAAATACGTTATAAGATTTTTTTTATTTCATACATATTTTTATACCGCGTAAAGAAATAACTTTAAAGAAATGTAGTATATAAATTGTAACAGTTATTTCTTCAAACTGAACGTTGCCCATCATGTAATTACTGAAATAGTAAATAACTTAGCTTTGCAACTATTACATTTAAATGGTTATATACTGACGAAGGGTTATTTTTAATTCTATTTTTTTTAAATTTGAATTAATGAAAGTATTTTTGGAATAGGGAAAAACTATGTACTATTTTCATACTTAGTTTCTTATTTTCATACTTCAGTTTTCGATTTTCATCAAAATACCAAAATATTTTTGGAGTAAAGAACAGGGATTTATCAGACGATCGTAGATACCTTGCCACTGTAGTCATTAAAGTCAGGCAGCTGAATCAGTAGTCACACCCTTCCACCAAAACGCAAGGGCTTCACGCTACAAATAGGCGTAGCGGTGGTACCACTCCGGATACTACTACTACTAATACTACTATCTTTTAAAAGTGCTATCAAAATTGATTTCTTAAATTGTGTTTTTAAAATAAGATATACAAACAAAAAAAAATAACAGAATCAAGATATTTAAATAAGAAAGACTTAAAGAAGACTTCATAAATTTTCATACGAAAATGACAGTTTTTTATAGTACAGAAAAACATCTTGAATTATCTCTTATATAGATATAAAATGAACATTTAATAACAGAATACCGCACGTATTGACCAATAAAAGCCTAATAAACTAATCAGCATAATAATGAACCGTGCCGAAGCTACGAGCTACGAATCCTGAACAAATATTTTTCAAGAGAAAATCGAATCAGCGACATCGAGCGACGGCGTCAAATGAGTTATGTTCATATTGTTAACCTTATTAAATTATTTTATTTTGATCCCACTCGATATTGGTGTGGTTGCCCACTGCTGGGCTTGGGTTGCCCACTTTTAAGAAATGAGAGACGTGTCATTACTTTAGTCGTATTTTAAATACCGAAGTAATTATTAATTTCCATTTGATATGTAAGTAATTTCTTAAGTAATTGTTTATAAACGAGATTCAAATTAATTACAGCAATTTGTCGAGCGATTAATTATATTGATAAAAAATCCGTGACCAGACTGCAGTGTGCGAAATAAAAAAAATACTCAAAAAATATGACGTCCACAGAAATAAAATACGAATCCGCTGGAAAACAAAAACGCTTCGAATAATAAAAAAAGTTGAGACAAAAACTTACGTGGTCGGTCCGTCCCGCGACGAATTGCACTAAAATATCTCTTCTCTTTTTAAAACACTTACACAAACACGAAATTGCTGAATCCACTGTCACCATTAATTCATAATCCACACCGCGACGAAAATAGTGCGATCAACCAATCGGATTTTTACGGGAGATGATATTAAAATCGAGACGCCACACGCACTCTCGACGACGTCTCGGCCGCGACTGGCGGCCGGGGCGCTCGCTCACGAAAACGCGGGAAACTGCGACGAAAACGCGCGAAATTATTTTTTATCTGTGCACATTCGCGCCGTTTTTCACGTTTTGTAACGTCGTTTTGTTCCTGCCTATTCTGCCTGTAGATTTCGTTCTGAAATAAAGATATAAAAAAATCTGGTACGCAATAAAATGAAAGAGAAATTTTCACGCTTAATAAAATATGAGCACGTTTTACATTTAAATAGGTGAGTATGTATGATTGTATCAAGTTCTCGTCAGTTTATTTCTTTCCATTGAACATTTACCTTAATACTATTACGTATTTTTATATTTATGCCATACTTATAAAGATCTTTGCTTGTAAATGAAATTATAACGTTATTCTAATTCTCTACACGGGACACAAGAACAATCATAATATTTTTATCATACTGGTTAACACAAAAAAGTTATTTTATTGTCCTAATTATTCATGTAAAGATCGCAAGATTACCAATTTTACTAATGCTTGCTAATTTAAATGCTGGGATAAACTTAAAATCGAAAGTCACAGCAAAGGCAAGAAAAAGCATTTGGGATTCCTAAAATATTACGATGTTCCTAAATCGAGAGAGAGAGAACATCTGAACAATATATTAAAACAGAACGATTTCAAATTCATTTTCCCTAATAGGTACTGGCCGAAACTTCTTTTGCCTCATTTTAATAATAATGACATGCTTGATGATTCTCCTCATTCCAAATTCAAATTAAAGTACATTTTTAAATACCTTCGTTATTTCTTGCTTGCCAGTTCCTACATTTGTAAATTCAATTATAATGTAAAAGAATTGCCATGTACACACATGTACCTATGAGTTCTCATGATTTTCAGGAATTATTGAATAAAAACATCTCCATTTATTTATTTTATTTTCAAAAATACCTACTTAGTGCTAATAAATATTGCACAGAGCGTATTGTTAAGTCTTGTAAAAAGTGAATTCGCCTAAAGATAAATAAAATAGGGCCTCTCAGAGTAACTATTGTAATAATTAGTAATCTGAATATATCCCTACAGGCGTGACTAAGTTCATCATCATCAACCCATTACTATCCCACTGCTGGGCACGGGTCTCCTCTCCGAATGGGAAGGATTAGGGCAAAGCCCACCGCGCTGGCCAAGTGCGAATTAGTAGACTTCACATACCTTTGAGATTATTTTTTTTATAAATCTCTCAGGTATGTAGGTTTCCTCACGATGTTTTCCTTCACCGTTTAGCATGTGATAATTAATTTCTAATACGCACATAACCTTTTGAAAAATCAGAGGTGCCTGGGATTTGAACCTCGGACTCCTCGATCGAGAGGCCGAGTTTCTTAACCACTAGGCTATCACTGCTCTTGTGACTAAGTTAACAAATCCAAAATGTACACTTTTCATGGCAGCTTGTACTCTTTGAAGTAAGGGATATTTCAAAGATTTTAAAATCAACCAAAAGTAGCGTGTATACCGTAAAAAAGACCCTTATTTATTCACTCTGTAAATTAAGCAATCCTAATGCTTAAGTGATAATAGTAATTTTTATTCATTTATAGTTACGAAACCAATAGGTATACACTACACCTTTTGTAGGTGGTAGAACCCTTTGTGGTTCGACTCCGGCGGCACCACCGCGACTCCTTTTTTGCCTCATAACAACAGTGTTAAGCGCTGCTGTGTTCTGGTTTGAAGGGTGTGGTAAGGGAGACCGAGTTTTCCGAGGCGTTCCAGCTTAGTCCTCAGGGGTAGCGGCGCATCTGTGGCCGACCTCAGGTAGGAATATCTAATCCTATCTGGGGTTGATTACAGATGTCCATGGGCGGCAGTAGCCACCTACCAACAGGTGGACTGCATGCTTGTCTGCTACTCGTATATTATAAAAAAAAACACCATTATAAAAAATACAGAAGCAAAAAATAGACGACGGTTACCTAATGTTAAATGGTTATAACTATTTTTAAATGCATACAGTGAGTAATTATTATACTCAGTAAATATTTACCATTCTTATCGGATTAATTGATGTTTTGTTTAATTATAAATACAATAGCATTTATCTCTTCGTATAATCATTCCTCGTCCAGTATATAAGTCTTTGTTTTATATTTACACGCCTATTAATTTTTGTATTTCTTCACGGTAAAGATAAAGTATATAAAAATAATAATTGAAATACTTTATTAAAACTTTTTGGAAATCTGATTTTTGAAGGTGGTAGAACCCGTTGTGGTTCGAATCCGGCGGCACCACCGCCACACCTATTTCTACCTAATAACAGCAGTATTAGGCGCTGCTGTGTTCCGGTTTAAAGGGGGTGGTAAGGGAGACAGACTTTTCCGAGGCGTTCCAGCTTAGTCCTCAGGGGTAGTAGCGCATCTGTGGCCGACCTCAGGTAGGAATATCTAATCCTATCTGGGGTTGATTACAGATGTCGGCCACAGATGCGCTGCTACCCCTGAGGACTAAGCTGGAACGCCTCAGAAAAGTATGTCTTCCTTAACACACCCTTCAAAACGAAACACAGAAGCGCCTAACACTGCTGTTATTAGGCAGAAATATATGTGGCGGTGGTGCCACCGGAGTCGAACCACAAAGGGTTCTACCACTTTAATAATACTGCAATATTATTTTGTTAAAAAATACCCATTTTATAGTTAGGCAATACTGGCAACATTATTCACAATGCTCTACCTTGAAATACCAAACAATTGCTACAAAACGTAAATAAATATTTCGACATTGAAAAGTCGTAAGAAAACCGCATGACAGAATTCAGACTTATTATCAAGGAAGCGTTGCTATTTTGATTTTACTAGCTATTGCGCGCGGATTTGTCTCATCTTCTACAGAAAATGTTAAAGTGTCCGTTAAACGGCATGTGCATGAGTGTTCATTCATCCACAACCCATAACTTCCCACTGCTGGGCACGGGCTCTCATAATGAGAAGGATGAGGCCATAGTCCACCGCGCTGGTCAAGTGCGTATTTGTAGACTTCACATACCTTTGAGATTTTTTTTATAAATCTCTGCATGGTGCGTGCATGAATGTTAGTTTTGAAAAATAGTACGAGCAGCGCTATAGGCACTTGGACTTTTTTACCACGCTTATTAGCTCGACCTGCATGTAACGGAATCTTTGAACTCGATTTTTACTCACTTTGAACGGTCCGATTAATTTTAATTTTGAACAATTATCAAGATCCGATGACTATACACGATTTTAATAATTTTATACCATTCTCCTCATCAGGATCGTCAGGAATCAGGATTAATAATTTTCCTTGTGCGATTTTAGCGTGGTTTTTAGATTTTAAACTATAATCATTATTATAATATTTAAGTGAACGAGCATGCAATCCACCTGATGGTAACTGGCTACTGCCACCCATGGACATCTGTACTCAACCCCTGATAAAATTAGTCAACTTCCCGAGGTTGGCAACAGATGTGTAGCTACCCCTGGGAACTAAGTTGGAACGCCTCGAATAAATATGTATCTGTTACGACATCGTTTAAACTGGCATCCATTAGTTTCTGTAAATTTCTAAGATCGTAAAATCGTGCTTGGCTCGATTACAGCGGCACCACCGCCACACCTATTCCACATAACAATGTTACCACTCGGTTTTGTAAATAAGCATTTTTGAAATTACAGACAGGCAATTTGTTTGTTTGTATACATAATACCAGAGTGCTGTTAAAATGGACGTAAAACATTGATGGCCAATCTCCTAGTTATTTTTAAGAACATAAAAAAAATATTTTTAGAATTATCATTCTACTATAACACACTTTATTATCGACGTCTATTTACTACTGTGTTTTTGTTGCTCGACTCTCATTGTTCTCGCCGTAAAGCCTTTACCTAGATCCCACTGCTGGGCACGGTTGTTCTCTAACAGTAAGATGAGTTTAGGTCATTGCCCACTGCGCTATATAAGTGCGAATTTGTACCTCGTAGCGCTTTGAAAACTTTTTTTAACGACTTTCAAACATAATATGTATCTTTAAGGTTTTCCTTCATAATTATATCAAATGAGAATGTACATTATTTTGGAATGACTGCTGCTCGCCTGAGATTAGAACTTAGGCTCCAATTTAGAAATTGATTTACAACCGCGTGGCTATCATTTCGGCTCCACTCCCGACTATGGTTTTGGTTTAACAAATTATTGTAACACATATGTTTTATCCACAATACGACCTGTGGTTTTATCTTTCTATGCTCATTCTCTATTTAAACTTTAAATATGACAAATATCTCACTCTTGTGTGTGTACAATGTACTCAAATAGGTGTATTTTTTGCTAGCTAGCACAGCTAGTATATCAATAAATCCAAAAATACACTTTTGTACACTTTTTCATTTTTTGTTAATAAGTACCTTCAATGAAAGTTATGACGTGAATTTGAATACAAGCAACGATTTCTGCTTTATTTGACATCGTATAACTCAAAGAAGTGGTGAAATAATTCCCAAAGCGACGTGTTAATGTATTCAGTAGGTAGCGCAAAGGAAATCACTTTATATCTCACAATATAACCCAATTTTCACTGAAAATGTAATTCTGCTTCATATTTATTCACCTGTTCCAATGATCAAGTCGTTTCAATCCATAGCGTTGATAAACGTTAGAAATGACATTTTATTTTGAATTAGGTATACTGCAGTGTTAACGTTATATGGAGTAAATTTATTTATGCACTAGAATGCCAGATGCAGTAAGAGACATTAATACACTCATACACAAAAAAATATAATTAATAAATACATATCAAATCCTAAAAGCATATATAGTTGAGGCAAGAGATAACGTGAGGTAAGGCAATTTTAAAGTTTTGTCAAAATATAAAATAAATCTGTTAAGTGGTGGTTAGTTGGTTACCGACAAATACCGGCAAACTATATTTACATTTATTTTTATTTATTTTACCATAGTATTAATAGACGAGCATGCAGCCCACCTGAGGTCATTGACGCTAATGGTATCTGTAATCATCTCCAAATAACATTAAATTCCTCCCTGAGGTCGGTTACAGATGCACCTCTACGCTTAAGGACTAACCAGGATTGCTTCGGAAAAGTATGTCTCTCTTACCACACCCTTCAAACCGGAACACAGCAGCGCCTAACACTGCTTTTATTAGGAAGAAATAGATGTGGCGGTGGTGCCGACGTAGTCAACCCACAGAGGGTTCCTACACCTTGTAAATTTAATTTCATATCTGTATACCTGTTTTTGCCTGATAACAGTTTTGTTAAGAGCTGCTTTCTTTTGATTTGAAGGGTGTGGTAAAACGAACACGCTTCAGATAAGTCTATCCCTTTACAAAGTGAACACTTCCTTTCACCTTCAAACACCTTACCGCCTTAAAACCCACGCCTTATTGCCACGCATGTCATATCTATGTCAATTCTATGTAAGATATGCTCTATATTTCACGAAATTGGTTATACTTTCTGACATTTTCATTAGCTGTTCTGCCTTTACAAGTTATAGATTGAATTTATTTGAATGTTAATAAGTTTATTTTCTTTTTTTTTACATAATATATTGAAATATTGGTATAAAAAATTATTCTGTTAAAAATATAGGCATTTTAAACGATAATAGCATTTTGGTGTGATTTTGGCAGGTAGTAAATAATAATAATAATAATAATATGCTTTATTGTACCCATAAAAGAAATATACACAAGGAAAATTATAATTTTAAAAATACAATAGGCAACCTTATCGCTAATCAGCGATCTCTTCCAGGCAACCTACAGGGTGCGGAGTTAAAGTAACAAGAAATAGAATAATGAGGGGTGGGGTGCAAATAACAGTTGTAAGGAATAAAATACAAATTTTGGAACAAATTAATGAAAGACATACGTATTAAAAAGAAAGGAGCTAAATTTAACAGAGTTGTGACAGATAAAAAAAACAAAGAAATAAAATTACACATAGCAAGAGCATATGGGAGAGAAACGAAACAGAGATAGAGTTAGAGCTGACGATAATGACATTTTACTAGATTTTTGAAGGAGCATAGGGATTGAGCATTGCGAATAGATACAGGAAGAGAGTTCCATAGACGGATAGCTGAAACTGTGAAGGATTTCTTATAGTAGGATGTTGAGTGGAATGGAGTAAGGAGAGCATGGTTTTCGGTGGAGCGAAGGGATCGGTCATGGGACAGATGGAGAAACTGAAATCGCTGCTTGAGGTATGGAGGAGAAGTCGGATTAAATAGTACACAATATAGAAGAGATAAAATGTGAGCATTACGGCGAAGGCGAATTGGGAGCCACTTGAGCTTAGCACGATTTACAAATAGTCAAAATTTGGAAATTATTTATCGTTAAAAAATAAAGAGACCAATATTCGTCGGAAAATATTTGTGACACAATGGAGTGGTGTATATATATTTTATATGTGGGTATATATATTTTTTATTATTTAGCAGTAGCAGACGAGCATGCATTCCACCCGATGGTAAGTGGCTACTGCCGCCCATGGACATCTGTAATCAACCCCTGATAGGATTAGACATTCCTACCTGAGGTCAGCCACAGATGCACCGCTACCCCTGAGGACTAAGCTGGAACGCCTCGGAAAAGTCTGTCTCCCTTACCACACCCGTCAAAACGGAACACAGCAGCGCCTAACACTGCTGTTATTGGGTAGAAATAGGTGTGGCGGTGGTGCCGCCGGAGTCGAACCACAAAGGGTTCTACCACCTTCAAAAATGCTGTACAAATGTTATGCTGACGTATTATAAGGTATGTTTTATGTTGTAGTAACACACTGTTTCATATTAATAGTAATTTAGGAAAACATATATCTTTTCCCTTAGATGAGCAGTACCTAAGACGTTGGCGCTGTTCACCGCTCTGATACGCAGGATTCTAATATTAATCGAAATATTAGAAAAATTAAAATATTCTGGGTAGGTACTATATACTCATTTATAAAAAAAAATCTCAAAGGTATGTGAAGTCTACCAATACGCACTTGGCCAGCGCCGTGGACTATGGCCTACTCCTCCTTATTATGAGAGGAGACTCGTGCCCAGCAGTGGGACAGTAATGGGTTGATGATGACGATGATGATGAGGTTAATATACACATCTCTGTGTACAGTGTATCCATGGCGTTTTATATTATTATGTCGCTTACAAGACTAGAAAGCATGAAGTTAAACATAACATAAAATATTTTTATAGTTGCAACGTGAGAACAGTAACATTCAAGCGAGTTCAAGGTAGTTCGTCCGTATTTATTACTTAACCACAACCACTATTCATAGATTTTCATAATCTGTCAACGTAATTATTTTTCTTATCTCTGACTTCGTGACTGTTTTGTAACTACCGAAGACTGGATCAGACCAATCCGTCTATTTAGATGCATCAAATTATCATTTAAATTAAGAAAGTGTTCTGTAAAGAATTTACTTTAAATAAAATAGTTTTGTTTTTTTATTTATTTATTTAAAAGTACCACCTTTTAAATTGAACATTTTTTTTAATCTTTATTTAAAGAGCTTTGCCTTTTGGCAATGTCGCACTGTAGTAACATACAATATAATTAATGTATTAATATATAATATTAAAATTAATATATAATATAATATATAATATTATAATTTGATATATGTAAGAAAATCTGTATGGTTCATTTGGGTAGGCAGATAATATGGGCTATCGCTACACTTTTTAGCGTGATGTGGATGCCGAATGACTTACATATATTAGGCAGATTTCATATAATTATCTTAGTGCTCTAGCGTAGCAATTCACCTGTAATTGACCGGTAGAACCTATAGTTACAACACCACACAAAACCGTACTTTTAGATAACCTGATAACTCAGTGGGCCCACTAAACAAAACTAATTTATTCCATATTAAAATAACTCGAACGAGATACTATTTACTCCACGCACATAGTTATCAGATAGTACAAAGTTTCATCTAATTGCACTTCACTGTAATTGGTGTACTCCAGCCTAGTTTAATTAGTTCTGCGCTACTATCAAACTAATTTGAATAGTGTTTTGATTGGGCCAACTAAGGGTCACTTGATATTTTTCAGTATACTATGGAAAGTACTGTTTTTCGAACGTATGTATAAGTTTCTTATTCCTTGTATGAAAACGCTCAGAAGGAATTCCAGACATACAATGTATTCTTCCATAATCATCAACATTTACATTAATACATCTTTATCCACGATTTTATCATATCTCCATTATTACAAATATATCAGCTGACATTTCATAACTCAAAGCAAGACTGAATATTCTAAAATATAAATTAGAAAAGTATTTAATAAGTGACGTAAAGTATTAACAACCAGCAATATAAATGGATCAATGCGATGTGCCTGTAACACTTGGCAGACCTTTTTTATTAACGAGGGGGAAACCTTCAAAATGTACCCAGTGCCGTGGGAGTGACACAGGGTTATGTGGTATTCTTACGGCACTAAAACGCCTCCAGTGACCGTCGACGCTGTGTTGAGAGCTTCGGGATCTCCAAAGGAACGCAACCAAAGTCCTCTAAGCTTCTTGCCCCGTCGGACTCTGCCCTGGTGAGCATAAAACTTGCCAAACCATCTGGTGCTTAAAACGGTATGCGACCACACATACCGCCATCCTTCCCGGGATCGCTTACTGGACGGCTCGAGCTCCCGCTCTTACCGCCCGCAAACCCGAAAACCCCCTTTTAGCCACCTCTTACTATGCGATACCGTAGCCCTATTCTAGTCCCAGGATTACAGTAACAAGCATTAGGTACCTAGTAATATACTTTATAACAAACCACCAATACTACTTAATCAAACTGCAAGCTCTGTGTAGATACTTAGCAAACATTTCATCAATATCCTTTCACTGAAATTACTAGCAAAGCTATTCAAACTTCACTGCAGGCAAAGCCTCAAAGTGCGCTTCGGCCGAAGTTTCCAATGGAGGCACAATGACCAGAATATTGCATATACCTGTATTTAGTTTACTGGAAACTAATACAAGTACCTGTTAAATAGAGACGAACCGTATTCAGTTACATTTACATTAAACTGAACTAGTTTCTGATTGCGACTTCGGCTTCAGTGTTGGTCAAAGTAAGTACAACAGTGATGGCATTATAATTATAGAGAATTTATTAATTCTATTTAAATTCATTCCATTCTAACTACTGATTACTACATCTGAACACACAGTTAAACTTGTGGTTACAGTTGAAATATGTAAATTGTTTAAGCGTCTCTAATATAACTGAAATGAGAACTAAGAGAAGATTAAAAAAAATCCCCTTGGGGGCCGAAAAATAAAACTTCATTTATGTAAACATAACAATATCTACAAAACATTGACTTTCTCAAACTATTTATTATTAAAAAGATATGCTAACGAGAGAAAACTCGTATAAATCACGCAAAATAGATATATTTTGTACATAACAACACAACACATCAATATCCTATCACCAAACTTGCTTGTGCTATTCAAACTACTCGTATCTACGTGGACAAAGGCCTCTCAAACTGTGCTTCAAGCGAACTTTCCAAATTGTACCACAATGTGCACAAACTTGTACATACCTTCATATGTGGTTCTATATAGTTCACTGAAAACTAGTTGAGTACCTGTTAAAAGCCGTATATAATGTTAAGGTAATCAGTATGCGATTTTACGTTTTTACAAAATTACTGTTTTTGTATTTGTTTACGTATTTGCCTATACATTTACCATCAGCGTCCAGCGATTGGAAATGTATGGGAAATATGTAAACAAATACAAAAATAGTAATTTTTGTAAAAACTCATACTAAGGGTACAGGAGTGAAGGTTTTAAATTACACGTACCTATTATCATTTTTACATTTTTCAAGTAGCAAATGGGCAGGCAGTCTAACTGATGAAAAGTGGCTACTTCCGCTTATGGAATCAAATCAAATAAATTTTCTTTATTTAAAATAGGTTCTTTACAGAGCACTTTTTGAATATCATTACATCTACCACAACTTCACAAGGTGTTTCGTTATGAACAAGAAGTGGCGAAAGAAACTCCATAAGACACATCTGTAATCAAATTCCGATATTAGACTTACATCTAAGGTTGATCACGGATGCGGTGCTACCCATGAAGACTGTTGGCATGCCTCAGATAAAAAGAAACACATCAGCGCTTAAGATTGCCGTTATTAGACAGAAATAGTTGCGGCAGCAGTGACTTTGGTGTTGAGCCATAAAGGGTGCTACCGCCTTCAAAATTAGACATAATATATTTCTGATTAGGAGTTCGGATCTGCCAAGTTCCATTAAATTTCAAATCATTACTTTGAAATTACTTGGTTCATAAAGTAATGTTTACGGAAAATCGGGAGCGTAATAAACCAGTAGTTTCAGTTTTAGAGCTAGAATTAATCTACCACAACCTCCAGACTCAGTTAACTGGTTTTACTTGTAACTGACAACGAAACACTAAACTATTAACTTTAGTGAAACTTTCATTAACTTTCAATAAGTAAAGTCGTTATTTGTGCAGCGGACTGCAGCGCTAAATGTTTAGTGGTCACATTGGGTCTTTTCATCAGATTTGCCACTGCCGCATGGACATCTGTAATCAACCACAGTGGTCGGCCACAAATGCGCCGCTACCCCTGAGGACTAAGTTGGAATGCCTCAGAAAAGTATGTCTCCCTTACCACACCCTTCACATCCCAACCGGAACACAGCAGCGCCTAACACTGCTGTTATTAGGTAGAAATAGGTGTGGCGGTGGTGCCGCCGGAGTCGAACCACAAAGGGTTCTACCACCTTCTAAGTTTGATGACACGCGTGGCCGAGCGGTCTGACTCGGACAGGGTTCCGGGTTCGATCGCTGGCCAAACAGACTAAATTATGATTTAGATTTCTGTTCTGGGTCTGGATGTTTGTATTTTAATTTTTGTGTGATACTTTTTGTAAAGTTAGCTTTATTTTATTTTAACCAAATAATTGATCTTCACGTTAACTGTATATTGTATAGTTATCTCCCTTTTATTTTATGTACTATAAGCCCTTAGCCCTTACTTAGCTCCATTAGGGGACAATTTTTATATATATATCTAGTTTTTAATACAGGATTTCATGCCTTTAAACCACAAGTTAAAGCTGTGCATTCGATCTAAAATTTTGCACGTGACCTCATTACATAATATAATAAAGTGCTACGATTTTTTTTAAACCCAGGCCCTAAGGGGTTATTAGAGCGAACCTTGTATTATAATGTTAACTAACGAGCTAATTATACAATATTGTGTGTACTGAACCAAAGACAGCGTTTTGACGTCAAAGCCCTACATTGATAGACCACAAACCTCAAACTCCAGTTGACTGTACGTCTGTACTGTCGATTTAAATTATTAACCTCAAGCTTTAAGTTTAGAAACTAAACTAATACTACCTATTCTAGATAGTTACGTAAGCAGTTAAAAGGAAAGTAGCAGACAGGATGCAGTTTCTCTGATGTTAAGTAATATCTTTTTTTTTTTTTAATTAACGAGTGGGAAACCTTCAAAAGGTACCCGGTGCCGTGGGAGCGACACAGGGTTATGTGGGGACTCTTACCACACTAAAACCCCCCCGGTGGCCGTCCTCGGCGCTGCGTAGAGGACTCCGGGATCTCCAACGGAACGCAACCGGAGTCCTCTTAGCGCTGTGCCCCGTCGGGCTCCGCTCAGGTGAGCTTGATTCTCACCACACCGTCTGGTGTGCACGACGGTATGCGACCACACATACCGCCGTCCTTCCCGGGGTCGCTGTCCGGGCGGTTTGAGCTCCCACTCTTGCCGTCCGCACACTCGGAAGCCCCCTTTAGATTAATTGTAGAGATCACTTATTGCTGGTCGAATAACTCGGTTAAGTTTAATAAGCCATTGAAACGCCAGCAACGATAACCTAATTGTTATAACTTCGTCCTTTCAATGAGTGGTCCTTGTGGCGCCTGCTCGTCTCTACTCGCCGAGTATGTAAACATGATATAATGCATACTTGAAATATAATTTGCTTTTATGATCTATCAAACAAATCTCACAGGAAATCAGGCATTTTCTCTTACATTTATTTCCATAAAAATATCTTGCATATTTCCTTTAGTTTTCAACTTCATCATAAAGTAAAGTAGTAATGCACGCATTCGTTCCATTTAATCTCTTTTGCGGGTTGCATTCTACGGTTAGTACTCTCCCAAAGGACGCGATAACGACTACATCTGCAGATGTCGTAAAGCCTGGTTTGTAGCTTTGAAGAACATTTTGTGTTTCTGTATATATGTAGAAGTTATATAAGTATATATAACCTATTTCTATCTAATAACATCATTTAAGTGCTGATTTGTTCCGCTTTAGAAGATGTGGTAAGGGAGACATAATTACACGAGCAAAAGCTACGCATCGTGGCCGACCTTAGGAGGAATCTAATCTTATCTATTTCCGTACCATAGTAAAATATTTAACACGACCTATTTTTTACTAAATAATATTTTTAGTGTTCCTTATTTAACCATTTTATATTCATGTTTGTTTTCTAAATATAATTACTAAAACACACGTTAATAAAACCCTCAACGTGCGACCCAGTTGACCCAAGGATTTAAAGTTTAAACCTCTAAGCTTTATAGGTTACTACAGTCGAAACGGATTTTCTAAGGTCATTTTCCTGAGGTTAGGATACCCTCTGGTATAATAGGTTGGTAAATTAACTAACTTAGTCCTAGGGTCTCTACCCACGTTTTGAGGCTGACTCACTATTACATACGAGATTTCGTAGCAATAAAGCGTTATGTCATAACTTGCTTTAAACTAAAACTTGAACGCCGCACAAAAGAACTTATACTACTATTTTTCCTAAAAATAAACAACAGATCATTTTTTTTTTCATTTCATAATTATCAACCGATTACTATCACACTGCTGGGCACGGGTCTCCTCTCAGAAAGAATGAAAAGGATTCATTTACGTGAAATTAAATATAAAAAAAAAATTAACCAATTTCTAATGAATGTATATTAATTTATTTAGGTATAAATAATTATAGACACTTTTGAAAGTGGTTGAACCATTTGTGGTTTCTCTCCGAACGCATCGCCGCACATCTATTTCTCCTTAATAACAGCAGTATTAAGTTCTGCTGTGTTCCGGTTTGAAGATACATAAGGGACATGTATGGGACATACTAATACGAGGCGGTGACATTAGTGCTGCTAGAGTCGAACCACGAAAGTTTTACGACCTTCAAATAGAATTATAATGTTGCTTTGTTCTAAAAATATTACATATATTTACCTAAAAAGGTTTTTAAAACCCAGAAAATCTACGTAAAACTCTCGGTTTAAACTTTACTTAACCATGTGTAAATCCGGTATAAAAAAACGATAAAATCCTTTTTGAAATAACAATCTGAATAAACTTTTGAAATGAATGAAACAATAAAACTCAAACACTTTTATTTTATTCACAATGGCCAGCCCAAATTAAGCTGATGAATGAACGAAATTAAATATCAGAAAATAACAATAAGTGCTTCTTACTTTCATTTTAAAATGTATTTAAAACATTTTCATTTTAAAATGTATTTTAAAGGTGGCAGAATAATCGCGCTTGTAGCGGTACCGTTTTTTAATTTATTTAGATTGCAGAGGGTAATGTTTTTTAACGTATGTGTGTGTGTTATTCTTTGGCATGCCCTGCAACCCAAACTGCTCAATGGATTTAAAAAGGTAACCTTGGATTCGTTCAACTTGTGGGGGTGACTATTATTAAAACAATTGGGTTTTTAATGCGCTTTTATTAGCTTCACCTGTATGTATGTATTTATGTTTGTGATTGTTGTGATACTGTTAGTATGTACCCCCACTTTAAGTGTGTTCAATTAATGAACAATAAATAGTATAATTGTGGAAAAAGTGTGGGGCGCTTTCCGGAGACTGTTAAATTGAGGTTATTAACTGTTCCTTAATTTATTCTAAGATTGAAAATTATTTTCCAAAAGCGCGTTTTTTAGTTTTTTAAAACCATATTTGGTTTTCTTATTATAATAATCCTTTCGCTACTTATTAGGGTTGGAGTAGCAAACAAGCCTGCCAAAGTCCACGTAAAAGCAATCCCAATCATAATTATTATTTCAAAATTTAAATGGTATATGACGTGTAACCTTTAATATTTGCTTCCAATTGCGTTAATAATTTTATTACATACTTTTTAATTAATCAAGTGTTAGTGTAAAATATAACTACTTTAGCGAGACTTAAAAATACATTTTAAAATTTTAAAATTTAAAACTGTAAGAATTTCCCCTTATATTTTTTCCATCCTAGACTAAAGTGTTCAACTTCGACTACAGTTAGACTGCCAGTGACTGATGAGGGGAAGCTATTAGCTTGACGGATCGCCCGCCAACCGATCGACCTAACAAGTTTTCTGGATTGAAATCGAAATACTGCGCGGGGCGGACATACTCCTAATATAAGAGGTTATCACAACGCCCGGGATCCTCTCAGCTATTTGATGACATGGCGGAAATATTCAGCGGGTATGCACTGCTGATACTTTATGTTCAATTTGGAACGGTAGTATTTTGTATCTTTACTTTCTTTTCGTTGTTTAATTCAACGGCATACAGAATGTCCACCATAATTAATCACATTTTAATATGCTGTAATATTCGTATTTTCTTTTTGAAATAATAAGCACTACAATGATACAACCCCCCTCGATAAAGAGCTTACATACTCTCAGACTTCTGCAACTAACTCTTCTAGCAGCTATTATAAAAACAGAAAATCTTATGTACTCTATAGCCTACGTGACTCCCACAATTTAGACTGTTCTAACGACAGCTCATATATTAAAAACCGTCAAGTCTTTTAGGGCTTCAGGTCGTAACAAAGAATAAATACATACATACTCGTACATATTTACCTACATACACAACAAATATCACCTACTCAGTCGGGTAAAAAAGATTTAAGCCCTACTAAGATCAACTCTGGTGGTTTTGCTTTTACCGACTAAATTCGCTTTCGCGAACGCTTCATATTATGCTCGGTACATTTACCCTTTAAATTAGAATACGACATTATGCAAAAGTATGCTCCTTACCATGTTTGTTGCATTTAATTTCTTTAATAACAAATAATATAATTAATCGGACCCAAAGTTTTAGAAAATATTCAGTTAATTAAAACTTCTCTTTACAAAACTGTATAGTATTTAGTTACCAATTCCTAACTAAAGGTAAAACCCATTTCCCCGAACACATGCGGTTACGCTTCTATGGAAACTAATGAGTTGGAGCTTTTAACTTGACGGGTAGACAGAACGCTACGAAACAAGATTTTGTATTGAGAGCTGTTTTCCGATATTGATTATTCTGTCTGCTACGAGAAATATTACCTTATTCTGTGTAAGGTTGGTTGCACACTAGCGACAGTGAGGTAATACAGGAGCGACAGTTCGTGTCGGTGACCGTTGTTGAGGGTTACTAGTTAATAGCCACAACAGTTGGTGAGAGTCGGCGACGATCATTAGCTGTCATCATTTGATATCAGTGGTCGGTCTTTGGTGGCAAACGTTAGAAACACTCGCTGGAGGTGGTAACCGTTAGTGGCGGTCGTCGGCGTGGGCGGCCACTCATGTATAAGCCATTTTACTTCTCCAAAATTTTCGATTACAAATCGCCTGAAAACTTTTTATGACCCACTGCTAGGCACTGGTCTCTTTACTTTAAGGGAGCCTGAATTATATTCCACCATGCTACATCAAAGCTTGAAGTTGCTACAGTCCTTTTATAAACCTTTTTATTTATCAAATATTCATGCAAAAAAGATCTAGAGGAATGATATAGCTCTACTATGCATAAAATTTTGATGATGTAATCTTTACATCGAAGAAATATTGTCTTTTGAAATATCTTTTTAGCAAATTTTCTCATTTGCAATATTTTATAGATTCGTTCTTCAAGAACAACCAATTAACTTCGAAGTCAAAATTAGATAAGCAATTTCTATGCAATTACGCCTTCGTGGAACCCATAGAGAATTCTGTTTTAGTCATAGCTTTAAAGGAACACAGTATAGCATCAATAATGATGGACAAACAGTCACCGGAGTTGATAAACAAGCGTTGTTTACATTCGATTTAAACTGTACGTGTCGTGCTGTTTCAATAGACCGCGCGTAAAAGTACGCATTTGTGGTTCTCATTTGAACTATTCGCATTATCATTAATATGGCTAACATCGCTCTGAAATAGTGGAACATTTTTGGATTTTTTTAATAAAAATTTGATTTAATACAGCTTTGTATGATTGAATTCCGTAGGCAGCACCGTCACATCTATTTTTCTCTATTTAAATTAAAGATATGATGAGATTAAAAATAACAATGTCGGATATCGTACTATTCATCTTCAAAGCCTTAAGAGTTCATCTTCCAAAGCTGCTTATAAAGAGTATTTTTAAATAATTTAATTTATGTAGCATCAATAATGATGGACAAACAGTCATCGGAGTTGATAAACAAGCGCTGTTTACATTCGATTTAAACTGTACGTGTCGTGCTGTCTCAATAGACCGCGCGTAAATGTACTTATTTGTGGTTCTCATTTGAACTATTCGCATTATCATTAATATGGTTAACAATTCCCTAATTAAGTGGAGCTTTTCATAGTCTTTATTGGTTGAATTCCGTAGACAGCACAGTCACATATATTCCTCTGTTTAGATTAAAAAGTATATTATTTAAAAAATAATGTAGTCGGTTGTATTACAAATATTTTTTTTATTTGTTTGGAATGAATCTTCTAGCAGTGACTTATGTATGTATGTCTGTATGTATGTATGACTGATGTATTTTTATGTAATTTAGTCATGTAAACCTTGTGAAATTTACCAGAATCAACCAGTAATAGAAGGTGGTAGAACGTTTTGTTGTTCGGCTCCGGCGGCACCACCGCCACACCTATTTCTGCCTAATAACATCAGTGTTAAGCGCTGCTGTGTTCCGTTTTGAAGGGTGTGGTAAGGACGACATACTTTTCCGAGGCATTCCAGCTTAGTCCTCAGGGGTAGCGGTGCATCTATGGCCGATCTCAGGTAGGAATATCTAATCCTCTCTGGGGTTGATTACAGATGTGCATGGGCGGCAGTAGCCACTTACCATCAGGTGGACTGCATACTCGTCTGCTACTCCTATATTATAAAAAAAAATCATGCTTACACAATTAATGGTTGATATTAAATGCATGTTGAGCTACATAAGAGCGAGGTGGTGGATAATATTCTCAATACTCAATACTTTATAATAATATGTCGAAAACATATTAAAGTATAAATAAAGAATTTATTTTAAGCTACTTTTGAGGTACCCAGTAAGTATAGAATCCATAATGATTGACAAACAGATATCAGGCAATAAATATAAAGTATTTACATTCAATTCCCTCAACGCGGCACCGTCATCGGCAATAGCCTGGATGCTGAGACCAAAGGAATATAGACTTCGCTTTTGCAAAGTATTGAAGATATCAAATTCTGCCGATTAGTTCATCATTGTGCGCATATGTAATTTAACTCATACTTACGAGTATTACTTAACTACAATTCAGATTCTTATTAACATAATGGCGTTGTTTTACGATATTTACATTAACATCGAACGGTGTTAATTTGATAAGTAGGAGATAATTGTATATTGCAAAGAAACTCAAAAGTCTCAATATTCAGCGAAGCATATCTTCCTTTTTTAGTCTGAGTCCAGATGTAAAATCATTTTAACTTGCCAGTAGCTTACAAGTATTTGAGTTTGACAACATTATTTATTTTACAACAGACAATTTTAAGAAAATCAGGAGGCACGGCAGTGCCTCCGCCAAGTCGAGCCAAAGCCAAAAAAAGCGGCACGGCCGTAGCATTCTTTTCTCGAAGCAATTCGGCCCATTTTTGACCCTTACATAATTTACGTTAAACGTTAAATTTCTTTCGCAATATAAACGTTTGTTTTAATTTGATTTTAGTTTATGTTTTATTTATGATAACATTTTCAACTTATATAGATATTGATGAATATAATTGTACAAAGAAAATGCTAGAAAATACATAAATAAATTATGAGAAACAATTGGCATGTGCTTTAGAAAATGTTATCAAAATTGTGATATAAATTTTCACGTATATGTCTTGTTATAAAATTGAATACACCCTATAATTGTACACGTCTGTATTCTAATTAAAAGTCTATTAATTACGCCTACTACATTAATTACATCTCAATTCATCAACATCCATGTATAATTATATGTATTTTAGAATGACAATGCTTTTGGGAAATCACGGTATTAAAGTTAAGTACAATTAATGAATGGGGGAACAGTAACATTTAAGTTTTTTATATTATAGATTTTGAGATGATTTTATATTATTAAGTGATCACTGTCGCTTACATAGTAAATAATTTTATTCAGGACACAAGTCCTTCCGGAATCCGTCGTAATTACGGGCCTCTTACGTATATCCTAAGATGTCAGGTAAAAATGAAACCAATAGTGTGTTTTTTTTATAAATTTAGGTTCAATAGAACGATTAATTATATTTTGTTAATATTTTTTAATTGTATTATTATTATTAGTCATTGTTCATTACCACATTATATTTGTAATATTGTAATATTATATATAGATTCCGGTGATATAACAGTTATTTCACTATAATAATATAGAGATGACTTGGCCAAACCAATTGACTGCAAGATATTGGAGTCTGAGAAACCATTTTTGGTTTCGTGAAATTCACTCGAAGATTAAAAAAATAATTCTGCCAATCTAACTAGCGATAAGTATTCAACTGCTTCCCGTATACGGATACGTTCTCAAGAGATATTTACGTTCGAGCTATTCATCTGTTTACATCCGAACTATTGGTACATTGGACCAAAGCTAACATGCACAGCATCACAGCAATCTCAAGAGGCGGTGTAGTACCGGATACGAATCGTAAATGTTGACTGAATCCCATCTGGAATCAACTCTACTTTGTTAACTACTTGTGATTGAAGTTTGTGTATCTTGTCTGTCTTGTGTATAGAAATTTGGCTTCCTATATAGAGTGGTCCTTCTAATAGATTGATTCATACGTTTTCGGTAATCCTTTTGACTGCAGATAATAGTCGTGTATTTGGTATAATAACTATTTTGATAAAAGAACAGCACTAAAATAAAATGTTGACGTATGATAGAACGAAATATAGCGTAACTTAGCGTAACAAAAAAGGTTGGCGAATGATAATTGTCAATTTCTTTAATCAATAAAAAGACCTGGTAGAACCCTTGTGGTTCCGGCGACACCACCGCAACACCTATCTCCGTCATAAGAGCATTGTTAAGCACTGCTGTATTGTTTGAAGGGTGTGGTAAGGGAGACATACTTTTCTGAGGCGTTCCAGTTTAGTCCTCAGGAGTAGCGGCGCATCTGTGTCCGACCTCAGGTAGGAATATCTAATCCTATCCTATCCTGCATTTGATTACAGATGTCCATGGGCGACAATAGCCACTTACCATCAGGTGGATTGCATGCTCGTCTGCTACTCCTATGTTATAAAAAAAAATCGTGTTATAAATATTCGTGCGACAGCATTTAAATCTATAAGGTTTGCTTTTGCATCCAAAGCCAATTATTGTAGGTTTTTTTAACGGTGGAGGAAAATAACTTAAGAAAACTTGCAGGGAAGTGATGATTGTAAATATCTTTACTGAGTTACACATAGACTATACCGTTTAGTGCTTCTAGCATTTATCTAACCGAGGCACGCAGCACACCTAATATTAATCAGTCACTGTCGTACCTGCACATCTGTAGCTTATTTATATGGTACAAGAGTCTTACCTGAAATCGATCACAGATACTTCCTAAAGTCTAAGATGGAACGCTTCGAAGGAATGAGTCTACTATATCCATTTCATATCAGAAAACAGTTACAGTGCTACTGCAAGGTAGAAACAGGTGTGGCGACTGTACTGTTACAGACAAAATTCAAAATCTTTTGCTATTTTTCTCTTTGGTTCTGAGATTTCGGTGCCGACCGTGTTAAAATAATGGGTTGGCGATGGGCTTATAAATTAGGTTAAAGTTAATTCTAGATAACATCTAGTAAAATGTATAAATCAAGAAATAAATCATAATATTTGCATAGATATAATTCTGTGTAGCTTAACGGTTTGTATAGAACTAACTATATTCTAATCCGCGGAAGCCATCCGAATCGACATTTGTAACAGAATTGAAATCGTAACATCGGATGAACCTATAAATTTCGTAGGAAGATCCTAAGACATCCGAAATTTAGGACGAAACTACGGAATTTACTCTACTACGAATTTTCCTTTAGAAAACTGAATTTTTGCATTTCATACATATATTTGAAGGTGGTAGAACTCTTTATGACTCGACTCCGCCGGCACCATCGCCACACCTATTTCTGCCTCATAACAGCAGTGTTAAAGGCTGCTATGTTCTGGTTTGAAGGGTATGGTAAGGAAGACATACTTTTCGTTCCAGATGAATCTTCAGGACCAGCGACGTATCTGTGGCCGACCTCAGGTAGGAATATCTAATCCTATCTGGTGTTGATTACAGATGTACATAGGCGGCACTAGTCACGGATTTCATACAAGATCCACCCTGAACACAGCAACTTTAAGCTATAGGGAAAATCCCCACTAAAACAGGTCCGAATATTCTTTTTACATAGTTCCAGTCCAACAGAATTCGGTATTTCACCAAAGTGCAAGCTTTCCAGAACTTTTTGTCCAAAGCTTTCGAAATCCTATTCGGATCTGCACGGATTAGTTTCGCGCTACGTTTAGAGATTTAAAAGTTTCGTTGCGACTCGAAAACTTTTTTGAAACGGAATTTAAATTGAAGTTTTTGTCTTGTTGTTACAATATAATTTATGAAGCTTTTACAAAATAAAATAAATGAATATTGGGAAGGTTGTTTATGCAGAAGTAGCAAACGAGTATGCAGTCCATCAATATCATCATCATCAACAACCCATTACTGTCTTACTGCTGGGTACAGGTTTCCTCTCAAAGTGAGAAGGATTAGGCTATAGTCGACCGCGCTGGCCAAGTGCGTATTGGTAGACTTCACATAACTTTTGAAAACTTTTTTTTAATTCTCAGATATGCAGGTTTCCTTATGTTTTACTTCGCCGTTAAAACATGTGAAATTAATTAATAATATAATATAAGTGGTCACTGGTCTCCATGGAAATTTATAATCAAACCTAGATAAGACACATTCCTAATTGAGGGCACCGTAAATAAAAACCTATGCAGCGATTTTAGATTGCAATCTTTATTGGAACAGATAATACAAATCTTATCTGTATTGTGAGGGTTGTTTGTTGAAGCAATCTGATCGCACCGGCTACCCCTGTGCCAGTTTCATAGGGGTTGATTAATTCTATTGTAGTTAGCTCAACCGTTTCCATACATGGATATATGTACTACGTCGCTACTAGAATATTGGTTACTATTGCTTTAAACAACCAACTAATAAACTTCGGGTCCGTATTCAAAAATTTCTTATCGAAAAGTGCTATAAAATAAATAATATATTTACAGTAAAGAATTATTCTAAAAAACCGAATGCGAGACGTATAAAATTTCCAATCCAATCCAATCTCCGCAGTTAGGTAAAAAAATGGGGAACTCATTTGCGCAAATGTTATGCATATACCGCGCAGAAAAATGCGCATTGAAGTATTTTATATTTAAAAATTCATTTTACCCCCTGGGACTAATGAAACGAGCCTAACGACCCTTCACTTATCCAAATCCAAAGTATTTAGGTAAGGTTTATGTAGTCCAAATGACTAGCTCTTACAATTAGCTCAAGTAATTACAATATTATCGTAGAAATTACTATTTGAAAGAAAACGCTGTAAGAAAACCTTCTTACTTAAATCTTAATCTAATATATAAAATTCTCGTGTCACAGTTTTCGTTGCCATACTCCTCCGAAACGGCTTGACCGATTTTGATGAAATTTTTTGTGCTTATCCGGTATCTATGAGAATCGGCCGACATATATTTTTCATCCCCCTAAGTGATAAGGGTTGTTCACCCTTATTTTTTTTTTATTTATATGGCACACAACGTTTGGTGGGTCAGCTAGTAATATTGAAAACAGTGTTATTTTCAATCAAACTTAACCAGCGTGACTACAGCCTTTCTTCCATTGGGGATAAGCCCACCCGTGGGAACAATAACGATGATAATCTAGCTTCACGCTAATTACCAACATATTCGTCTTTGAGGAGATTTCAATAATTCTGATGGATGTTATCAACTCTGTTTGTAGGATATCGAGATTAGCTCTCAGATGTCTATCTAGAATCTACATAGATGTTCCGGGGATTCGCTGTTAAGTAATTAATTCCAGTTAATTGCATTGTATAGTTGGTAAATACAATAGTAAACAACGTTGGGTTGGAACTGACTTGGAGTTGGATGGGTGACCGCCAGTGGCTAAATATGCGCATTTTTGTCCTTCGGAGGGTGTGTTAGTTGATCCGGGTTTTAATCGTTTTGATTACCAGTATGGTTCAATCGGGAAGGTTACAGCCACATCTATTTCGAGCGTGAAGCAGTTCTTTCCTATTGGTGGTAAGATGTGAATCTCGACTGACTGACAAATGACTGATATAATAATATTTCTAAAAAACAAGGTAATCACCATCATGACGTCACACTGATGTTGGTTATCGATATCCATTCGCACGGGCTATTTAACATCAGGTGGACTGCATTTTCGTTTCATACTTCAATCATATTAAAAATGTATATTTACAAACTTTATCCATAACGTGATCAAGTGATTGATTAAATCAGAATCCAACGACCAATCACGGGTATTAGGGGTCATGAGCTGTTGTATTGAATTAATCAATCCCTTTCAGACCCGTGGCACAAATTAGTGAGGGAATCCTATCAAGCGATATACAATTTTGGAATATTAGGGATTCTATGACTTCATTGAGTAGACTACACTTAAATTATATTTTAATAGGAATAGCAGACGAGTATGCAGTCCACCTGATGGTAAATGGCTAATGCGGCACCTGGACATTCGTAATCAACCTCAGAAACGATTAAATTCCTACCTGAGGTCGAGCCCACAAGCGCTACTCCTAAGGATTAAGCTGGAATACCACGTAAAAGTAAGCCTTTCTTACCACACCCTTTAAACCAGAGCACAGCAGCGCTTTAACAATACTATTATTAGGCGGAAATAAGTACAATGAAATAATACAGACCAGGATGAATCCGCAGCACAAATAACTTTGATATTCCAGTGCTTTTAAAATTAATACATTTATGTTTTATTAACCTTTTCTACTAGTTTCATTTCAACTCAATATATGAAATAAATTTCGGGCGTACAAAACGTGGCAAGTGTTGCAACGGAAAAAAACACAATTTTTTACGAGAATTCCCTGGAGTCGAAAAGCAAATATTAAGTTATAAGTCGGTACTATCGTTACAGATACTTACATTGCTCTTTTAAACGGCCTTATTGTAAAACAGTTGTTAAGTAAACGAGCAATGGCTAGTGAAATAGAGAAGTAACATGAACAGTAACAGTGAATAAAACTCTCACTTAGCTGATTGCTACGCTAGCAAAATTTCAAATATATTGCGGAAAGCTCCCCACATTTTCATCTTTGGATTTCATTTGAACGGTACTAGTGATAATAATAAACATCATTGTCGCTATAAATACAAAAACTTTAAAATAACCCTTCATTAATGCTCAATGTTGCAAGTTGGTTGCCTATTGTGTTTGTGTACTTGTTTGTTTGTGTGCGTTTTTATATCTGTGTGCCTATATGTCTGTCAGTTAATAAGAGTTTATAACTCATAGCCCGGAATTAGGAATAAATGGGTGTCTATAATTATCAATGTTATTTATCGTTGACTACATCAAATTCATAAAAAGATAGAGTTTCTGAAAAAGGAAGCCGAAATTACTGAAAACAATAAAAATGGGTTAGTTAATATAACATAATAATTTAAACATGAAAATATAAGTGACAATATATAAATATTTTTTTAAAGTGTTCAGAAATAAAATTTGGAAGTCTTACTATTCTCACCATATGGGCGAGAAACATACACACAACCCGCCATTCTCGATTACATTCCTTATTGAATCAAGTGGCTCTTACAAGTATAAAAATAAAACGTTTCCAAAAACGGAAAGTTCATAAAATATTCATAGTACATAAATAAAAAACCGAGCAATCTCACAAAACAAGACATAAGTAACAAACTGGAACAAGAATGAAATGGAATAAATAGAAACGCTTGTCAAAGTTTTTTCAAACTTTTTGGAAGTTGACGATTTGTGCTGAATATTATTTGATACACTTGTTGTATAGCCAACTTTGAGAGAATGACCAATATTGAACTAATTCTTAAAAGGTCTTTGGCTACGGGAGATCTCACGCTAGACGAGGTGATCTTGCCCGGGGAACGGGCACGGCCGGTCGGGCTAACAGTCTCAGTTCGGAACTTGTATATATTTAAGGTGTTGAGAAAACTTCGATAGCGTAATTCAGAATACGTGTGGCACCATCTCTAGACGAGGGAGTGGGTTTTGGCAGAGGTCTATTATTAACCATGATAATGGTAAATTGTTTTTATGGTTAATTGTGCCACTGATCTTTTTAGACTAGGAAGGGAGGACTAGAATAGTACTACGGTATCCCTTGCCTGTCGTAAGAGGCGATTAAAAGGGGGCTTCCGGGGTTGCAGGCGGCAAGAGTGGAAGCTCGAACCGCCCAGTAAGCTACCCCGGGAAGGACGGCGGTATATGTGGTCACATACCGTCGTACGCACCAGACGGTGTGGCGAGCGTCAAGCTCACCTGGGCATAGCCCGACGGGGCAACGCGCTAAGAGGACTCCGGTTGCGATCCTTTGGAGATCCCGGAGCCCTCTACGCAGCGCCGAGGACGGCCACCGGGGGGGTTTTAGTGCGGTAAAAATCCCATATAACCCTGCGTCGCTCCCACAGCGCCGGATACCTTTTGAAGGGTTCCCCTCGTAAGCAAAAAAAAAAAGGAAGGGAGGACACACATCAAATGGGTCTATTGATAGAGTTTAAATGGATATGTCGCCGAAGTCATTTTGTTTTAGACTTTGTGTATTTGAACACATAAACATAAGCATGTTGTGGTATCTGTATGCATCTGCGTGTTCATTGTTCTACAAATATGAATATCTGTATAATTTTTAATAATATCCAACGAAGCTATTTATTGTATATTCGCAAAGAATCGACGAAGATGCAATAACAATATTACAAAACTTTATTTTAGCTCGGCTCGCTACTCGCTAACCGATCACTGTACGACAGATTCCTAATTAAATGTTATTATTGAGTACTACCTACACACTTATTTTTAGTACAGAGCTGTTTGAAGGGCATGGTAAGGTCTATGAGGCGTTCTAACTTAGTCCTGACGTACTTTGACTCGTTTGCTAGGCCTCAAGGGCTTCATTTAAGATCGACTTTTTTGTTTTTAATAAGATTGGAGAAACGAGCTTGTATTCCATTTAATGGTAAGTTTTTTCTACCGCCAATGGAAATCTTTCACCAAGTCCATATTGAACAGATTCTAACTGAACCTCATCACATATGCGTTGTGACTCCTGAGGACTTAGACCTTATATGTAAATCAGCCGAAATCAATCCTATACAATTGTTATTTAATTAGTCATTTTTGATTTTAGATATAACTAGCTGACCTAAGAATGAGATAAAATTATTAATAATAATAATATTTCTTTATTTCAGACCTATTTTTTTAGAATCCATAGATTTGGTTAGTACTTATACATATTTTCTTAAATGTTAGTGTACAAAAAACAAGAGGGTTAGTGTTAGACAACTTAGCCTATGTTAGTAAAGACAATTAAAACAAAAAAACTTAAATTCTAAGAACACAAAAGATTTGCATACATATGCATGAAAAACATTTCCCTCCGCAGTCGGTTAAAAATACCGTGTATAGTCCGCGCCATACTGCTAGTCCGCTCTGAATGTTGATACGAGTAGCGTCTCCATAACAAATTGCAGATATTAGATATGAAGACAGCGCGGACCCCTCCCGGCACTCGTCCGCTACCCGCTCTCACCCACGGGTACATAGCTGCGTTAGTGTGCCCTTACGTTACGGAGTATATGCTAACTTAACCTGTGCGTAACGACTTCAGAGCGGACTAGCAGTTTGGCGCCCACTATACCTTATGAAATTATTTTAAATAGATCTGAATCCAAATTTACAGAGTAACCAAGCAGCAGAGTCACGTAAATGAACATATCGGTGTGAAACGAAAAATCAATGAATTTACATATCCAGAGCGGACTGACTTGATTTATTCTTAGCTATAACATGAACGTGAATAAATCTCTGTCGCTAGCTGATCTTTATGAATACGTAATGGCTTTTAGGGTTCGGTAAGCAATAGGTGAAAACGGGATCCTATTACTAAGCTTCCGCTGTCTGTATGTCACAACACGCCATCTTTAGAACTGTAACTAATAGATATTAATATTAATATGTCGTAATTCAATTTATCTATTGAACTGTAATATTGAAATGTGTGTATGAACTAGTGAAATGTAGATGCCCATAGTCGGCGGTAGACATTCAATTGCCGCCCATGGTCATCTGTAATGAACCCCAGATAAGGTTACAGTCCTACTTAAGGTTTGCCACAGACGCCCTGTACCCTTAGTATAAGTTTTTAAATTTTTACAAAAATGACTGTTTTCATACGTTAACAAATACTTGTTTACGTATTTCTCATACATTTTCACTCAGTTCTGGTACAGTCCGCTAGGGGCACTGATTGGAAATGTATGGGCTAATACGTAAACAAATAACAAAACAGTCATTTTTGTAAAAACGTAAAAACATATACTAAGGGTACTGAGGACTAAGTTGGAACGCCTCACCACACCCTTCAAACTAAAACACAGCAGCACTTAACAGGCATACAAATATGGACTGTTGCTCATGCGTAACTCCCCTAAAGTGCATAGTCAATATCCAATCACGTCACACTAATCATTACAATGATTATAATTAGAGTTAGCTTGTGACAAGTCAAGCGTGCTAATTAATTAATTTAATTGTATGTACACTACTGAACTGATTGTATTTATGTTTATGTTGAAACGCCTATTTATATAATACATTCAATTAATAAACATGGTGTTAATTAATTAACTCTTAACATATTTTATTTGCAATCTTAAAATTTGCATTAAACAATGTACAAAAATATTTTAACAAGTCTTTGTTTAAAAGCTTGCAAGGTAGAATTGATTCACTTTGGTATAAGTATGTTTGAACTGGAAATTTGCATACATATTAGATTTGGAAGCTATGCACGATAAGCTTAGTGACGTCATTTTAAATCTATTATGGCGGATGCGTCAACATGGACCAAATAATAAAATTGTATACAAGAAGAATACAAAAAACATATATTAAGTATCTAAAACTGTTAACAATTACTCTATTGACAATTTTGAAGGTGGTAGAACCCTTTGTGGTTCGACTCCGGCGGCACCACCGCCACACCTATTTCTGCTTCATAACAGCATTGTTAGGCGCTGCTGTGTTCCGGTTTGAAGGGTGTGGTAAGGGAGACAGACTTTTCCGAGGCGTTCCAGCTTAGTCCTCAGGGGTAGCGGCGCATCTGTGGCCGACCTCAGGTAGGAATATCTAATCCTATCTGGGGTTGATTACAGATGTCCATGGGCGGCAGTAGCCACTTACCATCCGGTGGACTGCATGCTCGTCTGCTACTCTTATATTATAAAAAAAAAAGTGGTTCGACTCCTGCGGCACCACCGCCACACCTGTTTGTGTGTGGTAAGGGAGACATACTATTCCGAGGCGTTCTAGCTTAATTTTCGGGGGTAGTGGCGCATCTATAACCAAACTCAGGTAAGAATGTCTAATCCTATCTGGGGTTGGTAAAACCTTTTGTGGTTCGACTCCTGCGGCACCACCGCCACACCTGTTTGTGTGTGGTAAGGGAGACATACTATTCCGAGGCGTTCTAGCTTAATTTTCGGGGGTAGTGGCGCATCTATCACCGAACTCAGGTAGGAATATCTAATCCTATCTGGGGTTGATTACAGATATCCATGGGCGGCAGTAGCCACTTACCATCAGGTGGACTGCACGCTCATCTGCTACTCCTATATTATAAAAAAAAAGTTGTCTTGCTATCTACTATGCTTTAACTGTAGATAATCCAAACAATCTTCGCTACAGATCTAACGATAAATAACGATAAGTCTTCGTGAAAGCTCAACAAAGTAAAGCTTAGCGTCCTGATAAAACCAGTCCCGGACGTGAGCTTTCCGTCCGGCGGATATGAGTGGGGGTGGTTCGCGCTTACGTTACATCCTTAAGTAAAAGCTTTTGATTATTGATAGGGTGATAAATAAGTAAGACAGAAGAAAGTAGGATAGTATATTCTGCGCCAAACTGCTAGTCTGCTCTGAAGTTGTTGCGAGTAGGTGTAGTCATACAATTTGCTATGACGACGCAATTCCGTTCTATATTCAGAGCGGACTAGCACTTTTACGCGGACTATAATTGAAGTCACATTCTTTGTGGATAACAGTTATTATTTTTATAATAAGTGTGCTGTATGTTCACTTGAAATTGAACTTTATGCACCATAATTGCTACAAAATTCTGCTAATGATGATGGAGACGCTATGAAGAAGCGTTGCTGCTCATGAAAATTAAGCTGATATTATTTGTATGTCATTTGTATACCACATTTTAAAACTATAATAAAACTATACTAGACAAAAGCGGAGATATATGGCACCATTTATCACATTCAATGGAAAATTTCAGATACAAAGACTATGCCGAAAATAGAATTAGTCATTATCATGCGATAAAAAATATTTTTAAGAATTAAAAGATTAAAAAATCCCGTTAATGGGGCATTGTCTTTTGCATTAGTGGTTTCCAAAATGAAGTCACTGGCCGTTAATAAATATTCATAGCGCTAAGCAATGCTAATGGAAAGATTATGCTAATGACATGCCCTCTGCACTCTTGGGTTATTGTTCCATGGGTTTTCGAATTTCAATGAAATTACGTATTTAATAAACAGTGAATTGAAAACTTTGAAACAAGATTATTTAATTGAAATTAAAGGTGGTAATTGAAGGAGGTAGAACCCATTGTGGTTCGACTCCGGCGGCACCACCGCCACACCTATTTCTACATCATTACAGCAGTGTTAAACGCTGCTGTGTTCTGGTTTGAACGGTGTGGTAGGGAGACATACTTATCTGACATAATAATCTGAGGTATGACAGATGTGCCGCCGAATAGCAGCGCATTTGTGGCCGACCTCAGGTAGGAATATCTAATCCTATTTGGGGTTCATTACAGATGTCCATGGGCGGCAGTAGCCACTTACTATCAGACGGACTGCATGCTCGTCTGCTACTCCTATAATAAATAGAAAAAAAAAATTTCGAGTCTTCGTGGTTCTTGTGACGACGCATACTTGCTTGATTCATATTAGAAGATGACATTTGATGGTGGAGAACCCTATGTTGATCGACGAAAGACAACCATTCCAAAAGACTTCAAATAAGAAGATCTGACGAAGAAGGTCCGATGAAGAAGGTCCGCTGAAGAAGATCCGACGAAGAAGATTCGTTGAAGAAGACCCGCTGAAGTACGTTCGACGAAGAAAATTCGACATAAAGATCCAAAAAAACATCCGATATAAAAAGACGCAACACAATGTTTAAAAAAGAAAAATAAAACAAAGCTTACGACTCTGCGAAGCACAAAATTATTTAAATTAAAATATATTTCTCAAATGACATTATCATAAAATGTATCCCCTGAAATATAACGATCATTGCACACTCCAACATAACAAGCGATCTAATTTCGTGGAAGTGGTCCCACGAGCCGTATCTTTGGGGTAATGATGTTATTTGAAGCTATCTTCCGTATATCTTTGTTATATTCTCCAGATAACTTTAAGTAGGTACAAAAGGTAAAGATTTAGTGGTATGAATTTCGGTTTCCTGAAAATAGAAAAGGTCCCTAAAGAGCCCTTTATATTTTGACTACAAAGGCACCACAATCACATCTGTTTCTGAATTATATGTTCTAGTTTGAAGAGTCTGATAGAACAGAGACTCGTGCGAGACGTTCGAACTTAGTCCAATACAATTATCTGTGACTGACTTAAGGTAAAGGCCCAGTATAGAATTGATAATAGCTTGCCATCCATGGGATGCAGTTACCCCATATCATTAGATACATACTTTTATACTTTTATACATAATATGTTTTAACGATGACGAAAAACATATAAAAACTTTTTTGACACTTGTTTCTTTGCTACATTTGATGCCCCACACTATAATTCTCACATTCACCCAAAAACGAATACAAAATTACAAACACCAACAACAGAAATAAAAAAATTGTCCCTAAAATATTAGCCTGGCTGGAAATCAAACCCAGAACCTCAGAAGTCAGTATATTAGATCAGAATGACAACCGTTTTCAAGTAAGTATTTTTGGTTCTGAAAATTGACCTAAACCCAATTTGATTGTACCTGTTAGTTTTAAATACCATTTTCATTTCCACAAATAATTGATTTTGCTTTTCGCTCGAATAAAAAAATATAGGTCAAAACTCTTCATCTCCAAATAAGAGATGACAGGCCATTTTTGGACAATCAAATTATTCTATTTTATCGGGCTAGTGACTCGATCGAAGTCTATTAATATTTTCTTAGGGAAAAAATGCTTTTACGTATAATTCCTTGGGAATGTGCCTTTTGCCTCTTACGAATTATGATGTAGGCTTTCATTGCTTATAAATCTTTTTTTATGGTGAGTTTTCAAAACTTATTTCGAAGGTGATAGAACCCGTTGTGGTTCGACTCCGGCGGCACCAACGCCACACCTATTTCTGCTCCATAATAGCATTGTTAAGCGCTGCTGTGTTCTGGTTTGAAGGGTGTGGTAAGGGAGACATACTTTTCCGAGGCGTTCCAGGTTAGTCCTGAGAGGTAGCGGCGTATCTGTGGCCGACTTCAGGAAGGAATATGTCATCCTATCTGGAGTTGATTACAGACGTCCATGAGCGGCAGTACCCACTTACCATCAGGTGGACTACATGTTCGTCTGCTACTCTTATTTTATAACAAGTAATTAATTTAAAAAATCAAAAAACCCGACTGCCCCAAAAAGGCTGAAGTAGAATTTCCAAAAGCAGTGAAATAGGCATTTCGTTATTTTTATCCAGAAAGCCAAATACAAAGTTTCATAGTAGGTGTCTGCTTCAAAAACAAAAGATCTTCAAACAATATTATCATATTTTATCCTCGTAGTGCTCATTTACGCTATATAAAAAACCTATGTGTAAAATTCCAACACGCTTAAGTTCAGCGGTTTCCCTTTGCGTTGATCTCTGGCACAGCAACTCTCTCATTTAGTCAGACAGTCATCTCGATGTGTATATACGAGTATATATGTACTAGCTAACCCGGCAAACATTGTGTCATCATATAAATAAAAAAATGTTAAGGGTGAACAACCCTTATCACTTAGGGGTAAAAAAAATAGATAGTGGCCGATTCTCAGACCTACTGAATATGAATATAAAATTTGGTGAAAATCGGTGAAACCGTTTCGGAGGAGTACGGTAACTTAAACGAGAATTTTATATAAAAGATATATTATATAATGTATGTGTAATCTCCTCTTAATTTCCTTTGTTTTGACATCCTACTCGATAGGTTTGATGAACTTTTTTTAAAACGTGTTACTATTTCGTGAAAAGGTCCACCATTTCCGGTCTATAATATTTTATATATATATACCTTACCTTATATATATATAACTTCAGTAATTCAAAGTTACGGTCATTATTTTACCTAGTTAGAGGTAGAATTTCATTATTTTTATCCAACAAGCCTGATACAAAGTTTCATAGTGTTTGCTTCAAAATTGACGGTTGTTCAAATGTACTTTTAACCCTTATTTTACCCTCTACAGGGTTGATTTTTCGGATGGGAATAAATAAGTGCGTCCTTGTTCCTATCCAGAAAGCCAAATACAAAATTTTATAGTAGTTGCTTCAAAATTTAAGGATTTCAAAAAAACTGTTTTCCCCTATTTTACCCTCTTAAGGGTAGAATTTCCAAAAGGCTTTTCTTAGTACTTATTCACGCTATATAGAGAACCTATGTGCAAAATTTCAGAACTGTAAGGTCCTTAGTTTAGGGTGTACGTTGATTTCTGAAAAATGAAAAAGTCATTTAGTTAGTCAATCAATCAGTCACCTTGCTGTTTTATATATATACAAATATGTTTTTATAATCTCCGTTTAATTTCCTTTCATTTGATACCCTACTTGATAGGTTCGGTAAACTTTTTTTTTACATGTGTTACTATTTCGCGCCAAAAATCCGCCATTTTGTTTTTTTTTTACTAAGACCTATCTAAGGACACTCGGGTCATTGAGACAAATAAAATGACACTTTAATTGTTGAAATTCAACCAGCCGTTTGTTAGATCGGATCAAATAAAGAAAGACAAACATACAAGATACGCGCGAAAAACATAACCCTTCCTTGGCAGTCGGGTAAAAAGGAACGTACTCACCAGTGTGAGTATAAGTACTGTACAAAATAACATATTAATAGACGCACTGGTATAAAAAGTGTATCTATTTGGCATTCGGTCAGGTTTTCATGGAGTAACCAAATCATCTTCTAGTCTGCAGTATTTCTAGGTTTCGGTGGAATAATGTGGATGCCGGCTAGCAACATATAGGGCGATGGTCTTGGTCCTTGTGAGTGGGAACGTATTTGTAATCGGCTTAAACTAAATCCCCTGTTAAAATGGTGTTAGTTACAGATTTGAAGATGGTAGAACCCCTTGTGGTTCGACTCCGGCGGCACCATCACCACACCTATTTCTGCCTAATAACAGCAGTGTTAGGAGCTGCTGTGTTCCGTTTTGAAGGGTGTGGTAAGGGAGACATACTTTTTATTTATTTATTTATTTATCATCTTTATATCTTTAATATACTCCTATCTGGGGTTGATTACAGATGTCCGTGGGCAGCAGTAGTTATTTACCATCAGGTGGACTGCAGGCTCGTCTGCTACACTCTATAAGAAAAAAAAATGTCCATAGACTACAGTAATCTCTTACCATCAAGTTATTTTATGAAGTAAGATACACACGTAGACTTCATGTTCGTTATCTACTTTATCTTAAAAAAAATAAGTTAAGTTACATTTTAATTGAAATCTTGATTCCTTGATCAAAATTTCCTATTTATAGGCTTATTTAATTGTTTCTTGCCTGATATGTCTGTCAATAATTTTCAGGAGATATTCGTTTTCTGGACCGAAGGTTTCAGGTTCGATACTCGGTCAACCAGACTTACATTTCATGTAATAGAAAAACGAAATAGCTTTGGAATCAAAAACAGTTCAAATATAAATTTATATCTGTTTTAAGTGTTAACAATTGTTCCTAATTTCTACAATTTACTTATTATACATCCATTCCATTATTTATAAGATCCATTATTTTATATTATTTCATCCATCCAGATCCAGATCCAAGATCCATTATTTTATTTTATATTATTCCATTATTTATAAGATCCATGCTCGGACCATTCCTCTATCAACTAATAGCTTTAGTTCACCCATTTCCATTCAAATCATTCGTTTGAACAGTCTGGACGTCTTTTCCACATATTTATGAGTCTAATTGAATATTATAATTTATTCTCAATGCCCTCTTTTGCTATTTTAATTGGATTCTTCGGAAACTGACTTTTAAAGGAAATTTTCATGATATGACTGCATCGGTTTTTTGGTTCGTAAAGCGTAGAATTATTATAGAAACAGTCGAAAGGTGTTCTTAAGTCTTTTATCAATACTTAGTCTATCCAAATTTTGATCTAATTCTACCATAGATCAAAACATATAAATTAATAGTATGAAGAAATTGTTAAACATCGATATTTGGTAGGAAAAAAATGGATACATTGGTTATTAATTATGGACCTTATTTAACAATGATGTTAATTTTACATATGTACGGTCAAGTTCATGTAGGATTCTTAAACTCATTTTTCAATAAAACTGAAGTCGCACTGGAGCGTATAGTCCTGATAGAAGCCTTACATAGAGACCTGATAGAAAGTGGTTACTACTCATGGATATCGGTAATAAACTCCATACAAAACGGTGGTTTTAGCTGAAGCCAATCACAGATATGGTGCCACTCCTGAAGACATGCGCACTCCATCATAACCCAAGAACTACTTCACGACAGAAATACGCGCCAGTCGAAGCTTCTGCTACTGTTTATATTTTATGTAATTTATAAATCTAGTATAGAAGATAATTAGCCAAGTAGACAATATCGATCTACCAGGCGTTCAGAATTAATCAAGAGATTTTTGTGTCTAAGCTACGTCATTAGCTTCGTAGCAAATAAAGTTGACAAAAGAACAACATCACTAAATACAAACGTAGGGTGACTCGGTAAGGTTTAGTTTGGAGTGTAGGGATTATCTATGGAGCTGTCTTTAGTAAATGACCCGCTCGAAGGCCCTTTAATGAAGACCTTGAATGTCTAAGGTTATTTGTAGCGCTGTTTTTGTGTTTGATTTTGTCTGTGTTAAAAAAATGAAAATTACGTATGAATATGAATATAGTAGTTTGAAATTTGGTCACTTACGAGATTCGGGGTTAATCTTTCTAACGTTCTATGTATTTGCAAAAAATATAAATATTTTTTTTTATTAGTCAAAATAAATTTTTAGCAACTTAAAACGAGATTTCTGAGGTATTCCCGGAGCGCTATGAAATGGTGTTCTTGAAAACAGGTGTATAAAGAGCTCTCCTCCAAAGCCGGCGATGCATTAGCGACTCCTCTGGTGTGGCAAATGTCCATAGGCTACGGTGGCTATAATTATAAAAAAAAGATAATAATAACAAAAAACTTAAAAAACATCTAAAATAGTTGAATAAGTTCAATGTAAAAAATATTTAACTTTCTTAAAATTCATAATTATACTTATACAAATTATTTACAACAGTGCAGCAATTACTTTTGCGAAATTTCACAAAATTCGACGTAGCACAGTTTGTACTATTTCGCAGAAAAAAACATCGTCAGGTAAATTATTTTGAAAAAAAACATTGTACAACACTTTACTTACACCTTGCAAAAGTTGAAATAGACAAAGCAAAAACTCTGAACTAACTAACTACCTTCCACTTATAGTTTGTAGCGACCGTAATCTGAACAAAAGCAAAATGACCCCATTCCTCATAACGTCAGTAACATCACTCGCTAGAAAAATGTATGCAGAAAAACACAAGGAAAATGACAAATGGTTTCATTATTTTGCTAACAAGCTGCCTCGTTATGTTTTATGATTCTTAACTTAATTCAGAAGAATGGAATGAGGAGCAGATTTTATTTTATGGAAAATTAAGTTAAATACAATGTTAACTGTTTTATTATAACCCTTTGTAGTTCGACTTCGGAGTTACCTATTCTACTTAGACAGTTTTCGCCCGGTGGTCGAGATCTTACTGTTATTGTAATAGAAAATGAAAGATTGTTATAGGTAACGCTCGTAATAATAGTAATAGCGGCCGAATAAAAAGAAAATAGAACATCGGTTAACAAACGTAAGAAAAGTCTTTAATTTGTTTATTTGAATTCGAAATTCATAATTTTAATTATTTAACCCACAAAATCACTTAAACCTGACAAATTCACTTAAATGAAAATAAAAAAGTAGACAAAAATATTGTTACTGTTTCATAATAACAGGTGTTAAACGTTGTTGTCATGGTTTCAAGGATATGTTAAGGATTTTATATTAATTCTGAGGGGCAGCAACACATCTGTGGCCGACCACAGGAAGGACTTAATTTGTACCTGGATTAGGTAAGAGCCATGTGTATTTTAATAAGATGGAAATAGGCGTAACAGTAGTAGGCGTTACACTAAGAGTAGCAGATGGTAAGTAACGTCTATGCATATTTGTGATCTCGCCCAGATAAGATTCCTACCTGAGGTCGGCCATAGATTGTCCACTACCCCTGAGGACTAAGCTGGAATGCCTCGGAAAAGTATGTCTCTCCTACCACATCCTTCAAACCAAAACACACTAGCACTTAAATCTGCTGTTATTAGGCAAAATAGGTGTGGCGGTGGTGCCGCCGGAATCGAACCATAGAGGATTCTATAACCTTTAAATCACGAAGCTTTCTACTTTAATTCTATTTATTTATATTGATTCCTTGCGATCTGAGGGACATTTTTAATTAAAGCTTAATAATATTTCCAGGCTTCTACAGCAGCCAGTGTTAGCAAGGCTTTCAAGGCGCCATTGTGCAAAGTGCTCGCTGTAATCACCTGAAGCCTTAGGGTCTATGAACACTGCCCTGCCACATTGGCTTTCTGTTCAGTCATATAATTTTAAAATGAATAAAAACAATTTATTTTGAAGGTGCTAGAACCCTTTGTGGTTCGCCTCCGGCCGCACTACCGCTATACCTATTTCTGCCTCGTAACAGCAGCGTTAAGCACTGCTGTGTTCTGCTTTGCTGCTGACATACTTTTCCTTAGTCCTTAGGGGTTGCGGCGCATTTATGGCCGACCTCAGATAGGAATACCTAATCCTATCTGAGGTTGATTACAAATGTCCTTGGGCAGCAGTCACTTAGCATAAGGTGGACGGCATATATCATAAAATCATATATTATAAAAATAGTTAAGTTCAAATTTTAAATTTATTATCATAAAAAGTAAATCTAAATAATTTAGTTTTTAGGTTAATGAAAACTTGATTGATAAAAAATAGAATGGTGATAGTGGTTTCCTCACAATGTTTTTTGTTCGCCGTTTTAAGCAAATAGTAATTAATTTATTAATACGCATATAACTTTGAAGAATCAAATGTTTGAACCATCCGATTGACAACCTTTAAGCAATCTTGTCAAAGGCGATTTAAACCTCGGACCCTTCGATCAAGAGGCCGAGTTTCGTAACCACTATAACTGCTTGCAAGTAGAATAGTAATGGGTTGAAAACATTGCAAATACATCTAGATTTGGCCCCACAGTGAGCACAGACCCTATATGACTGAGGCGGTGCATTTTAACTAGAATTATGACGTTGAAAATTATGTCCCTTTTCTCAGAAACGTTCTGTAAAATTACAAAGACAAGCCTTACTAAATAGAAGTGTTTATTCATTTCACACAGGAGCTAGCTTGCCCCGTCACTTTTCTGCGTTTATTAAAAAAAATAGTTTCGTAAAAATAACTTGTTTCAACATTGTTTATCGACATTTCTTTAAAATTATAGGAAATAATTTTTAAACTTTTTCAACGTTAACTATTTGAGAGGTGATAGAACCAGTATAGTTTGAGCGAGGAGGTATCACTGCTATATCTATTTCTATCGTGAAGCGGGTACCTTCAACAACCCCTTACTGCCCCAATGCTGGGCACGGATCTCCTCTCAGAATGAGAAGGATTAAGCCATAGTCCACCGCGCTGGCCCAGTGCGGTTTCCTCACGATGTTTCCCTTCACCGTTTTAAGCAAGTGATAATTAATTTCTAATACGCACATATCTTTGAAAAGTCAGAGGTGCGTGTTAGAAATTTGTGATTTTGACCTGGGACTGAACCTGACCTGGGTTTTGAACCTCGGACCCCTCATTCAAGAGGCCGAGTTTCTTAACCATTATGCTATCTGAGTCTGTATGAGGCAAGCCATCTTGGTCCTGAGCAGTAGCAATGCATCTCTATAATTTTATATAAAGCGACTATCTTAGGTCTGTATCCTTACCATGAGTTTTTACGTTTTGACAAATATTACTGTTTTAATAAAATAATAATAATAATAATAAACATTTATTTCAGACAATATAAACAAAGATACAAAAGTATAATTGAATACAGAGGTCCATATCATATATACCTTACAGACTAACATACATATTAATATAAACTTATAACTAAATCACGTATTTGCGGCGACGTGAGACGCGGGTCTGGTGACTTCCGGGGGTGCTCTTCTTCCGCGGTACTTCCGGAACACAACTCCCTTCGGCCACAGGTCTTCCTTTAGGAAGGTCGCTATATGCTCGGTTGGGACGCGTACAACAAATGAACTAAAGTTCACTGCGTTACGCGCCTCCAACTTCTCGACCACCAGTCGGTACTTGGTTTTAACAGCCAAGTACTCCGTTATGTCAGACGGCTTCGTTTTGGTATTTGTTCACGTATTGGCCTATACAATTTCCAAGTTCTGACACAATCCCCTAGGGGCGCTGATCGGAAATTGTATGGGCAAATACGTAAACAAATACCAAAACATGGTAAGGGTACTGTACTTCTAAGTGTGACATTGTATCTGTTAACAGCTCAAATCTCCAAGCACAAGCCCTGTTCTATATGAAATTACTTAAAGATGTCTATGGGTGGCAATGACCGCATCCCATCAGGTGGTGCATGCTCGCTTACTACTCCTATATTATACACAAAATATAGAGGTAGTGCTAATTCAAGCCATACATAAATCATGCAACTATTCCTTTTTTAATAATACCCTAAAATCAATATCATATGACTGTTCACAAAAATCAAACTTTAGTTAAGTGCATCTTAACTCTTAAAAATGTTATTTTGATAATGTGGTAAAATCCCGTCTATTTACCCAATTTAATCCCTGGAATAACCAGCCGATCCCGCAATCACTTCTTAAGACTTGGCTTAACCTTGACAGCGAACTCTTCAAACTGGGTTTAGCTGGATTTGAAGTATTTCGATAAATTTTACGCATTAAGGATAAAAGCATTAAATTGTATGTAATTAGAATTCTGGATTCATAATCTAAATGCGTCACTGTTATACCTATTTCTGACTTTAGACAGCCGTTTAAAGCCCTGCTGTATTATTTTTTATGCAGCTACTTACTACTACTTGCAAAAGTGATGTCTACTGCCGTCTATGGACATCTGTCATCAACCTCAGATAACATTAAATTCCTAGCTGTCGGCCACGGATTTCAGGCCGCCACCCGACCATATGGACCGCTGACCTGAAGAAGACGGCGGGAAACCGCTGCATTCAAAGGGCACGGGACCGGATGGAGTGGCGCCAATTAGGGGAGGCCTATGTCTGACAGTAGACCTCAAAATATGGTTGGATGGATGACTCAAAAGAAGAACGAGCTCTCTTCCAAAGCCAGCGATGCATTCGCGACTCCTCTGGTGTTGCGAATATCCATAAGCGATGTGGACTATTTTCCATTATCTATCGTTAGGTTTAAGCCTATCCTAATAGATTTTAATCCATTGATTACAAATGTAAGTTCCCTGTTATTTTCCAACTTAAATTTAATACATTAAAAGCTTAATACAATATGCCAATTATGTATAATTAAAAGATCTCGGTAATTATGCATTTTACAGATAATTCGGGCAACAAACGTGATTTTAAAATAATAATTATTTAACTCAATCCTTGATCAACAAGAGCTCTTAATAAATTCAATCAGTTTTAAATTAATTACGCTTTCGATTTTCATTGCATTAATTTATACTCATTAAGACTGTTAAAATCAGGAGTGATCGTGTTACTTTAAATATCCAGGTTCGAATATTCAATTGTTGTTTTAAATTTATTTATTTTTATCGTAAAAACCTACTTTTAATGATATGGATTGTAATGAAGAAACCTTTATGCCTGATTCTACTTGTTGTTTTCAAAAGAATATCTACCAATCTACACTTCACAAGCATGGGTGGTAGACTGCTACCTAAAGCTGTTTATCCTGATAGTTCAGTTGTGCTCAGCAGTGGGATATTCCAGTAATTAACAAATGCTAAGTCAGAGAAGTAAGTAGGAATGCCTCATGTCTAGTTAAATACAGGGATTTCCTCTGTCATGGGCATCATAGACTCATACAAGAACGAATGAAAACTTCCAGACACAGAATAGAAATCTTAATCCTACATTTAAATGTCTGACCTAGTCAAGCATTGAACCCGAGACCTTCCTATGACCGCTATATATGACTAGCTGACACGGAAAATTTTATCAAAATCAATTTATCAAATGTAAAATATAGCCTATGTTACTCGTGGATAATGTAGCTTTCGAATGGTGAAAGAATTTTTAAAATCGGTCCAGTAGGTTTTGAGCCTATTCATTACAATTAAACAAACAAACAAAGGTTTCCTCTTTATAATATTAGTATAGAAGTATGCATAACCAACACAAAGTAGTATTTGATAAATATATACCTTAATCAACTCAATAAATATCTTACAAAGTTACGTAAGCTTCGGAAGTTTTAAAGGGGAAATATTCTTTTAAAAAGGAAAGATCTTTCGCCGTCTCCTATTCCTGCCCCGAGGCTACAGATTATGATAAAAGCTATCGGCAGAAGCTTTTGAAGATTATAATTGTAAAAATGGTGAATATGATTTTTGAAAGAAACGTATTTTCACTGTACGTATTTTCAAAATTACCATTTTTAAGTACATAAGCTTATGTGACTAAAAGATGGGTAAAATGTGAAAATGTATTTTTGACTACCTTTATATGTTATTTTTAAAAATAAATTAGTAAATAATCATGCAATTTGAAGCTGGGAGAACCCGTTGTGGGTCGACTCCGGCGGCACTACCGCCACATCTATTTCTGCCTTATAACAGCAGAGTTAGGAGCTGCTGTGTTCCGTTTTGAAGGGTGTGGTAAGGGAGACATACTTTTTCGGGGCGTTCCAACTTAGTCCTCAGAAGTAGCGGCGCATCTGTGGCCAACCTCAGGTAGGAATATCTAATCCTACATGGGGTTGATTACAGATGTCCATGGGCGGCAGTAGCCACTTACCATCAGGTGGACTGCATACTCGTCTGCTACTCCTACATTATATGTAAAAAAATCAGCTACCTTTTTGTACATTATTTCCTTCGTTTCCTTAAATACACTTAACCGTACAATCGAAAAGTAAGGAAAAATATAAAACAGAGTAAAAGCAGTCAGGATGAAAGTGATTGATCTTCTAATTAACTCTCGAGCGCCATAATCTCTTTAGGTTGCTGTAATTACTCATTTATCGTAAATCATCTAATATGTTATGTGTGAAAGGTTCTTTATATACACGTATGGAGGTAGAATATGTAAGTAGGGTACTACCGATAAGCTTATTGTATCTTTGTATGTGGCGTTCTGGTTGCGAAATTTCATAGAAGTAATTAGATTTTTTTTCATGATCTACTGCTTAGCACCGGGTTTTCCAGCTACTGGTAAAGGCCGGGGAGAGAAGATTTTTTTAATAATATGGAAGTACCAAATAAACATGGTAACTGGCCAAGTGAGCACTGCCGACTTGTGTAATCATCCCTGTTATTGTAAAATTAAAGTCCTACCGAGTCGTCCTTAAGCGTCGTTTTCGCAACAGATATTATTAGTGAAGTCCGCGCCAAACTGCTAGTCCGCTCAGAAGTTGTTGCGAGCAGTTGTAGTCATACACTTAACTATAGCGATTCATTTCTATATTCAGAGCAGTCTAGCAGTTTTACGCGGACTATACCTTTTTTTGTTTAAGAGGGGGAAACCTTCAAAAGGTATCCGACGACGTGGGAGCGACGCCGGGTTATGTGGGATTTTTACCGCACTAAAAGCCCCTGGTGGCGTTACGCTCCTTCCACACACCTAGTGTTTACAACGGTATGCGGCCCCACACACACCGTCGTCCTTCCCGGGGTTACTTGCTGGACGGTTCCAGCTCCCACTCTTGCCGCCCGCAACCCCAGAAGCCCCCTTTCAGTCGCCTCATATGACAGACAGGGGATACCGTAGCCCTATTCTAGTCCCGAGACTACGCGGACTATACCTTTTACAATAGATATAAATTCGTTTATATATTTCATGCCTTTAAAGCAACAATAACGAAGTTATAATAGGAGGAAAACACGCAGAAAATTTTTGTGTACTGCGCGCGTTACCGGAATTTAGCTAACGCACTCTGTTCATATTCATCGTAACACATGTACACACACATATCTATACAACACGGTTGAGCAGACACGTGTTTTAACGACAATATACTAAAAGCTCTAAATCTCCAAAATATGCGATCCAGCGTTGTTACTTATTCTCTCAAAGTGCAACATCTTGCATCGTGTACTTAGGTCTGTTTCCACAGGCGTGCTCCACACGTCAAATTTCACGTAGTTTTAACTTTGATATTAGATAGAATTTGCTATTTTGGTGAAATTAAAAAAGTTATTTCAGTCTGCGCTATTCTTATATCAGTACCCTTAAAATAAGTTTTCAAAACATCCCACAATTTTACGTTACGTTTATTCAATCCATTATTCTGTATCTACCTGAGGTCGGCCATAGATGCGCCGCTACCCCTGAAGACTAAGCTGGAAGCAAACGCGCAGTCCGATTGCAGTTCAATTGCAGTCGTGTCAACTGCTTCCAAACTGCTTCCGAACTGCACCATACCCACCCGCCCGCACTGATTCTATACGCGGGGGACAGAGCGTTAAAATAGTGCGCGTTTGGTTTGCAGTTCTATTGCAGTCGCGTCAACTGCATTCAAACTGCACCTGAACTGCAATTTGTGGTTGGATTGCAGTTGAACTGCGGTCCGTCTGTCTAGAGCCTTAATAACAAGTATTCGTGCTCGTTTGTTGCTTCAATATTATAAAAATAAAAAAATGTATTTGCGTGGCTATGCCAACTATGATAAAGATAGAATAGAATAACTTTATTCATAACAAATTTCACTTACAAAACTTTGTAATACAAAAACTGAATTAAAACTAAGTACAAGTAAATAAAGTGTTACAACTAGTGCCTTCACTAGGTTAGACCTGTGTTATAGTTACCAGTACCCCACCCTTCGAATTAACAACATACAAATAAGTATAAGCATGCATTATACTATCGGTAAGTTTTAAGTTATTATAATAAGATAATTTGATGGTATTCAAAAGCAATAAAATCAAGATAAAAGCTATACCATGGACACAGTGGCACAGCCTTAAGAAATGCAACGCGGCACAAAATATGCAAATAGATGCGCGACTGTTATATCACAATTTCACGTCCCGTTGAGACAATTTCGCGTTCCGTTGACACAGTTGCAGCAACGCTTAGTATTCTCTTTGCTTGCAATTTAAATCTGAGATTGCAGATTTGCTACTACAAAAATATATTTTCTAAAAATGTAACTTAATTGGAAATTTTATTCATGGACATTAAAAGTCACAGAAATATTATATTTCGACCGAAAAGATTTCACCGCCGTACCTATTTCTAGCGTGATGTAATTCTTATGTTTCAGAGCGATATAGATACCGGTATAATTATATATGAAGTTATTCAGTTAAGATCGTACGATTAACCGTCGTAGAGTCAACTTACCCTGACGATGCTCCGTTTTGGAGCGAAACACGTGTTGGTGGTATGTATGGTGGTGTATATTTTTATTTATTTGCATCTGCACGCATCCTTTGAGGGAGGGAGGGTGGTACATACTGCATGATTTAAAATATATAGCCTCATACATATTTGTAGCGGATTGTTGCGAAGTAGTTTTAATCTTAACTTAATAGCATGGATTTCCGCAAAGTAACGCCTGATACAATTAAATATGTATGAAGTTGGTAGAACCCTCTATGGTTTGACTCTGGCGGCACTACTGCCACACCCATTTTTGCCTGATAACAGCAGTGTTAAGCGCTGCTGTGTTCTGGTTTGAAGGGTATGGTAGGAGACATACTTCCGAGTCGTTCCAGTTTCGTCTGTGTCCCACGGTAGGACTCCGTTTATAGAAACGGAGTCCTACCTACTAAATATAGGGGCGATTCGATTACAGATGTCTATTTACAACAAAAACTAATTAATCAGGTGGTCTGCAGGCTTCGTGCTTCTATTCATAAAAACACACAAGAAGAGTGTATTTATTGAGAAGAACAAGTCAATGATCTAAGTAACAGGTAATTTTAATTGCAATACATTTTAAATATCTCGAAACATAGTAGATTAAAAATGAACCAAATTTTTTTTTCTAGGTATTTTATTTTTAGTAGTTTTTTAGTACAACCCATCAGGATGATGTATGGACTCCAACTGATCCCAAATAAGACTCATATATACTTATAGAAACTCTACAAAATACTGCACAGCACGATTCTTTCTTACAAATAATATAAACCTGTTTTTCTATGCTGTTCAATACAGCTGTCAAAGAATATTTGGAAAAAAGTCAACCCTTCAGTAGCAGAAAAAATACAATTCTCCAACCAATTAGCGAACACCGTTATAGCAGTCATTAACGCCTCTCCCTTTAACGAGGGAGTTTACTACAGGGTTGCCCTCATAAAACACGTAACTTCCCCCATAAACTTGCCAAACTACCGGAAACAATTCAGTTGTGTCACGATGATAAATCTATTATGCTCTAATTAATCGCTTCAGTAAAATATATATATCTACTAACTAGCTGACCCGGCAAACGTTGCGTTGCCATATAAATAAAAAAATGTTAAGGGTGAACAACCCTTATCATTAAGGGGTATGAAAAATAGATAATAGCCGATTCTCAGACCTACTGAATATGCATATAAAATTTGGTGACAAATCGGTAAAGCTGTTTCGGAGGAGTACGGTAACTAACATTGTTACACGAGAGTTTTACTCGTATATATAAGATTTAATCATTCAGATTTTTTCATATAATACATAAATTATGCGTGGACAACACTGGCGAGTAGAGGTAGGTGGAAGAATTTAAAAAATACTACATTGCAGATTTCTGCATTATTATTTCTGTGCCGAATTAAATTAAAAACAATGTCGTAGTCGTCAACTTATAAATGCCCCACTGCTGGGCACGGACCTCCTAAGGTGAGAGTGCATTAGGCCATAGTCCATAGCGCTGGTCATTTTTTTTTATAATATAAGACTAGCAGACGATCATGCAGTCCACCTGATGGTAAGAGGCTACTGCCGCCCATGGACATCTGTAATCAACCCCAGATAGGATTAGATATTCCTATCTGAGGTCGGTCACAGATGCGCCGCTACTGCTGAGGACAAAGCTGGAACGCCTCGGGAAAGTTTCTCAATTAAGAATTGGTATCTTCCACACATATTTTTTTTATAAAAACTCTTAGGAGAGTAAACTTCTGTACGATGTTTTCCTTTGTCATTAAAGTAAGAGATAATTAATTTCTAATAAGCACATAACTGTGAAAAATAAGTGCATGCCTGTGATTCGAACTTCGGACCGATTAGGAGGCGGAGTTTCTACCACGAGGCTATCACTACTGCAATGCAATATATAAACAAATCTTAACATAAAGAATAATAAATACAGAAGAATATGAAATATTTTTTCAAACAGATAATACAACGGGATTGCATTTATTGAACGCTATTAAATTCCTAAGCCATAGTAATGTATTACCCACAGGTACAAATTTATTGTAAGCAATGAAATTCCATTTGGCCCCTATTGACTATGAAATGATACAATCTTTAAAGAGAAATCGGTTGTATGAAACGAGTTATTTTAACCAAAGAAAATAATAATGATATTTTTCTTTTCATGAATCATTATTGCATTTTAGGGTTTCTTACTTATACTTAAATATGCGATTTTGTTTTCAATTACCTATTGGATTGAAGTAAAACCTTGTATTCTGACGTTTCAGGGTTAAAATATCCCTGATTTTTGGAAATAATATGCTTAATAGAAATGAATTGTCGCTTGCGTCAAAGGAAAACATCGTGAGGAAACTTTCATGGCTGCTATACATGCATTATCTTTCGGAGAGGAGACCCGTGACCAGCATTTAGGCAATATACGAGTATTTTATTTATTTCATTAACATCAACAACCCATTACTGTTCCACTGCTGGGCACGGGTCTCCTTTCATAATGGCCATAGTCCACCGCGCTGGCCAAGTGCATGGTAGACTTCTTCTAGAGGTATGCAAGTTTCCTCACGATGTTTTCCTTCACCATTTAGCAAGAGATAACTAATTTCTAATATGCAAACTTTGAAAAAATCAGAGGTGCATGCCTGGGATTTGAACTTCGGACCCCTCGGACGAGAGACCGAGTTTCTGAACCACTAGGCTATCACCGCTTTTATTTGTTTAGGTACATTACATCTATTATATTACACTGTAGCAAACAATTATATATTTACCCATAAACTACGTCTCAATTATCTCTATAATATTTGTGTCTCTCGTCTCAATTATCTCTATAATGACTGTGGTTACGAGCTGCCGGGAACAGATCAAATACATTACTATTATGTATTTCATTAGCGGTGAAATTAATTTAGGCCACTGGATTTAGTTACTGGATCATTCTAATTACCTTAATTAGTATCCATTTGTAACCGACAGAAACTGGTTTTTCAGCCGAAACTGAAATAAAAACCGAACATATAGTATTTATTCTGATTATGGCCCAAAAGATAACGTTTTCACACTTATATAAATGTAGTATTTTTTGAGATTTAGATTTACAGATTTTTAAGAGTACTTGGACAGGTCTAATAATAAATTTAAGTTTTTTTAGTGATTAGGATTCTTCAATAGGCGTATATATATTTTTTTTTAATTCTGAGAGGAAGCCCGTGTCCAGAAGAGGGATTGAAATGTTGACGACGAAGGAACCGAAACTTTGATTAGTCATGAGTATCAATTGACAATTGACGACCTGTGTGGCGGTCACCATACCGGGGTCCCAGGTTCGATCCCCGGCCAGACAGATTTCTAAATGATGAATTTAGGTTTCTGTTTCTGGGTCTGGGTATTTGTGTATTTGTCTCTGTGTGTGTCCATGGCATCCACGATACAGGGAATCCTAGTGTGGGGCTGTGAGTGTTTAAAAATTATAGGTGCCCACGATATATATACATTGTAAAAAATTTAAGTGTCTATCTATTACGGTTTAAGCGGTAGAGCCCTGTGACAGACGGACAGACGGACAGACAGCGGAGTCTTAGTAATAGGGTTCCGTTTTTACCCTTTGGGACCCTAAAAATCATTGTAAGAATGTGAACAAAACGAATATCCACCACCATTAAGTAACACTTATTTTAAATTACCATATCATCATAAATTTTATGTATACAGATTGTTAAACGTTTTATTTCAGCATGAAAATATTTATTACCCTCTGATCAAAGTATATTTGATATGGCTATTTACAAAGAGAGTAAATAATACAGTAATGACGGATTCTCGGAATTAATTTTCGACTATGAAGCTTACGTTTTGTAGTACAATTTATTCATACTATTAGATTATAATAAAATTTATTTAAGCACGTGCTCCGCGGTTTTATCTGCGTTTAAAAGTTTTTTTAATACTCGGGATGTTTCATGGGTTTGTTTTTTACGTGGAACTCTAAATCTCTTTCTAAAATAAAAGTAGTAGCCTTACCATGACTTTTTACGTTTTAACAAATATGACTGTTTTGGTATTTGTTTACGTATTTGCCCATACAAATTCCAATCAGCACCCCTATCATAGCCTAACTACAAAAAGCGATTTACAATATGTAAAAGTAAAAGTGTATAGTCCGCTCTAAAGTTCTTGCGAGGAGGTGTAGTCATACAATTTACTATGGCGACGCGATTCATTTCTATATTCAGAGCGGACTAGCAGTTTTACGTGAACTATACAACAATTTTAAATTACTTAAATACAGATAGGTCAAAAATAATTAAAATGCAGTTAGGCCACTCTGGTTCTAGCAACCTCAATTATGTTACTGACACATCACATTGATGCATTTATATTGATAGGTATTAATTCACTTATGACTTAAATACTTTTCTATTTAGAATATTCAGTATTGTTTTGTGTTATGAATTGTTAAGGAATTTTTGCAACGTCTTTGGTAATGGAAGTGTGATAAATTCGTCGATAAAGGTTATTGTAAATGTTGATGACTTTGGAGGAATATATTGTATTCATGGCATACTTTATTTATTTAATTTATTTATTATTTATGTTTCTTTCTTAGCGTTTTCATAATCACTATTTCGAGTTCATACAAAATTTTAAACTTATTAACATAATTTTCATCATATGCAAAAAAAAATAAAACCAACGGTAAATACATTATGACGTAAAGTGTATTAAATAGCAATTTTACCCGCTCTTCATCGGAAAAACGAATTTACACGGTATAAATTCTCCGTCCGATAATGAAATACGTTGCATATTTTATTTATGGGACCAAAGTTATATTTATATATTTTTTTTATAATATTGAAGCAGCAAGCACTGACGCCTATGGTCATCTGTAATCATTTCTGATAAACTTCCTACCTGAGGTTGGTAACAAATGCGTTGCTATCTAAGACTAAATTGGCACACCTCGAATAATTGTGTAACTCTTACCACACCCTTCAAGACGCAATACAGCAGCCATAACACTGCTGGTGTACAACAAGAGAGGGAATAATCTTCTGAAAGGTATTCTTTTCTCATGAAAAAAAAGAGAACAGAAGATAATTTATTCTAAGCTGGCTCTTGTGTATAAGTATGTACACCCCTTAATATTAAAGCAGGTAGTACGAGATCAAAATTACGAGAAGGTTAAACATATATCCGTAGAGGAGCTACAGCGTAGCGCAGAAGCTTGTGTAGACCTTCTACGCCGGCCTACTAGAGTTACGATTAAATGTGATCGCTTTTAGAAAGTCTCATATTTGATAACACGTCCATAGTTAATATTAATAATAAATACCATATTAGCTTTTACTACAATTTAGTCTCTAAAAATAATAAGCTCTTTTTATTTTTTAAGAGTTATTAGCCAGTACATTCTAATCTGATGTTGACTACAAATGCGTTGGAACTCCTGAGGACTAAGTGGGAACGCTTCATATAAGTAACTTCCCTTACAACGTTTAAAATATTTAATATTCTACTATTTCCCTTATCTCTTACTCTAATTTCATATCAGGTTAATTCAACCCTAACGTTAGTGTTTTTTTTTTATAATATAGGAGTAGCAGACGAGCATGCAGTACACCTGATGGTAAGTGGCTACTGCCGCCCAAGGACATCTGTAATCAACCCCAGATAGGATTACATATTCCTACCTGAGGTCGGCCACAGATGCGCCGCTACCCCTGAGGACTAAGCTGGAACGCCTCGGAAAAGTCTGTCTCCCTTACCACACCCTTCAAACCGGAACACAGCAGCGCTTAACACTGCTATTATTAGGTAGAAGTAGGTGTGGCGGTGGTGTCGCCGGAGTCGAACCACAGAGGGTTCTACCACTTTCAACCGTTACCGCAAATCAATAACTCCTTGACGTGTACTCTAAACTAAGGGGATTTGCTAATTCTATTACCATAAACTGCAAGATTCCTGTGTCAAAGCTGGTTTGTATATACACGGCCGTGTGTCACACCGACGCAAATATGAATTGATCACTGGCGAGCGTAACGGTTCGATTATTGTTCCGGTCTGAGCTCTGACAAGACTTTCTATATTATGTATTTATTATTCCTTAGCACGAGTATTTCTCTACTTTAGTAGGCCCACGACAAACTCGGCCACGTCGCCCCCATGAGAATTGGTGATGGGGGTACTAGTTACTGGTTCTCATATCAGATATTCCCACAGCTGGCATAAGGCCTCTGATAAATTTTATCAAGAGGTATCTAATATATACCCCTGAAGACTAAGAAGGAATGCCTCGAACAAGTATGTCTCCTTCATCACACTTTACAAAACAGAACACAGCGGCGTTTAAAATTAGTGTTATTAGGCAGAAATATATGTGTTAAATAGGGTTCTACCACCTTCGACTATTAGTTACTTAAACCATAAACCACGTACGTCGACGCATTTAGTAACATTATAACATTGTAATATTGTAAAATTTATTTGTTATGGTAACAATATATTTTTTAAATCATTAATCATGTAAACATTACATGATGGTGTAATGGTGTGCCACCAGGTAAGGAGGTCGGCTAAGCAAACCGGCTTATCGCTGACGTCGCCGGATTTATGTGCAAACTGTATCTCTTCCGACCGCGTCCCCTGTAGACAGCCAAACATTTGCAGTACATGTTCCTACTTATTTAATAAGTCAAATAAAAAAAAAAATATATCAAAAAATCCCGTCTATAAAGTATATTCTACTCTATTCTATTCTAATAGACCAGACATGGGAAAAAATATCACCCAAGACCTATTACTAAATGGTTATAAATTGTTCTGAAAAATAAGTCAAACGAAGTGGTCAATCAATCAATTTTGTCTGTTTTCTAAATTCACCGCTAATTACTTATTTTTTCTTAATTAATATTTAGTTTTTTCATATTATTGAATTATGACATGCAATTGTAGATTAATTATCTTATTTTACTTACGATGTTTTGCATAATGTCGTCAGTCATAATTGTACTGCCACTTAGCATGTAGAGATTATTCAATAATTTTTGTAATTATGTAAAAGTGAACAGTATGTTAGCGACCATTATCAGATAAATAAATAAATCAATTCGAAGTGGTGTCAGTGTGAAGAAAGATGAAAGATTTTGTATGAAAATGTCTATGCATACCGTTCTGTAGTACTGCATGTATTAAATTAAAATAAATTTCCTCACGACGTTTTCCTTCAGTGTTCAAATGATAAATAATTTCAAGTAACTAAACCAAGAAAACTAAAATGAATTCAAAAAAGAAAACTAAACAACGTTTTCAGCGCAGATTCTTTACAGAATTCTCTTTGAACGAAAACAAGCTTCACAATTATTCCTATCTTTCCAGAACTTCTGAGGAATTTATTCTAGACTTATCGGTTTCGACTGTGAGCCAGACATTTATAGCGTTTTAATGTTTAAAGGCAGATGTAGAAATATTTCTAAGAACTCTCTATAGGAAGTATATAGAAGTGAAACACACAATTTCACAGTAGCTATGCAACAAAAGCCACCTACAATCAACCACGAATAGAGGTAGACCTACTTAAAGTCAGCTTTAGATTCTACGCTATCCCTGATGACTAAGTTAGTTCGCCTCATATAAGTGTGTCTTCCTTAGCACAGATATCAAACTAGAACACAACAGTCGTTAACACTATTGTCATTGGGCAGATATAAGTGTAGCGGTGGTGCCTCCAAAGTGAAGTCACAAAGGGTTGCTCTTAAATTTCCATCAATTGATACTTAGCCTTATATCTTTCAAGTATCATTTAGTTCCTATTAATATATTTATTTATTTATTTATTTATTTATTTATTAATAGAATCGCCAACATACTGTACACTTATACATTAAATATAAAACAAACTCAAGTAGGTATAAATCTAAGTGCCAGGACAATTATAGGCGACGACAACATGCAAATTAACAAATGTCAATTATATAAAAGCTATGAATTAAAAATACAAATATTATTAAATTACATAACAAACATAATATTGTGAAGAAAAATAATAATAAAAGATGTTATTGAATAAATTGTCATTTCAAAAATAATCAAGAATTTTAAAAATATTGCAATTAGATTGAATTGAATTAATTAATAATAAAAAAATGCATGGTGTAATACAGTTTAAATATACAGTACAAAGGTAAGTGAAATTTAAAATGTCATGTAAAAAATAAAAAATATATATGTATACGTTAAACAATATGACAGGTGAATTATATAATTACACTTCACACAGTTTCCTTTTAAGCTTGGCAATGCTATCTGAGAAAAGATCTATTTGAGTAGTTTTAGCAACATCATTATATTCTTTTATCAATCTGTTTAGAGGAGCGTTTTGGCCTAAATTAGATTTACTTGTCGAATAACTAAAAGTATTTAGTCTAGTAGTTCTTGGTAGTCTTTGAGGTATTGAGAAATTTAAACATGAAAGTAACTCAGATACATCTAGAAACCCATTCACCAGTTTTAAAAGGAACACAATGTCTAGCATACGCCTTCGATCCGCCAACGACTGCATCTTAAAAAAGGTAAGTCTATCTTCATATGATTTAAATGTTTTAGCCAAATGAAGTGAATAAATTAAATGCCATAGAAAACGCTTTTGGAGACTTTCTATCCTTTTGATATAAATTTTATATGATGGGTTCCAAGCAACACTGCAGTATTCTAACCCGCTACGTACAAAGGAATTGAATAATGTTATTTTAGTTCTAGGAGATTTAAAATCCTTACAGTTCCGTAAAATAAAACCTAACTTCTTGAAAGCTTTGGAACATATTAAATCAATATGGTTATTTAACCTTAATTTGCTATCAAGCAATACTCCTAAGTCGGTGATTTGATTCACCTCCACCAATATATCATTGTTTATCTTGTATTTGTAATTATTTGCAAGCGTCCTTTTACGAGTATATTTAATCGAGAAACATTTCGAAACATTTAAATTTATATCATTCTCAAAACACCATGATACAAGACGGTTTAAGTCCTCCTGTAACAACACAGCATCCTTTGAAGAATCGACCGCTCTAAATAATTTGAGGTCATCAGCAAATAAATAGTATTCGGAGTGAAGAAAACAGTTTCCAATATCATTAATAAAGATGTTGAACAAAATAGGGCCAAGGTGTGAGCCTTGGGGTACACCTGAATGGGCTGAAAAGGATTGTGAAGAAAATCCATTTACTACAACCGAAGAAGTTCTATTCGCTAGGTACGATTTACACCAACTCAGCAAGGGTTCTGCTATTCCATAGGAAGAGAGCTTGTGTAATAAAATTTTATGATTAACTCGATCAAATGCCTTGCTGAAGTCAGTGTAAATTGCATCAATGGATGAGCGATGGTCGAGTACTGAAGAGACTGAGTTGATAAAGCTTGTGAGATTAGTGGCAGTAGATCTCGCTTTCATGAAGCCATGCTGGCGAAGATTTATTAAAGGCTTGAAATGCCACATAAAAGAAGGATAAATCAACTGTTCAAAGACTTTAGCAAATATTGGGAGAATAGATATAGGTCTATAGTTTTTAACAAGGTGTTTTTCACCGGACTTATACAGAGGAAGAACTAATGCAACCTTCCAAGCGGAGGGAAAAACACCAGAACTTAAAGAGCTGTTGTAAATATAAGTTAAAGGTTGAACCAACGCAGATGCGCAATTAACTGCGAAAACCGACGGAATTCCATCAACTCCCGCGCCTTATACTATATACTACAACCTTATATAGTATAAGGCGAATATACTACAACCACACCACAAAAAGCGACTAAATTATTGGCAAGCAGTGATTATGTATGTGGCTGCATTATTTTGCGATAGAGTGACTGGCCCTTCAAGCACAGTCTCCTTTATAGTAAAAGGTAACTTTTTCAAAAATTATTTTATATCTCCATATTGTTTTTACATGACATGCCATCATCAGTACCCTTAGTATGAGTTTTTACGTTTTTACAAAAATTACTGTTTTGGTATACGTTTACGTATTCGCCCATTCGTTTGTTATCAGCGCCCCTAGCGGATTGTATCAGAACTGATTGGAAATATATGGGAAATACGTAAAGAAAAACAAAACAAGTCATTTTTGTAAAAACGTAATAACTCAATACTAAGGGTTCAGGAGGGATGCATCTAACAATACTTGCGTTGTGATCAGTATGATCCACACTGTTGACTTTGATGAATTTTCATACAAACAGATACTGCTCACGCAATCATTGTGATATGATTGTAGTACATGTGAATAAGAATTTCTGGATATCTTTTTCCGTATAAAAAACAAAAGCGACGTTTTGATGTGGTGTTATTAGTCTTTTGTTTATGATTTACTGTGTGTAATATCATACTCTTGCGTTATCAACGTTTCCTTATTGCAGATTTCGCGAATTATGTAACATTGTTTTGACATTTGTATATCAGTACAAGAGGAAAACAAACGAACGTCGTTTTTCAGTTATCTTATTATTGCTTTTAGATGTGACATTTTTCATATGATTTGATATGTAGTGTACACAATAATATCTATACTCACACATCGGTCTGTTACGTTAAGGATGGAATCGAAACTCGGACGGACACCGACTTAAAATGTGCTATAAGTTTAACGTGTGTATCTGTGTGTATATCGTAGATTAATATAGATATATAATAATTATTAATAATTGAAGGAAACCACAAATGACAAAATGGCTGACAAACAGTCAGTCGACTTCCTATTACGTCTCTGACTGTCATGGTGTAATGATGCCGACATGTGCAATAAAGTGGGGCAAAAATAAACATGAAATCGAAGAAAAAGTACGGAGAAATGTCGTTTCATTCGTAAATGCTCTAAAAACTAATTTTTTTTAATATTCTTCAAACACGAAAATAGCTGACAGCGACAATTTCAATTGTCAAAACTGGTTACATTTTCTTGTTGGGAGTGACTAATGTTTACTAAACAATGGTGTCTGTGTTTCTGTGGCACCAAAGCTCTTATAAGAGTGGTAATTGGTCCCATATCCATTTGGATGCGACGAAGTGAAGTGGACAAATTATTACTTGGCCAGCGTGGTAGAGTATAACTTAAACGTGCTTACTCCTAAACAAGACCCGTGTTCAACAGAGAAATAACAATAGATTGACGACGACACGGTTCAAATTAGATTTAAAAGTTGGCCACTTAACCAGAACTGTTCCTAAGACAGAAATAGGTAACGATGACGCACAAAGAGTTGAAACTGTAAATGTTTGCCGACTTACATAAACATGCAAGGGTTAACTAAAACCTAAACAGTGAGTAACCCTCTGGCCGCCCGTATCTCGTAATTGTTTACCCAATCTAGATCGAGATAAGGGTAAAATGGGCCTAACTGTCCCAATTACATGGGACGAAATTGCTGTCTGACTCCAGTTTCAATTTCGAGGGTAGTTTAATGAAAGGCGTGTTGAAATGTTTTGAAACTTCATGCGTTTTTACTTTTCATTTTAATTTTGTGTTTTTTTTTTTGTAACTTGTTTTTGTCTAAAATCATTTGAAAGTAGTTGTTCTGATTTATTTGGAAAGCGTATTTTATTAATTTGAACAGACTATTTGCAACAATAATAAAGTGGAATCTATCGGCTATATTGTGACTTTCAAAAACATATTGAATGTTTACTTCTTTTTTGCTGTGTTTTCATACTGTAACATATTTTTATGGACAATTATTGTTCGTTGGTCATTTTGCTCCTTAGACATTTTGAAAACTGAATATTTGGAGAATTTGCTTTGGACGTCTTGCTTTTCAGACAATTCGCTATTTCAATGTTGATTCAATTAGACAATTTACTATTTGATTCAACATTCAAAAAGCGAATTGTAGCACATTATGTGAAAACTATGTAAGTTCTCTGCTTTCCATAAAAAATATTTAGTTTTACATTTATATAAGTCCTCTGAAAACAACAGCATGATAGTCACAAAATATTGCAAATAATAAAAAAAATACTTATCTCTATCGAAATTCGTATAACACGGAATTATTTTAAAATTCCTCATCGCATAATAATATGAATTATATGGAAGCGAACTTCAAGTTATGCTTCTGGTTTAAATTTTCTAAGTCATACATTTTTATGAAAAATTGTATGGACGTGCTCTGACTGCGTTGGCGTCTGAGATGTAAAGCATAATGTCAAAAGCAGATTTTGTTGATCTAAAGACGAAAAATTGACTTAAAAATAATATTATATAGAAGTAGCTATCGAGTATGCAGTCCACCTGATGGTAAGTGGCTATTGCCGCTCATGGACATCTGTAATCAATCGCAGAAGATGAGAGGTTTACATATAGTCGGTCACAGATGCCTTGCTATCAAGATGGAACGCCTCAGATAAGTATGTCTCCTTTACCACACCTATCAAACTGAATCACACTAGCGTTTTATGCTGCTGGTAATAGGCAGAAATAATTAGGTGCTACATAACTATAAATAATTATGAGCTACATAGTTATTATAAAGCTGTAAGAACATAATATTTTTTAATACTTGTAGCACAATTATAATTTTTACCAAAATTGTGTTATCTTTTTTCATTATTACAAAAAAATAAAAATACACCTTTTGTATGACAAAAATCCCGTACTGTACTAACATATACTTTATTATCTGTATTAAATTAAAAACAAACATTATCTTTATTTGTACTTATATTTTGTAACCCCATTTTTCAGGTAGCGATCCAAACTGTAGTACATGATGCATTTGAATATACTATAACATAGTGTCTTCCGTTGAGTGTCGCCTAGAGCTAGATTTATTACAGGATGCTCTGACACTCGGTACATAAATCTGGAGTGATATGTTACCGAATTTGTTTAATATTCGCAGTGTCGGGCTTTTGTATATGTCAGCAAAATGGTCGCTATACGTATTTAACATGAAGAAGAGTTCTGCTTCGAATTCCCGGCCAAGTAGATATTTATATAATGCCGGACTTCTGTTTATCTTTTTCGTCGATGTGAGTGGAAGTGAGCTAGGGTGAGCTGAGCTGAGCTGAGCCGAGATGAGCTAGGGTGAGGTGATGACAGGTAAGATAGACGAGTTCAGTAGATTAAGTCAACGTGAATAGAGCTGAGTGTAAATAGTACATATTCATTTAAAAGAATATGCATATCCGCATATAAAAATATAATACAAAAAAATACCAGCTTGAGCCAAGATTAGCTCAGCTTAGGTTACTGAGCTGAGTGTAGTGAACGAAGGTGAGGGGAGTTGAATGAGCTGAACTCAGTTGAGTGGTGTGAGCTGAGCTAAGGTATGTAAACTCAGTGCGATAAACCGAGTGAGGTAAGCTAAGTGAAGTGAGCCAAGATGAGCTGCTATAAACTGAGCTGTGTATAATGAGACCATGAGCTGAAACGATTAAGACCAGATCTTCCCAATCATAAGAGAAGGAAAACTCAGCAGGAGAGCCAGCGTAATAAAATTGCACACAAACCGAAAGACGGAACTTAACAAATTTTCATTTGCCTCTTTTTGAAAATACCTTTCATTTACAAAGCTCAGCCTTATCTCTTCTAAGCGACTTACTTCAGACTCGAGAAGTCCTCAGCTCAATGTATTGTGAGGGTCCTTAATATTTCATTAAGGCCCGCTTCGCTTCTTTATTAGTCATTTGAGTGTTTTCATTCATCTCAAGTTTATCCTGAACTTGTGCTATTTGTGGATTGTTTATTTGCCTCTTGAAATCTAAACTGTCTTTTACATTCTTCATATTCAATTTATGAGTATTCTTTGAAAAAAGTAATTAGATTTTTAAACCCACACACGTACACAAGTCTAGTACGTGTAGTGTTGGTACCTTTGACACACACATATATTTTGGTGTTGTCTGGGTCTAGTTGAGACCAGAACTCTCACCATTTCTGAATAGTGACTGCTAGAATGGATCATCCATTTATTTTTTACACGATGTAGTTGCACGATTCGTGCAACTGTGTCGAAATATCAGCAAAAAAAATTAAAAAATCACGTGTCGCGAGAACCCGTTACGTATTAAAATGTCTGAATTCTGCGAAAGTACTAGTCTAAGATCGTGCATTTATTTTTTATCCAACTTTAACCCTTAATCGGCCATGGCTTCAAACAAGTTGATTTTAATATACCAGTACGAGGTTATATTGAGATTACAGACATGAATACTAAAAAAAAAATTAGTAGGTAGCAAGTAGTTTTTTTTTTTGCAGTGGGAAATTATTTCCCTATAACCTATAAAAGTTATATTTTGTGGGAAATTATTTCCCTATGTCCATGAACATAATAATTTACCACTTGACTAACTTTTGTCAGCATCTTTACTCGTCGATTTTTATGTAGGGAAAAAAATAGACAATGCCACATTAAATGAGTTATTTATTATAAGATTATCAAATATAATTAATCAACTTTTTTTATAATTTACTTATGATTCTAAAAATAATCAAAACATTTCGTAATCCTTAAGGGTTATAGGGAAATATTTTCCACTTGAAGACTTCATACACGGCTATAGGTTAATAATTTCCCACTATTTTGGAATGAGAAAAAATATATCAACGTAACTTATTTCGTACGTTATCTTTATAGTAATAGACAAAATACATGTTCTACTTTACGAAATAAAAACAATTGCATATTTACAGGATTTTTTCTGGGCGTAGTTTCAAAAACTATTTCAAATTTTGGGACAAAATTACCGTTAAAATGAACTTTTCACTTTGAATGACCATTGACATTGACAGCTGACGTTTAGAAAGAAGTGTTGCTAGAAAAAAACTTAAATAAACTACCCATCTTAATATACGTTCGATTTATTTTATTATATCTGTCGAAATAAAAAAATGAAAAATAAGTTTATGGGCAAATTTGAGGTGGGAAATAATAGTCCTATGGCTTATTAAGGGTGGTAAAGAGAGTATGGTTCGACCAAAGAGTTACCACCACACCTACTTTTAACTTGCATATCGGTGCCGAAGCCGACCTCGTATCTCCTAAGCACTAAGATGGTCGCTGTAAATGGCATCAGCCGGCCACAATTTACCATTGAAACGCAAACTGCTTCGCGGTAGAACAAGTGTGATCGAAGGTATCTGACGAACTTTCTTTTGCTACTAATCCAATTACTATATACAGCAGTTCAATTAAACGTATTAATACAAACTCATTGGTAGTCCAAAAATGGGTTCTGTCGCACAATATAATGCAATGGTCCGCTCTAATCCCGCGCTTGTGTCAGACAGATAATGACGTCGCAGGAACATAGTGTGGTCTAAGTTATAAGAGATCACCATTTTTTGTACTCACAGTACTGTAAATCTATTTTTAATGACTTTCTGACTAATATTGGTGGATTATAACACACGGCCCTCTCTCTGTGTGATATAAATTCCGTGTCCTTCCGTGTTTCAACTAGCGCCTTATTTGGCATGGTAAACCCGTCACCTCCAAATTTTTTAAGCCGTCCTTGAAAATCTGGGAAGATTTAAAACAATTATCCTCTTTAATTATGCACTTGCTTTCTTGCTTTCCGAGTACAGCCACATCCGCTAATCGCTACATCCTATAACACGGACGGTGCCAAGCTTTTATACGACGGTCGTTTGTTGAGGGGTCTTGGTAATATCATTTCGTTGATTATGACCTTTGTACACAAACAATGATATATTTATGCCTCTTACTTAGACAAAGACAGTATTCTATGCAATCATAGTAAAGTGATGCGACTATAAAAACATCAGTGCAGTTTATTCAGAGTTTTATAAAGTTATTTTTTCTTAAGGATGCTGAGTAATTTATACATAGAGTTATTACTTTATTAAAATGTACTAATAGACAATTTTTTTATGGACAAAATGGCGAAAAATACAGTCTAAAATGTATGTCTCTTTGGTGAAAAATATCTTATTCTGTTTAACTGTAACTTTGTTATATAATTAATACTAGATTTCTTTGTTTGCTAATTAACTCATAAAATAAAATCTTCAAAAATGTCTATATGTTGGTCCTTCGAGCCGTACTTTAATATTGCGATAACAAACTGAACGAAAAACAACTCTATTATAGGCCAGCCAAATACACGATTTACCAAATTAAATTACTCGGACTAATAGTCATCAAATTTTGTTTCATCAAAAACCACAATAAGTTTACGCAATCAAATATAATCGAAAACCCACAATTATTTGTGCCGTGTTAAACGATTTACATTGATTTGCATTTAACTATTAATGTATGGAATTGAGTTAGCAATTTAAGAATGAAATGAATTCAATGCCTCTATAATTGTCAACAATTTCATTAATAGAACTGATAATATTTATTGAATTACATTTTTAGGGTTCCGAACAGTTTTAGGTACCGAAAGGTTATAAACGGAACCCTATTGCTATGGCTATATCTCTTGAACCCTAATAATTGGACACTTGATATTGAAATACAGAGTATGTATAACAGTGGCCGTAGTATAGCAACAAATACTAAAAATAAAAAGCTTAAAAATGAATGGCTGTCGCCATACAGGAAACTGCTATTTATTGCGTTTTCCTCGATAACCTTATTATATTAACCTTAATAGAGGGAAAGTTTAAATTTTCACAATGTATTATCTCTACGAATGCCGTGATAAAAAAATATTAAAAATGAAAAATAATGAAAATTTGGAAATACGAAAGCCTCCGTGTGCAAGTTCAACTCGCACTTGTAGGCCGAGTGTGAGTTTGACAAATAAAATCAATTAACTTCACCATCACGTTAATGAGTTAACTCAAGGTTGACAGTAAGCATGTCAATAGCGAGTGCGAGTTATCAAAATGTTGTCGAAAAAAAATTTGGTATGCTCACTTCGAAATTAGTACGCATCTTTTTGTTATGTTGTCAAACTTGAGTGTCGGCGAAGCGCCAGTTTTTTCGCCGACAGTAACCCAAACAAATTAAATAGTTCTTCCGTTACATTTGAAAAGCATGTAACTCATGTATTTCTTCATTTGTTCGTATTATTTTCGGAATAAGTAACCAAACCAAAAAGTCAATCTTAACACATGTTCTACGAGGAAGATAAGCGTCACTTAAAATTGTATGCTTTATGTTAACGTCAGAATAGCACTATTTCACTTTTAACCCTACGAGTAAAAGAAACGGGAATAAAACATAAACAAAGCAGCGTCGTGCGTCACCAAGCTTGTTTTTTGCAAGTGATTTGGCGTGCATAGGAACAACCTGTTGCATTCTTTTGTAGTTTTGATTGTAATATAGGTATATAACAATGAAAACAAGTGCGACTCAATTTGAAATGTTGGTGAACTATATGGCAGAGTGAGTATGAAGTAATTCTTTATTTGCATTGTTTTCGAATCCATAATAATATTCATGCGGAGCGTCATCGTATGCACAAGCAATTAATTTAAACTGTATTTTGTTTAAGACACGGTGATTTAAACAAACCACAAAAAACCCCACAAGGAAGGATAACAAATATAAGAAAATGGGAAGAGCTCACCCATCTTTTAAACGGTGATCCCACAGGAGGAAGTAAAGGGACTGAGAAGTGGAAAAAGGTCAGCATAATTTATTAATTTGATTACACATGATTGGCTTGACTTCTACTTTATTTTTTTAATTCATACTTAATATTATGCATTCTGGGATTAGGTACATATTTTTTCGAGGCGGTGCAGCTTAGTCCTCAGGGGTGGCGGCGCGTCTGTGGCCGACCTCAAGTAGTAATATCTAAGCCTATCTAGGGTTGATTACTGCTGTTCATAGGCAGTAGTAGCCACATGCCATTGGGTGGACTGCATGCTTGCTTGGTACTCCTATATTATAAAAAAATAAAAGTACATTTATAATTTATTAATTTATGCATGGGTTTAAGGTATGGAGTGATTTAAAAAATAACACCAAAAAGAAGTCTGCTAAGATAAATAGAGCAGCTTCTGGTACTGGTGGTGGGCCTGCGCTACAGGCAAAGCTAAGCAACCTGGAGCTCCGGGTTTTGCAAATAATTGGTGTCCAAGCAGCTACTGGGTTTACAGATGTGGTTGAAGCTGGCTTATACGTACAGGTGTGGTTCTCTGACTTATATATATTACTACTATATTACTTAATAAATGGTCATCTCAGGAAGTCTTTGTTTACACCATTTTGTTTATGTTTATTTTGCTTCTGTGTGTAAAAATATGTACAATAAAAGGGAATGGTAGTTAATATTTTTATCAGCTAAAAATAATGATATTATTGCAATTATGTAATAAATAATATTTTTATAACAACAGGCACAAGATGAAGACCCAGACCGCACTCTGACGTTAACACCAACTCCACATACTGCTGTTGAGCCAGCTGAGGAAAGCCCAATTATGAACATAGGTAAAGTTCTTTAATGTTGGATATTTAACAAAAAAAAGCTTTGTCAATAAAACTATTACCTACCTATATGATAGGATTGAAGAAATATATTATTGACCACAATCAACAGCTGTCTCTTCGGTGATCTTGTTTGCATTTACTATTATCATCAGGAATTATAGGCGATTTGAAAACATTTGGCAGCAGGTTGGCAACTAACATATATTTCTATCAATCACTACTCATAGTACTAATAGTAGAGTAGAGGCTCCAATTAAGTACAGTAACATTCACACTCTTCAGTTCATACTTAGCTATTTAGCAGTACAATAATGTAACATTATTTTTACAGATCCATTTGAGCCTTGGAATGTGCCGGGACCATCCCAAGAGATGACAGTTGCCTCAGTGCCCCCCACACAAGTGGAAGAGGAAAATGTAATGGATGCAGCACATGTAGTGGAGGCAGTATGTGACACCCCACCACCAGGACCATCAAGAGTCCCAGCACAGCAGGGTCAGACCCCACGTGGTCGGAGAAGAAAGACATCCCGAAGGGTCATTGGTTCTCCACGGCACCGGAGGACCCAAACTCTTATGGATAGGGTAGCACAAAACTTTCTCCATACTGATGATGAATGGAGAAAGTTGCTTATCCATAAACATGCAGAGGAGATTAAATTAGAAATGGAACGATTAAGAATTCGGGAATTGGAGTTGCAGACACAGCAAAAATGGCAAGAGATTGCCTCAAGTGCTGTGGATGTATTACATAAAATAAGTAATTCAAAACTCTGCAAAGACTGAAGCTTATTTATGTAAATCGATCCTGGCTCATAACATTTTTGTTATGTTTGCAATTCTTATTCAGTCAACTGAATCCTTAATTACAGTCTTATTTTGATTCAATTGTATAAACATAAAATTCACAGTTTATTTGAGATAATTACATGTATATAAGAATATAGTAGGCATAGATATCATTCAGTTATCATTATTTTTATTAATTATTTCTATTTTGTTATGTTAATTTAGTAGAAGATTTGATTATTTGATATGTGTTCTTAGTTTATTTAAAGTATATTTATGAAGGAATAAAATTAAAATATGGAGGTTATTTTAAAAAATATATTTTTAATCACTATGCTGTATAAAACTTAATACTAATCGATCTCTGTAGGCTCTTCCTCTTAATAAATCCGTTGCATACCTTCCACCTGTATCTTCTATAACTTCAACTGGTTCATCTTCGGCAGTGTTATCTATAAAATAAAATATTTATAAAGTAATGTCAGAATTGTATTACTTACTACTTTTTACATGTAATTTACACATTCGGGAATAAATTTCAAAATCTTTTCAATTCTAAGGATAATAAGAAAATAGGGGTTTATTATAATATAAATAAATTTACCAATATTATCCGGTTCAGGTACATTAAAATCGATTGCCATATTATGGAGCACACAGCACGCTTCAATGATTTGGGCACATTTTTTAGGCTTATAGTGCAAAACTCTGTCTTTGCACAAGCACCTCCAACGATTTTTTAGCCTTCCAAATGTATTTTCAATACACACTCGGGCTGTGCCATGTTTTTGATTATAGAGTGCCTGGGGTGTATTAGGCTGTACATTTAAAAATGGGGTCATCAGCCATGGGCGAAGCGGATAGCCAGAATCTCCTGTAATATTTAAAAATTGCATTATGTCAATACATTATTGGCTTAACATTTTACCATAGTTTTTTAATTGAAATGCATCCAATTCACTAACAGTTTAAAGCAAATAAGAGAGTAATGTACAATAAAAAAAATGAAAATAATTACCTAAAAGCCAACATATTTCACCACCTTGATGCAGCGATTGCATGTATTTATTTAAACTGCTATTTTCCCATACAAATGAGTCATGGTTGGCACCTCCAAACTTCGCATTAACATTTGTAATACGGCAATCACTATCACAAATCTGGAAAATAAATGAGTTTTATATGATTCACTGACCCTGTGGGATAATAAGTTTAATATAATTTTATTACCAGAAATACATATACCTACCATTTGTACATTGATCGAATGATAATGTTTCCTGCAATAATAAAGTTGCTCTTCTTCTGTTGGTGGTGAAAATATTCTAAAGTGACTGCCATCAATACAACCAACAATGCCAGGTAAACCAAACTTGGCATAGAATCTGAAACAAATAATATAATCAACCTAAAAACAAAAATAGTAGAAATTATGAAGATTTTTTTGTAGGAAATATTTACTTCTACTTACTTATCAATAACTACTCGTCTTGCAGCTGGGGTGGTAGGGAAATTTATATGTTTCCGTAACATTGCTGGGTGTATGAGTGCTTGAGTCACTTGGTGTATGTACACACTGCACATTTTCTGCGACAAACCCTTGGCCACCCCTACCGGTCTCTGATAAGAGCCAGTGGCAAAAAAAAATAACGCAACAAGAACCTGTAATAATAAGTCATATTATATATTATAAGTGAGAAATCTAGTAGTATTTGAAACCACTGTTTTTTAAATATATCTACTGCAAAAAAACATTTACCTTTGTCTCTACACTGACACGTTGTGTAGACCTCAAGTTTGTCAAATTTTGTAGGTCTTCGCATAAAGATAAGAAAGCTTCCTTCGTCAACCTATATCTATTTCTAAATTCTATATCACTAAGATCTTCTAGGACGTTAACAGACGCTCGCAAAGACGCTCTTTGCCTACGCATATAATTTCGTTGATCTTGCGCTTGAGCAACCGATATCATCCTCCAGGCTAAAAAACTACGGGTTGCTCTACCCCTTAACAACAAATCCGACACGAAAAAACTCATTTTAAACAAAATAAACAAAAAACAAATTTAACTTAAAATACGTAACTCTTGGTTTCACTATATGAAATGCAAGTGAATGAAATACTTAACACAAATAGTTGAGTTTACGTACACAAACTGTCAAAACACAACTCACACTCGCGAATGAATGCTCAAACGTCAAAATACTTAACATCAAAAGTTAAATCACGTCACGACGAAATAAGTTGCGTTAACCGAAATGCAAAATAAAACTCGCACTCGCAGTTATTGTTTTCGTAACTTTCCGCTAGAGGCGCTGACTAAGATTTCATACAATTTGAGTTTTTAGACGTAAACGCGATAGTAAAGTAAATGCCTGATAAAACTCACACTCGACCCATTGGTCAATTATTATAATATGCTTCGTAGTCTATGACATAATATTAAACAAACATGTAACTCCTATTTAACCCCTTAGGGGCGAAATATCTTTTCTAAGTGGGTGCCTACGTCATAAAATAAACCCGTTGTCCCAAATTTCATGGTTTTAGTTTCAAAAGTGTATAGGTCCACTTTTGAAACTAATACCATACACATGTAAAGGGTAGTAAAACCCTTCGCGGTTCCAATCCAGGGGCACCACCCTTATTTCTGCGTAAAACAGGAGTATCAACTGCTGTTGTTTTGATTTGAAGGATATGCCAAGGGAAATAAACTTATAGGAAGCAAGTTTTCTTAGTTCTGAGAAGTATAAATAAAATCACAGACCAGTATTTGTCTTATACCCAAAATAATGAAGGTCTAGTAAGAGTCCAATTTCATTTGAGGTTGTTTACAGATGTTCAGGTAGTAAAAAACCCAGTGGTTGAAACTCGATCTGTTGATCACATGGTTTGAAGTTTCAATCCGCACGCACTTCGGATTTAAAGTTATGTGCGTATTAGAAATAAACTATCAATTGTTTTAACAGCAAAGAAAACTATGGTAAGGAAACTTATACCTAAGAGTTCTTTAAAAAAGTTCTCAGAAGTGGGTGAAATCTACCTATTTGCACTTGGCTAGGGCGGTGCACTATTATCTAAACCCCTTTCACATTGAGAGGAGACTCGTGCCCTGAGGGACAATAATAGGTTGAAAACGATGACTAACATTTATAAAAGTGAGTAACTTACTTTCACGTTGACTGCATACTCATTTGCTAATTTAATTTCATAAAATAATTGGAAAAATATCTACATTCCAATATCTAATCAGCTAGTTTCTACAAAACGTCCTTTATATTTCAATTTTGTATTTTATTTCTCGTCAAAGCGTCGTCAGTACACAAAGTGCTTTGATTTGAAAACTACAAAGCGAAGTAAAATCCTCTGGGAATAGTTCAAGGATCTATTGATACGTTCCTGAAAGAATAATGGGATGTATTCTTCTAGATCTTAAATAATAAGTGTTATTTAAGAATGTCCTTTTTTATAAGATAGGGGTAGCAGACGAGTATGCAGTCCACCTGATGGTAAGTGGCTACTGCCGCCCTTGGATATCTGTAATCAACCCCAGATTAGATTAATTTCCTACCTTAGGTTGGCCACAGCTGCGCCGTTACACCTGAGGACTAAGTTGGAATGCTTCAGATAAGTATGTCTCCCTTACCACACTCTTCAAACCATAACACAGCAGCGCTTAACACTGCTGTCACTAGATATAGGTGCAGCGTTAGTTTAACCACAAAGTGGTCTATCACCTTGTTATACCTTTCTCTCTTTTTCTTAAGGAATATTATAAGATACGTGCTTGCCACCACCTGATGGTAAGTGGTCTCTGCCTCTCATGGATATCTACTATAAATCGAGTCGGATATACCCTAGAACACCATATAAAATATAATAAGTTATAGAACAAGTTTTACGTGAAGCCGATCACAAACATGTTGCCACTGTTGTCCAGGAAAGGACATAGAGTCCCTTTCTTCCCCAAAGAAGGGCTGTTCCGAGGGATACATAAAAAATATCATCATCGTCTGACAGCGAGTGTATCCGCGGGTTAAAGCTAGTCTTTATATTGGTACTTTGTGAACATCCATGGCATAAAAACCATTAAGAATGCGTTATACCCTTTTACCCATAAAACATCTAGAGGCATTATCCAATCAAATAAACCCATTTCAGTTATCGTGTGTGCGATAAAAAATTGTTTTACGACCGCCCGTGGTCCCGGCGGATTCGAACCAGCGACATTGGATATTATAATTTACGTCGTGTTTATTTTGGGAATGCTTCGGATAATCGCTTTCGTAATGGAATGGTTTATTTTATTGGAAAGGGAAAGAAATTACTTGGTAGTGTTGGTATATAGTATTTTGTATGATATTGAAGTAGGAATCGAGTATACCCAGAATAGGGCTACGGTATCCCCTAACTATCGTATCGATGCCTATCGATTTTAGTGCGGTATGAATCCCACATAACTCTGTGTCGCTCCCAAGGCACCGAAGGTTTCCCCCTCGGAAACGAAAAAAGCCCATGTGATAGTAAGTAAGTAGTAGTTATAGTAATTGCCGTTCATCAAACTGTGTCATGTTGATGAAGCGTGTGTCTGCGTGTATGTGAAATCGTCAACTGTACTGTCCCAATGCTAGGCACGGGTCTCTAGAGCGAGAAGAGCTTAGGTCATAGTCCAAAGCACTAGTCAAGTGCGAATTAGTAGACGTCACAAACCCCAGCAATCTATTTTATAAAAGCTCTCAGGAATTAAGATTTTTCACCATGTTTTCCGCCACTGTTTAAGCAACTAATAATTAATTTCTTATACGAACATAATTTAAAAAATCAGTGGTACCTGGGAACTGAAATTCGGATTCAGAATGACAGGCCGAGTTTCTTAACTCGTAAGCTAGAACTGTTAATAATGTTCAATACCTACTATTGCAATATATGTATAACTGGGACCACTAATAAAGAGCCACAAGGCCATCCACTCAACTGACCACGTGACTAAACTCTTAGTTCACCAGTTACAAATGGCCCAACTTTAATAATTACATTGTCTCTAGATAATCCAGAACCGTTAGCAAAATCTAAAAAAATATTCAATCGAGACCTCTTCAATGCCTTTCTTTAATCCAAAGAATAATTGAACAAAGGCCTTTCCGAGATAAAAACCATCAAAGCGCTACATCAGTATTCTGAATCCGTGCAAAAGAAACGCGGGAACCGATTTCAATACAACCTTCTTATCGTAAAATTTTATTCGTTACACGGTAAATCCTGTACATCGGTGGTTCTCAAACTTTTTATGGCACGACTCCCTTAGTCGTTACTCATAGTTATAACTGTAGTAGTGAAATCGTTTAAATGCACACAAAGTTATGTGATTATAAGAAATTAAATAACACTTGCTATAACTGTGAGGAAATATGATATGAATCTAACTTCTTTGAAAAAATTTATATAAACATGCGTGAAGTCTATTAATAAGATTATGGCCTAAGCCTCTTTCACTCTGAAAAGAATTCCGTGCCCAACACTGATATACTAATAGGTTGATAACGACCCCATTAATACAGAAAATAATTCCCGAGTAACCTAACGTTTTTTTATAAATAGGCAGGTATCAACCAATTTCCTTTAAATAATATTTTTTGAAATCTTTAATAGGAAATATAATATTTTTGCATGTTACATTGTTTTATTTAGTAAGGCTTCTCAAAAGATTTCTACAATCTTTGCGACCCCCCAGGTCATGAGCAACATGTTGAGAAACACTGGAGTACATTATACATAGATGGGATTGTTAACGATGGCGGCCTAATATGTGTATTGATTTTCCCACATATTGTGTAAGGACTTGTAAATGGTACAAATTGTTTTGCTGGGAATCTTGTTAATATTAGGAAATCCTATTGTCTTACTAGGAGGCACAGGTCTTCTCTCTGAATGAAATAAGTATAGGCTGTTCACCTTTGCGATTTTTTTTTCAAAACATCCAGGTGAGTAGGTTTCCTCCTATGCCATAGCTATATATCCTATAGCGCTTTGCATGCAATCCACCTGATGGTAAGTGGCTACTGCCGCTCATGAATATCTGTAATCAAGCCCAGACAGGATTAGATATTCCTACCTGAGGTCGGCCATACATGCGCCGCTATCCTGAGGACAAAACGTTCCTGCCTCAGAAGAGTATCTCCCTAACCACATCCTTCAAACCAGAACACAGCAGCGCTAAGCGCTGCTGTTGTGAGGTAGAAATAGGAGTGGCGGTGGTGCCGCCGGAGTTGAACCGCAGAGGGTTCTACCAACTTCAAGTTTTAAGTAATTCGGGTTTTATGCACGCAGTAACCATATTCAGGTGCAGGTAACATGGGGCGTTCTATCTTGGCTCACAGTGTCATAATTTTCTACAATTCCTTTACATATAAAACACAGCTGTATTTTAATAAGAGTAGTACAAGTCCGGTACCTCCAGTACTATTCTAAGCACGTAGCAACTTTATGAAATTGTCTGATAACGGTACCAGAATTTGGATTTAGCAATACCTAGTTTTCCTTGTTCTGATTTAAAAATATTTTCAAATTGGATTAGGATCATCCTAACAAGAGCTTTTTTATCTAAGTACTACAAGTAAGAAACAATTATTTATTAAATAAATTAATTAATACGGATTGAGAAATTATATGATTATCATAATGATTTCCCGTGTTGCTAAGTAAAATTGGCAGCAATCGCTTACTATCAGTTGGACTGCATATTCATTTGCCACTTCCATTTAATAAAAAATATTAGACCAATCACAGAATGTATGTTAAAGGCTACATTATTTAAAAAAATCTCATATTCAAACCTAGATAACAAAAGTTCAAACCACTAAGCTATGGCCGCTTTAAATAAAGTTCCTCTACTTACTATGAAATTTCATAAAATTTGTACGTGCACGGAAAAGGAAAGAGGAAGTCGCGTTTACCATATTTTATTAAAACATCTGTTCCAAGCTAGCTGAGCTAAGCGTTCCCCCCAGCTTATGTACATCGTTAGAGCAGGAAGTTAGTGGGTGACTGCAGTTTTAAAGGTGGTAGAACCCTCTGTAATTCGACTCCGGTATCTGCCGCCCATGGTCAGCTGTAATCAACCCCTGATAGAATTAGATACTCCTGAGGTCTGCCCCATATGCGTCGCTACCCTTGAGGACTAAGCTGGAACGCCTAGGAAATGTATGTCTCCCTTACCACACCCTTCAAACCAGAACACAGTAGCACTTAACGGTGCTGTCATAAGGTAGAAATAGATGTGGCGGAGGTGTCGCCGGAGTCGAATCACAAAGGGTTCTACGACCTTCAAAAAATATTATAATATAATTTGCAGATTCTGTTTCATTCTGAACGAAGTAGCTTTTATTATTGTATCACATATTGGCCACAGATGTTTTTCTAGTTCCTGCTTATCAACTATGTATACGTATTATGGTGGAGATTTTCTCTCAAAGATTAGATGACATTTTTATATCTGCAAGTTAACACATGCTAACCGCTGTATTCTGTCTTGAAGGGTGTGCTAAGACAGACATGAAGCTTTCCAACTTAGGCCCCAGGGTAGCAACGCATCCGTGGTCGACCTCAAGTAGGTCTCTAATCCTATCTGGAGATTTAAAGATTGCGGTAAGGGATACATACTCGTATTTATCCAAGACGTTCCAACTTAGATCTCAGAGGTAACAACGCATCTATAGCTGACCTCAAGGTGGACTTACATCTGGTGTTAAATAAGTCTATGGGCGGCAGTAGCCACTAATCAGTATGTAGACTATATTTTACACATGTTTTATTTGTACACTTAAAAAAACAGTTTTAAAATCAGGCTTAAAACTTGAACCTGGGTAAAATCTGACTGTTCTAAATACTGCCTTTATAATATTAGGATGTCAGTAAGACTGCCAAAACAAAGGACCTACTCCGTTAAAATGTCAAGCGTTCCTTAAACTGCTACGTGGGAGAAATACTAATGAGGAATCAGTTCCAAGGCGCAATTAAGTGAGGAGTTTAGTCTGATGGCTTCAAATGACTTTGTTTTACAGACCTACTTTAAACTTACGACTGGTTTAATGGGAATCAGAAGTTATCTTCTGGTTTATATAATAAATATTACAGCAGAGACGATCTCATTTTCATATTTGGGGTGCGTATGTCAGGTTGATATTAGAAAATTGGATTCGTAAAAGATAATAATAATTTCGCTTGCTTTGACGGTCAAACAAAATATATATAAAAGAAGACATATGTAGACGTAATGAGATCAATATGTCTGTTTTACGGACGAAGTAATTACGGACAAGTGCCGTTTTAATTTTATTTTCAACAGCAACAAGAAATCTACGAGAAATTTAATAACCATATAAGTGGCATCACGTTGTAAAATCACCTTTCGAATCGATAGAACTCGTTGTGGGTCTAGTCCAAAAGCACCACCACCCCACCCCACCTACTTCTGATACACCATCAGATTGACTACTAACTTGTTTTTTAATCTTTTACTTTTTTGTTCAGAAATTCTACTACAGTCGAACTACGAAGGACAAACCAATCAAATAGGTACTTGATTAAAAGTGATATCTTTCTAATCTCCAATTCTGTTATTCTAAATTCCCAATATCCTGCGTAGTAAACAACAGGTATCTCCAGTTTTATCTCCCGCTTATCTCCAGGTCATTACAATGGAACTTTATCTCCCAAACTTCAGCAATGATTATAAATATCGCGTTATCAGCGAAGCAAAACTATGAACCGTATTTAAGGTCTAACTTTGTCGTAAAGTCTAGTACTTGATCGGTTTAAATTGTTACTACGTTTAAGGACTGTCTGTGGACATCTCTAATGAATCTCGGATAAGATTAGATTCCTACCTGAGATCGGACACAGACGCGCCGCTACTCCAGAGGACTTAGCTGGAACGCCTCGAAAAAGTATGTCTCACTTACCACACCCTTCAAACCATAACACAACAGCGCTTAACACTGCTGTTATTAGGTAGATATAGGAGTGGCGGTGATGCCGCTGGATTCGAACCACAACAGCTTCTTCCACCTTGGAAATAAGTAATAATATTAATTTTACTAAAATATTTCCTAGATTTTCCACAAAGGTGCTCAATCAAAAACTAATGACGCGAGGAGTTCCATCTTCTCGCTTCGACGCAACCGACGTTGTACAATATTCATTTTATCTTATGTACTCAGCTTACCTTACGAGTATAATAGAGTATACGTTTTATACTCTGCTAACAGTTCGTATGTTTCGTCCACACATAGCTGAAGACGGTGGGTCTTATTGCCGGCGTTAGTATAAGATTGCGGCTAGCTTTTAGTATTACTTTTTCTTTTTAGGGTTACTGTTAGCAGTGATAGCGTTATAGTTGAAACTCGACCTCTCTATCGAGGAATCCAAGGTTCGAAACTCTAATATGCATCTCTGTTTTTTTTTAATTTATGGGAGTAATAGAAGTTATTAGGTACTTACGTCAACGATAAAGGAAGCGTTGTGACGATATCTGGAAAACTAAGAGTTCTAAAAAACTTCTCAAAGATGTGTAAAGTTTACTATTCCGCACTTGACCGACGCAGCGGGCTATGACCTAAAATCCTCCCATTCTCAGAAGGACACGGACGTAAGAGTGGTACAGTAATAGGTTCAAGCCACATGCCAAAACGCAACGAAAGCCTTATAAAATCACTCGTGTATCTGTCTGTCCGTCCGCTAAAATACTTCACGCTAGAAATAAGTGTAACGGTGGTACCCGCTGAAACTATTTTACCTTTCAATTCAATTCCACTTTAAACTTACCTTAACGCGAATAATTCCACTTTTACCTTACCTTAATGTGAATAAAATGCATTGAACTATTAATTTTTTAAAACACTAAGCTAAAATCTATTACGTAACACCAACCAATTCAAAAACTATTTAGAACCGCGAAGTAATCCTACAACTTTTATTCTTAAGAAACATTAAAGCTGCAAGTTCTGTCCGCAACCCCCTAGGGGTGAATCGTGGTACAATAAAACGTAACAGATATAGTGCTGCAGTCGACTGCAATGCTTCGGGTTCTTTTTGAAGTTAAACTGAACTATGTAGCATGAATAAGGTGTAAGTGCAAAAACTTTTTTCAGAAGGTAGTACGCGTTTAGTAGAATATTAAAGTGGCTTAAATTCGTTTATCATGGATATTATTAGTAAAATAATAATTATATAATATACAATCAGCATTTATGCGTTAAACTTATAACCATGTTGACAATGCCATATTTTTTTTTATTTATAATATAGGAGTAGCAGACGAGCATGTAGTCCACCTGATGGTAAGTGGCTACTGCCGCTCGTGAACATCTGTAATCAACCCCAGATAGGATTAGATATTCTTACCTGAGGTCGGCCACAAATGCGCCCCTACCCCTGAGGATTAAGCTGGAACGCCTCGGAAACGTCTGTCTCCCTTACCACTTCCTTCAAACCGGAACACAGCAGCGCCTAATACTGCTGTTATTAAGTAGAAATAGGTGTGGCGGTGGTGCCGCCGGAATCGAACCACAAAGAGTTCTACCACCTATTTTAAGTTTCACTGATTAGTAAATAAGTAATCTAGATCATTAAAATATGTTTTTCGTTTTTAAAGTTAAGACAAATAAAGTTACGTGGTCAGTACAACAATATTATGTAAATGAGTTCTAAAGAAGGGTTGTCAGTGACAGCGGGCCGTCACGAGATTACCGCCCGTAATCTTATGTTACAGACCTAAGCCCTCAACCCTTGTAAGTAAGATATATGTGTTTATACTACAAACATATTCATATCAACGTGAGTTGACAACATACCCGGTGTTTATACGGTGAAAATATTTCTTCTAAGTCTGTTCTTGTTTGCATGTTTGCTTTTGTGTCCAAAAAGTGTGTTCTGGACTGACAGGTGTGATAAGAATACTATTGAAACGCCTCAGTTTAGTAACCTGTACCCTTACCATGAGTTTTTACGTTTTGACAAATATGACTGTTTTGGTATTTGTTTACGTATTTACCCATACAATTTCCAATTAGCGCCCCTAGCGGATTGTATCAGAACTATAGTGTCAGTAACGTAACATTAAATGTCTAAATTGCCAAAATGGCGTTTTATGTTTTGTCTCTCTTTTTGCGAACATGTGAGGCAGACAAAAATACTTGAGCACTTACTTATTGTTACATTTACTCAGTCTACTAAGCAAACTGAACAGAATAATGGATTGAGTGAACGTAGCGTAAAATTGTAGGATGTTTTGAAAACTGAGGCGTCCCAACATAGTCTTTAAAAGTACTCATAGCAACGCATCTGTTGCCGACCTCAATGAGGATTCTAATCTTATCAGGGAATGATTGATGATCGATGATTCGTGATTCTAGAAGTGGTCATTTGAATGGTAGTAGCCTGTAGAAGTAAGTAAGCCACTGTACCACAGCTGGGAACGAGTATCCTCTTAGAGTGTAGAGGTGTACGATTATATCGTACACCTCTAACACTCTAAGTAAGTATAATTTCTCATACGAACAAAACTTTCAATATTAAGAGGTGCCTAGTTTTCGAACCTTGAACACCTGATTAAGAACTCGAGTTTCTTATCACCAAGCTCTCGCTGTTTTTATGTAAACGCAATATTTATTTACACACGTCTAAATAACTGTAGGGTTCTTTGTCTCCACAAAGAGTATACTTCATAAAATAACTAACCGCAATTAGTTCAAATTGCAAGTCTTAACGAACCTATTAAACTTTCTGGAAAACTTTTCATTACAATTTTATCGAGAAAGTCATCAGAGCAGGCATTTGAACGCAGTGGCCATTCCTTCATTATAACTCAAAAGAAACTCAGACTGCAAGAATTAAAAGATAGGAAACTTTTATAATTATTGTTTGAGCCTAGGATTTTTATTACAAGCTTTTATTTAACTTTCTTTGTTTGTATGTATGAAGGGATCGAATATTGCAACTGTATTTTGAAGCAGTTAACTCCAAACGATTGATCTGAAACTATATAAAACTACATATTAGTTTGGTGATGTCATGCAAATTTAATTTTGTGTACATCCAACTTTTTGAGATTACAAAAGCAAAATAACGTTAATAAAAATCTTGCTTTAAAATATACCAATTCATTATTTTACATAACCTGGTGACACTCCTACACATAACACACTGACTACCAAGCTACCAAAATCAATTACTAACAAAACAATTATAATTATAATCACACACTCACAAGAGATACAAATGTCCTCAAAACTACATTTCTATCAGACATCTCCATACTTCAGAAGCTTTGAAGAAGGGAATCCACAGTCATGTTAATAAGGATTACTCTATAAGCTGATTCCCTCATCAGATTACAAAGACTGGTGCAGGATTCGAAACTATTCTATGCATTCATAATAAGAGCTTAAGTAAATAAGCAATTTAATGGAATCTCTATATTATAGAATGTACATTTTGAATAAGAATAGATTGCGATGATTTTTAATATATTTGAATATATTCAAGTGTATTATTAATTTAATAAAGTGTAGATATACTAAATAGATATTTTGTAACGTAACGTAGAAGATAACTTCTAGATTAGAGAAGATAACTATCTCTCTAAAAATATAAAAAATACGCAATTGCAACGTATATTGTATCGTATTCATATAACATAACAATATTTTTATCTGCAAAAATTATAATTTTTACTAGACATCCGATAGTCGTGATGATTTCGATTTTTATCTGTCGGTTTTGAAAAAAAAACTATTCTTGAGCTTGGGACGATATCTTCGGAAGATATTACCATCCATGAAGACTTGTACGGACATCAATTATAGAAGGCGATCTAAGATCAATAACAGATGCTTTAGTACCCCTGAAAACTACACGACATATGTCCATTTATAACTCATCTCATAATACATGCTATAACGTCAAAGCAGACTAAGTTGGAACGCCTCATTAAGATGTTAGAACGTCTGAACGGAATAAGACACGTACACAAGTAAAACGTTGTCAATACAAAATTTACAATTGAACCCGCACTAAACATGTTAACGCCGGAGGGGTTCCAAATACCAAATAAAACCTCTTAACCGCCCTAGGAGCTGAATAAATAAAATTCCCGAGCCCCGTCCGAGACACAAGGTTATAACAAATGGAAAACAATTTCACACATCACTTTAATTTATTTCGACAAATGTCAGTGATTACAAACTGTTATCTCATACATAAGACAAAGTATGAGGTAACTGGACATGCATAGATTAGCACGATACTCGTTACAAATATTTACGTTAAAAATGTTTGGTTATTTTAAATGTGCCTGACAAACTTTAAGAACTTCTTGTCTTAAGAAATTTTGTACTTTACACAAACGCTAAAAACATTTATCAATTACAAAACAAATACAGGTCTGTGATTAATTACTAATCAACTAAAGGGTTGTTGTCTAAAGGAAGACTGAAAGTAACTAAAAGTGATTTTAAACGAAAAACAAAATATAATTAATAGTTGCGTGAAAAAATCATAATGTTTACAGCAGGTATATCAATATATCAGCAGGTTAGGTATCTATATTTTTGTAAGAATTTAGGAAACTGTTTTTACTTTTTTTTTTCTTTAGAAAATTTTAGGTGTGTAAGCCGTTCATATTCTTATTAGCCGTGTGTCACAAGCACTCGAGATCCCGCGCGATTTTATAGCTCGCCGTCTCAGAAGGGCTATACTTTCCCGAATCTACCTCGGAAGATGTTTTTATGGGCGTTTGGGCGAACTGAGATATTTCGTCCTTTCCCTATCTACCTTACATACGTACCTTACGCACTGATACTAAGAAATTGGGGGCTTTGTCGGTATATGTTTTTTAAATGTTGATGCATTATTCGTGTTTCTTTTTTTTTTAACACGCTTTTATTAGCTTGGATTGTATGTTTGTATGTATGTATGTCTGTAACAGTAACGGAATCTTTGAACCCGATTTCTATCCACTTTGAACGTTTAGTTTAATTCAAAATTTTGAAATATTATCAAAAACCGATGACAATACACAATGTTAATAACTTTGTACCATTGTCCTTATCAACATCTTCAGGATTAATGATTTTCGAGGCGAGAGAAAGCGCCTTATGGAGCGTTCAGGCAAAGTTACTAAATTGATTTTTAGTTTTGAAAAATAATAATTTTATTTCCCTATAACTCAAATGTACTGAAACATATCTATAATGCCATCTTGTAGAATGATTTTTAGGATTCCGTACTCAAAGGATAAAACGAAACCCTCCGCTGTCTGTTCGTGAGTCACAGGGCTTTATCTCTTAAACCGTAATAGATAGACACTTGATTTTTTTTACAGACGATGCATAATGATGGTCGCTATAACAACAAATACAAAAAATTAATTAAATAAATATTTAACTATACTTATTATGAAGCAGGTGTCCTCAACCACAGCTCGGATATAGGTTGTTAATATTAATATAGCTCTTAAAATATATAATATCATATAGATTGATTTTTTTTATTACGAACCATATAGATATCTCACCGCTTTGTAATTGAAGGAAGCGATTAAATGGCTTAAACGGCTGACAAATGTGTCAGCCATTTAATTACTGTCATGGTGTAATTTACGCGGAACAATGCCGACATGTGCAGTTGATGGTGCAAAACACGAAATCGAAGAAAAAGTGCGGAGAAATATCGTTTTATCGTTAATGATCTAAAAACTACATTTTTTAAATATTTTTCAAACACGAAAATACATGACAGGGACAATTTCAATTGTCAAAACTGGTTACATTTTCTTGTTAGGAGTGAGTAATCATTACTAATCTATGTTACGACCAATAAAGACATTGATGTATATATTTTGGAAATCTATTTGAGTAGAATTCCTAGATTCATGTTTTCTTATGATAACAATATAGAATTTTTAAGATTTAAATTCTTTATTTTGAACCTTATACGTAACAAGAAGGTTCAATGAAAAGTTGGATTGGGGTCAATAAAATATTTTGAACCGATACTTAAAAAAATGCTGATATATTTCAATGATTCAGTTAACAGCAGTTACAATGGATTGAATATAAGAAATCATCGGTTTCTGTAAAAAATTAAAGCAATCGAGTGGAATAAAGTGATTGAAACGGATTAAGTCTTTAAGCCCGCTCCACATTGTCGCGAGAATCTCGCGAGAACGCGAGAAAAACCAGTCTCGTATAGTATCGTAGTCCAGTATCGTACTCGTAGTAGTCGTAGGTGGAACCTAATTATACGAGACTGGTTCGTCGTGCATCCTCGTTTCTCGTGCTTTCTCGCGTTCTCGCGAGATTCTCGCGAGAATATGGAGCGGGCTTAAGACTTTATAATCTGAAGACGGAAAAGATGAGGGGTGAACTAAATTACTATAATAAATATATTTTAATGATTTACACATTTTTTCTCGCATTTAGGGATTTTATACGTATTTTAGATCAGGAATAAAATTAAACTTAATGGAAACATTGACCTTGAGTAACAATTTATTTATTTATTGTTTAGCTTGTTTCACCCATAGACTTAGAATTTCTTCGCTACGCTAGTAATCGAACCAATATTTCACATCTTAATTCTGAAATATTTTTAAATAGGTGTGTTTTGAAATTATTATATTAAAGTTCATCAAATAATATCTTAATATTTTATTTTATTAAAGTAGATTCTTCACCATTTTTAGAACATCAACAATCATAAAACTAAATATTTAAAAAATAGATAAATAAATTTAACGAAATGTAGTATTCATTGTTTTACAATGAATACTACATTTCGTTAAATTACAAAAAGTGATGATAGAAACTTATACATCCACACACATCTGATTTGTGATGTGTGTGTGACACGGTTTTGTCTGATTTTGTGATGTGTGTGTGTGTCACACACACACACACATCACAAAATCAGACAAAACCTAATGCAAGTCCTACTATACGAATCCGCATCCCCTGTTCAAATTCACCCCCAAAATTGATTTACGAGTTGGGGGTTCTTAGACGGGTGACGAGTGTACGTTTATTTACGTTTGGGGAAAATTACCGGCTTGATTACATCGGGAATTCACGATACGTTGAACTTGCTTTAATTCGTGCCTCTGGTCGCAATCTGATAAGAGATTTTCAGATTTTTAATCGGTAGAATAACCCCGTTAATTGGCATATTAAGAAAAAGGTAGTGAGTCTAGTGGTTTAAATTCGACCACACAACCGAGGTGCATGCCGGGAATTTAAACCTAGCCTAGGTTTAAATTCCCGGCATGCACCTTTTTTTATAATATAGGAGTAGCAGACGAGCATGCAGTCCATCTGATGGTAAGTGCCTATTGCCGCCCATGGACATCTGTAATCAACCCCAGATAGGATTAGATATTCCTATCTGAGGTCGGCCACAGATGCGCCGCTACCCTTGAGGACTAAGCTGGAACGCCTCGGAAAAGTCTGTCTCCCTTACCACACCCTTCAAACCGGAACCCAGCAGCGCCTAACACTGCTGTTATTAGGTAGAAATAGGTGTGGCGGTGGTGCCGCCGGAGTCCAACCACAAAGGACTCTACCACCTTCAAAACCTCTTTCAATTTTCAAAGTGATTAGCGAGTATTATTCAGAATAACTATCAACTGCTAGAACTATAACGAAAATATCGCAAAACACTTGAACGACTGAATGTTCTTAAAATGTTTGAAAGGGTGTGAGAAGCCTACTTATCCACACGTGCCCCGTGACTAACAGTAGAACATGGTCCATGCACTTAACAAGGCACACAAGGTGGCATAGTGGCTATCACTTTGGTTAACCAAATAGGCACGGTCTGGTCTTCCTGAGGAGTGGTCAATATACATTTCACAAGGCACAAGGTGGAAAGAGCGAGAGAGCACATACAGAAGAACTGTATGTTCTCACCGAGCGCAAGACGTCGACTGATTACAAGAAGGTCTTTAAAAGACAACTTTGGTAGAATTTCTACATCTACCCACATATAAGTTGACAAGGATTAAATTTGTATACGGAAAAGTCGATAAGTAGTCGATGAATTATTGTGGAATTTGACACCTATAGACATCGTACCACCTATAACTACCAATCCCGTTAGATTTTGAACATAAGCTCGGAGTCTATTTTATTTTGCTGTCTACGATATTACCATTTCATTCATATTCATCATAAACTGATTTATTCATACATAGTTTATTTTTGCCGTAAAACGAAATGGTCTCCGCATATAAAGCACATCGATCTTTATATAGCAACCCAGAGGGTCTAAATTGTCTTATAAAGTTGGTTAAGTGCGACTCGAACTAACCCACGGAGGGTTCCGTACAACCATTTTATTTTGAGCATTTGTTATCGTAGCAACCATACAATTTAATAATTTGTGAGTTTGAAGTGTCTACGTATTACGAATAGATACACCGAAATATGCTAATCAATTAGCGGTTCCTTGTATGGCGACCACCGTTTATTTTCAAGATTTTTTATTTTTGGTATTTGTTGTATATTTTCAAGTAAAAATTAAGTAAATACTTGCATCTACGTATTATGTGACAGGCGGACAATAGTGGGGGCTTAGAAATAGGGTTCCATTTTTTTTTATACGGAACCCAAAAAATTGTGTTGATCAAAACCCAGATCCATTACCTATCAAGTTGAAATCTCCCCCAAGACTTTTCCGGTGGATTAGGGAGGATCCGCGTCTCCATTAAGGGAGAACTTTAGTTAACGACAGTAAGATTAAGATGTCAATGTGTCATCTAAGGTTGCGTGCACACGGTCAGTATTTACTGAACGTGAATCATGTCAGTTAAAAATAATGATATAAACCAATTGCAACATTTATATTAATCTGATTTTTTTTTATTGATCTGATTAAAATAAAAAAACATTTTTGTCGCACTCGATCAGTATTAAATACTGAGAGTCGTTGAAACCTTCAGTTAAAACTGATCGCATTCTACTAACTTATAAGTGGGGGCGGATTCGTTAAGTATATTTTTAATTTTACCATGAAAAACTTAACTTAAGAAGAATAAGAATTGTACCTAAAACTGTAGAGTAGTGGCGGATTTCCATACATAAAATATTTTTTACAATTATAAAAACAGGTCATTATTACTTAACCTGAACATAACACTAATAAGTTTATAAGGTTCGAACCTGGAGCCCAGTAAGATTCAAACCACTACATTATTATAATTCGCTCTACGTTCGTCTCTACAAAACAGACGTCTCTATCAACCGCTCTCCCTAGAGGCATTGTCTTAACAAGAATGTATAGGACGGGAACTCCCTTTTCTTATCAAACTTTGGATCGCGGCAATACACCCTTGGGATTAAATAGGTGGAATTCCCTTCTTCATAACCTCCTAACCAATATTTTGACGTTTTTATAAGAGTGATTAGACATCTGTTATGAATGTGATAGAACCTTTTGTGGTTCTACTCGAGCGGCATCACTGCATAAGTTATATGAAAATAAGAAGTCTAATAAGAACCAGAACAACTTGCATGCCCTTCATTGCATATATGAAAACATACGAGCAAGTCAAAATACGATCCCAGATCAAATTATTTTATAGATGGAGCATTATACCCTTAAGCGAAACGGGTAGCACTTGAGGACTGCTTTCCCTAATGGCTACGACCTTCTTGAAAAATACGTCCTATTTTCGACATAACGAGCGCTTTACATTTCAAATTTGCCATAAATGTAGGGCAAATAATGGAAAATTGAAGCCGAAAATATTTATTCATTTTTGGCATTTTTATGAAAAGATTTTTCGGGTTTCTACCTGTTATCCAGGTCACGGGTAAATTCCAAAAAAGATAGTGTGCTTATAATAAATATTGTTTCCAACACGTCAAGAAATATAAAATTAAACATTACCAAAATGTTCAACTTCAGGCAACTTCAATCATAGTACATAATTGAAGTTGGCTAAAGTTGCCAACGTGGTAGATTATGGCCCAAAACTCTCTCAATATAAGAGTAACTCGTGCCCAGTAGTGGGACAGTAAAGGATTGACGACGACGACCTCTAAATGAGGAACTCTGAATATGCATTGACAAGTACATAAAATAATTATTTTCTTTAGGAATTCTGTAAATAAAAACAAACAATTTCATACGATACCTACTAGTTTATAGCATACCTTCAATCTAAGGTAACTCTCGTAGAACTACAATACCTTCATATCATCACGTACGGCTGTGGCGAGGCGCTCATTGGCTCAATCCCGCCCGATCACGCTTTGCTGATCTACCGGACACTCGTGTATCTCTAGGTTTATGGCCTACGTGACTTATGTCACAGATAGTTCCTGGTTTTGACTGTTTAGCTATAGCTAATTAAAGTAATTAAAGTAAAGTAAGAAATATAATTTCTTACTATACCTAAAAATTTAACATGAAACAATGATAATCTACTGATTTGAAACCCCGACTCATACCTTTGATTTTTCAAGATTACATGCGTATTAGATATTAATTATCTATTTCTTTGTCGGTGAAGAAAAATATCGCTAACGTCACAATCCAGAGAAATATAATTATGGTAGCATCGACTTCAAAAATAAGTTATAATCCAACATTTACAAGAAACCGGTTAATCAATTTTAAATATATATTGTTTACTTTATAAAGAAAACGCGTGAAAAAGATGCCGTAACATTTCAAATAATCCTTAGAATACTCGTATATTTACAATAGACCTCTATGGTTCTTTTACACGCATTGCTGATCTACCGGACGCTCGAGAATCCCTGGTTTCAATGGCCTACTCGACCTATGTCACAGATAGTTCCTGGTTTTGAAATTTTAGCTATTTTTAACGCCTGCGGAGTTGAATGTTGAATTTAGGCGTATGTATTTCTCATTATTTTGGCACCCTCCAGCATAAATGGTTAGACGGATTTTAACTTATGAGGGATCCTTGGATTAGGTTTAGATTAGGTAGTAGTTAGATTTAGGTAGCCTATGTTACTCTACCTACCTCTACCTACCCTCTTAACTTAATTATTTTTGAGCAGTGGGGTTTTTTGCTTCAATAATAAATAAATAATCAATAAACTATTTAAAATATTTAGCAGTAATATTCTAGCGCTGCAAAACTCTCGAAGAACCAAAGTTCGAATCCCCGACAACCACTTCCAATTTTTATGTGGTATAACTTTTTTAGGGTAAAGGAAACCTTCATGAGGTAATACGCTTCATCTTCACTAACATTGCTTACGTCATTATTTACGAAAATTATATTAGTGCCTACTTCAGAACTGAGTTGTATACCATTAATACCATTTACTAACAAATCAATTTTATTACATCATGGATTTCTCTAGTTTAAAATAACTGACCGTCGTTTTATATAACAGAAAAAATAAAAACAATAGCGATAAAATAGGAAAATTTAAAAATAAAACCAAATCTACGTAAAAGTTTTATAAGAGTCTCACAAAACGGTGAAGAAAGCGCTTTTGGAGTGGCTTCTTAGAGCTTATCAACAATACAATGCTATCAGAACTTCTTAAGTCCATTAATTAGAAGTTCTAGTTGAAGGCTAGATAAGTAGGTTACCTAATTAATTTTAATTAACACAATACATTTCAAGAATAGGTATATAAGATCTATCTACGTTATAAGTATGTTTCGACCATTTCAACCTTGTCTCTATAATGGAGCTGTTTTAACACGTTTACTGCAGATCACCCACAATAGGCCTGACGCAGCACTTACGCTAAGAAGATTTTTTTATAATATAGGAGTAGCAGACGAGCTAGCAATCCACCTGAAGGAATGTGGCTACTGTCACCCGCGGACTTCTGTAATCAACCCTAGATAGGAAGAGTTTTCTACCTAGGGTCGATAACAGATGAGCCGCTACTCTTGCGGGTTAAGCTGAAATGCCTCGGAAAAGTCTCCCTACCACACCCTTCAAACCAGAACACAGGAGCGCTTGACACTGTATTATTAGGAAAAAATATATTTATAGGGTTGGTTCTACTACCTTCTAATAATTATGAGGTTAGAAACATACCAACTATTAATTCTACCTTTTAGCCTATCACTCATTCCAACATACTTAGTGCATACTAGGCGAGCTTGGTCGGAATATTTTTACAACTATGTTGACAAGTATTCTCTGGCGTGGATTTAATTGAAACGCCTCGTTCAACAATGTACTTTATAGTTTATTAACTGTTTAAACTGTTAGTTGAAATTATTTGCATATTTCTACTCGACTGCATAGAATAATGTTTTTCAAGATTACCTAGATGCATTTACATGCAGAGCGTATCCAAACGACTTGACGTAGTTTAACGTATGAGATCGTTAAATTCGTTTAAGTTATAACGTAGGCTATATTTTGTGTTTTTTTATAGTAGGTTTTTCTTATAAATATCTCTAGTTAAAAATCTGTTACGTTAAGAACTTTGGAACGAATTGATTAATACCAGGTGAAGACATAGATTAAAAAATCTTTATAAGGACTACATTTCAACCACTCCTACAATACTTTTTACTTGACTTAGTTACTTATTAATCGCCTTAAGATTTAACAAATGTTTTCTTACAAAACAAATAAACCAAAATACATAACTCCAAATAACTCTGTATAAAACGAAGTCAACTTTTTTCCTGCATTATATACACGTAGTTTTACATCCTCAAACTATCCTAATAGCTTGAAAGGTTCCTTTTAAGTGTTAACTTGATCAAATTAAATAGCACCGCAAGCAAAAGACGCGTCCGACAATGTCTCACCCGATCGGGTCCAATTGAATTACGTTGGGCAGAGGAAACCCTTGCTAGGGTTGTCAAATTGTTTTAGTTAACGTCCAATGTTCGAAACACCAACCCATTCTTATCTTACTTCTGGGCATGGTTTCCCATAATGAGAAAGATATAGGTATTTTTTTTTATAATATAGGAGTGGCAGACGAGCATGCAGTTCACCTGATGGTAAATGGCTACTGCCGTCCATGGACATCCGTAATCAATCCCAGATAGGATTAGATATTCCTACCTGAGGTCGGCCATAGATGCGCCGCTACCCCTGCGGACTAAGCTGAGACGCCTCGGGAAAGTATGTCTCCCTTACCACACCATTCAAACCAGAGCACAGCAGCGTTTAACACAGCTGTTATTTGGTAGAAATAGGTGTGGCGGTGGTGCCGCCGGAGACGAATCTCAGAGGGTTCTACCACCTTCTTCATCAGCACATCGCTGCTGTATAAAGCAGAAATAGCTGTAGTAGTGCCTGGATATTTCTACAAGGTATACATATTTAAAATATTATTAAAAATATATATTATAATTTAAATCTTCATTTTTAATTCAGTGTGAATCATATTGTATTAATACTTTCATTATTTTAGAATTATTAACTATCTCAATATTTGCTTTTCATTAATTTACACTTACTTTGTACGAGTATAATATTTTAATGCAAATAAAAGAGGTTTCACATCTGCTCTGTCCCACGACGGCACATGTATTCCATGCCATTTTAAGGGTTCCGTGCGTAAAGGGTAAAAACGGAAGACTATTACAAAGCCCTATTCTGGTCCCGGAACTACAGGGATAAAGTACCTATTACATCTAGTGCATTACCAACTGGTAATAAGTGGATGACACTTTTACTCCTCACGACCAGTCTATTACTACCAAATCAAATGATCTAGAATGATAATGACGTACAAAAGACGTTATGGTATCATAAAAAGATATAGAAATAGAATGAAAATTCGGATCTCAGAAAAAGGTTCAGTGAAATAATGAAACTATCCATTATACTTTTTCTTACCCGGCAAATCCTTAAAGGTGAAAGTAAATCAGCTTTCCAAAACATTTAAAGTTTCCACTCGATTGTACCGAATTGAATAATGTTTCCGGAATTCTTGATACCTTTCTTAATATGGGTTGGAATACTTCTATAGATTTATATTATTTGGGGTCGATTTAAGTGCAAAGCTTTTATATACAATATTGTAGCTGACGGGTAGTAGCCACTGCCGCCCATGGACATCAGTATTCAAAGCTATTGAATAGTAGTCCTTAAGAAAGGTGGTAGTACCCTTTGTGGTTCGAAATTTTGCTATGTTCTGGTTTGAAAGGTGTGGCATTCAAGCTTAGTCCTCATGGGTAGCGGGGCATTTGTGGCCAACCTCAGGTAGGAATATCTAATATAAAGAGATTAAAAAGTAGATGATGGGGAGAGGCATTCTGTGATATTTATACTTGAAAAGTCAAACGTGGAAAGAGGAATTTTATCATTGAAGGTAGTAGAAACCTTTGTGGTTCGACTCCGGCGGCACCACCGCCACACCTATTTCTACCTTATAACAGCAGTGTTAGGCGCTGCTGTTTAGCGGTTTGAAGGGTGTAGTAAGGGAGACAGACTTTTCCGAGGCGTTCCAGCTTAGTCCTCAGGGGTAGCGGCGCATCTGTGGCCGAACTCAGGTAGGAATATCTAATCCTATCTGGGGTTGAATACAGATGTCCATGGGCAGCAGCAGCCACTTACCATCAGGTGGACTGCATGCTCGTCTGCGACTCTTACTACGTCTAGCGTCTCAAACTAAAAGTTTGAGGTTTTGAAGACAGTGAAACTAAGCTGTCTTCAAAACCTCAAACTTTTAGTTTCAATTACAAAACAATCGACTGTGACAAATGAAGATTCAAATTATCCTTAATTTTATAGAATAAACCTCAGAGATTTAACAACTGTGATTAAGCTTAGAGAAAAGAAGCAGTATAATGTCGGTGTAACTCGCTCCGGGGAGAGTTATAGCCGTCGCTGGTCTCGAGAACGTTTATAAATTGCAGTCACACCGTTATATTGTGTCGTGTTACACAGTTTCTCTACGGGTCTATACACACTATCTTGGTCTCTTTACTACTGAACCACGAAGTAATTATTAGCGGTAGGTTTCGGGCCTGAGGTAGCTAGCTAGCCAAGCAGATCCCACACTGAGATCTTACCACCAAGTAGGGCGCTTTTGGGAAATACCCAAAGCAGTTTGAGACCCAGCGACTAGTTGAACCTATTGTGATTGAGGAATTTTGACATTTTATGTGTATAATTACCGTTTCACGTTCTCCAAAAGCCAAATTAATCTTAATTAAATTACTAAACAACGTGTACAATACAGATTTTCAAAGGTACTTAACAACTGTGATTAAGCTTAGAGAAAAGAAGCAGTATAATGTCGGTGTAACTCGCTCCGGGGAGAGTTATAGCCGTGGCTGGTCTCGAGAACGTTTATAAATTGCAGTCACACCGTTATATTGCGTCGTGTTACACGGTTTCTCTAGGGGTCTATACACACTGTACTTATGGTATATACTTGTTTTAAACATTGCAGTAACTTGCAGTCCATGTAATGGTAAATGACATTTGCCGCCCAAGGATTATTATAACCGACTACATGTAGAACAAGGATTCTTTCTGAAGCTGATTATAGATGCGTTGCCATTGCTGAGGTCCAAGAAAATTGTCCGATAGGAAAGTCAAGTGACATGCACACCCTTCTGCGGGGTCTAGAAAACTATTTCACTCTCTAAATATATACTGCCCACCGCATACAGTCATATTAGTTCTACCAATGTTGAGTTTTACTGTTTTAAAACCCCTTCTTCGTAAATTCTATTGCAAAATTATCCCGAATTTTCCAAAATCAGATTCGCAAATGCATTTAACATTACCGCTTATTACGAGTATTAAATAACACATTCAACTTAAGTTTCTTAAAAATAAGTAAATAAATAAGTTTTGTGAGCCAGACTGTATAGTGTGAATATACCTCAAACTTGTAGGTAATACTTTAGTCTCATATGGCATTATGTTACTGCAGCTTATAAATTAGACTTATAATATACTAGATGACCCGGTGAACTTCGTACCACCTAATTATGAGTGACTATCTGTACCTCGTGGTTTCACTCGTGTAATTTATGTATTATGTCCATAAACTACTGGTAAATATTAGGAAATGGCCACAGGAGAACAGGAAAATAAAAAATACAATTAAATAAAATTCACTCTATCTCTCTGCACTCTGTTATTTTTTTACCGACTTCAAAAAGGAGGTGGTTATCAATTCGGCCGGTATCTTTTTTATGTATGTACACGAATTACTCCGCCGTTAGTGAACCGATTTTAATAATTCTTTTTTTATTGTGTTATTTTTTATTGTAGGTTCTAATGAAATTACAAAGTCAGTTCATCATTGATGACCCGGTGAACTTCGTACCACCTAATTATGAGTGACTATCTGTACCTCGTGGTTTCACTCGTGTAATTTATGTATTATGTCCATAAACTACTGGTAAATATTAGGAAATGGCCACAGGAGAACAGGAAAATAAAAAATACAATTAAATAAAATTCACTCTATCTGTCTGCACTCTGTTAATTTTTTTACCGACTTCAAAAAGGAGGTGGTTATCAATTCGGCCGGTATCTTTTTTTATGTATGTACACGAATTACTCCGCCGTTAGTGAACCGATTTTAATAATTCTTTTTTTATTGTGTTATTTTTTATTGTAGGTTCTAATGAAATTACAAAGTCAGTTCATCATTGACTATTTAAGGGTCTGATAATGTGGCTCGGAGACAAAATATGTAACTCCTCAACCGATGGGAATAATTGAGTCGTGTTTGAAGATATTTGGTGTAGGAGGTTCTAATGAAATTGCAAAGCCAGTTCATCATTGACTATTTAGTTAGGTTAAGGTTAGGTTGGAACACATAAGACAATATAAAACTAAGCGGGCAGGGCGAGGTAGCGCCCTGCGAGCGGGCGGTTCCAATCAATGTAAATTCAGACCTTACCTTAATTCATGATCACGTTTATACAATTTTATATTGTATTAATATAAATGTTATTATGTCATCACTAAAAAGGGTAAAAAAAAATTTAACAAAAAATACAACCGACTTCTATGTCACTACATAGTAAAAAATAATTCAAATAAATGTTGGTTTAGTACATATTTCTGAAGTCGGCGCTCAATACATTTCGTTCGAATTATTTTTTACTTTGTAGTGACATAGAAGTCGGTTGTATTTTTTGTTATTTTTTTTACAAACACGCGAAAAGAAGTACCTATAACTTCAATAACGGTTTTTTTAAAGAAAGTTTATTTACTTATAGTACTCTAATCGGGTTGTTGAATAGCTAAAAATGCTGAAACAGGTGTGTAAATAGAAAGGCGGTTTATAACAGTCTTAAGGGTTGATCTAAAAAACAAACAGTGAATCAGATGCTTCATTATGTCTTATGATAATTTTCTTAGTGCTCCAAATTAACGGATATTAAATTAAAGTTCCATACCCGATTAAACGACCCTAAGGGTTGATTTTCCAAAAACGGTGAAAAATGTGTTCTATTATTTTGAATCAAAAAGCTAAATTCCAATTTTCATAGACTTTGCTTCAAAATCTGCCGACTTCTAAACGAAGTGTCTTCTAAAGCCAAATGCAATTTTTTACAGTCTTTGCTTTCAAATTAACGGATTTTAAAATAAAATTCCAACCTCTACTTAACCAACTTAAGGGTTGATTTTGCAAATATCGTAAAATAGATATTTAATAACTTTCTATCGAAATCCCAAATACCAATTTTCATATAGATTTGCATCAAAACTGGGGGACTTTAATACAAACTTTCAACTCTTATTTATTCACGGAAACGGTCGAACAGGATAAAAAGTATCCTATGTCCGTCTCCTGGTTCTAAGCTACCTCTCGATTAATTTTCAGTGAAATCGGTTCAGCCGTTCTTGAGTTATTAAACGACTTCACGGAAACGCGGTCGAACGGGATAAAAAGTATCCTATGTCCGTTTCCTGGTTCTAATCTACCTCTTTACCAATTTTCAGCTAAATCGGTTCAACCGTTCTTGAGTTATAAAATGACTTCAAGGAAACGCGGTCGAACGGGATAAAAAGTATCCTATGTCCGTCTCCTGGTTCTAAGCTACCTCTCCACTAAATTTCAGCTAAATCGGTTCAGCCGTTCTTGAGTTATAAGTGGAGTAACTAACACGACTTTCCTTTATATATATAGATAAATGTTATTATGTCATCACTAAAAAGGGTAAAAAAAATTTAACAAAAAATACAACCGACTTCTATGTCACTACATATTAAAAATAATTCAAATAAATGTTGGTTTAGTACATATTTCTGAAGTCGGCGCTCAATATATTTCGTTCGAATTATTTTTTACTTTGTAGTGACATAGAAGTCGGTTGTATTTTTTGTTATTTTTTTTTTACAAACACGCGAAAAGAAGTACCTATAACTTCAATACCGGTTTTTTTTAAAGAAAGTTTATTTACTTATAGTACTCTAATCGGGTTGTTGAATAGCTAAAAATGCTGAAACAGGTGTGTAAATAGAAAGGCGATTTATAACAGTCTTAAGGGTTGATCTAAAAAAACAAACAGTGACTCAGATGCTTCATTATGTCTTATGATAATTTTCTTAGTGCTCCAAATTAACGGATATTAAATTAAAGTTCCATACCCGATTAAATGTCCCTAAAGGTTGATTTTCCAAAAACGGTGGAAAATGTGTTCTATTATTTTGAATCAAAAAGCTAAATTCCAAGTTTCATAGACTTTGCTTCAAAATCTGCCGATTTCTAAACGAAGTGTCTTCTAAAGCCAAATGCAAATTTTTACAGTTTTTGCTTCCAAATTAACGGATTTTAATATAAAATTCCAACCCCTACTTAACCAACTTAAGGGTTGATTTTGCAAATATCGTAAAATAGATATTTAATTACTTTCTATCGAAATCCTATCAAATACCAATTTTCATATAGATTTGCATCAAAACTGGGGGACTTTAATACAAACTTTCAACTCTTATTTATTCACGGAAACGCGGTCGAACAGGATAAAAAGTATCCTATGTCCGTCTCCTGGTTCTAAGCTACCTCTCCACCAATTTTCAATCAAATTGGTTCAGCCGTTGTTGAGTTATAAAATGCTTCACGAAAACGCGGTCGAACGGGATAAAAAGTATCCTATGTCCTTTTCCTGCTTCTAAGCTACCTCTCGATTAATTTTCAGTCAAATTGGTTCAGCCGTTCTTGAGTTATAAAATGACTTCACGGAAACGCGGTCGAACGGGATAAAAAGTATCCTATGTCCGTTTCCTGGTTCTAATCTACCTCTTTACCAATTTTCAGCTAAATCGGTTCAACCGTTCTTGAGTTATAAAATGACTTCAAGGAAACGCGGTCGAACGGGATAAAAAGTATCCTATGTCCGTCTCCTGGTTCTAAGCTACCTCTCCACTAAATTTCAGCTAAATCGGTTCAGCCGTTCTTGAGTTATAAGTGGAGTAACTAACACGACTTTCCTTTATATATATAGATAAATGTTATTATGTCATCACTAAAAAGGGTAAAAAAAATTTAACAAAAAATACAACCGACTTCTATGTCACTACATATTAAAAATAATTCAAATAAATGTTGGTTTAGTACATATTTCTGAAGTCGGCGCTCAATATATTTCGTTCGAATTATTTTTTACTTTGTAGTGACATAGAAGTCGGTTGTATTTTTTGTTATTTTTTTTTTACAAACACGCGAAAAGAAGTACCTATAACTTCAATACCGGTTTTTTTTAAAGAAAGTTTATTTACTTATAGTACTCTAATCGGGTTGTTGAATAGCTAAAAATGCTGAAACAGGTGTGTAAATAGAAAGGCGATTTATAACAGTCTTAAGGGTTGATCTAAAAAAACAAACAGTGACTCAGATGCTTCATTATGTCTTATGATAATTTTCTTAGTGCTCCAAATTAACGGATATTAAATTAAAGTTCCATACCCGATTAAATGTCCCTAAAGGTTGATTTTCCAAAAACGGTGGAAAATGTGTTCTATTATTTTGAATCAAAAAGCTAAATTCCAAGTTTCATAGACTTTGCTTCAAAATCTGCCGATTTCTAAACGAAGTGTCTTCTAAAGCCAAATGCAAATTTTTACAGTTTTTGCTTCCAAATTAACGGATTTTAATATAAAATTCCAACCCCTACTTAACCAACTTAAGGGTTGATTTTGCAAATATCGTAAAATAGATATTTAATTACTTTCTATCGAAATCCTATCAAATACCAATTTTCATATAGATTTGCATCAAAACTGGGGGACTTTAATACAAACTTTCAACTCTTATTTATTCACGGAAACGCGGTCGAACAGGATAAAAAGTATCCTATGTCCGTCTCCTGGTTCTAAGCTACCTCTCCACCAATTTTCAATCAAATTGGTTCAGCCGTTGTTGAGTTATAAAATGCTTCACGAAAACGCGGTCGAACGGGATAAAAAGTATCCTATGTCCTTTTCCTGCTTCTAAGCTACCTCTCGATTAATTTTCAGTCAAATTGGTTCAGCCGTTCTTGAGTTATAAAATGACTTCACGGAAACGCGGTCGAACGGGATAAAAAGTATCCTATGTCCGTTTCCTGGTTCTAATCTACCTCTTTACCAATTTTCAGCTAAATCGGTTCAACCGTTCTTGAGTTATAAAATGACTTCAAGGAAACGCGGTCGAACGGGATAAAAAGTATCCTATGTCCGTCTCCTGGTTCTAAGCTACCTCTCCACCAATTTTCAGCCAAATCGGTTCAGCCGTTCTTGAGTTATAAGTGGAGTAACTAACACGACTTTCTTTTATATATATAGATGTAACTTATTTTCATTTACAATTGTTTTCTATAGAGGTATTTAATTAAATTTATTGTTTAATTATCAAACTCGATTCAATGTCAATATGGGTTAGTCACAGGAATAAATTGGTAAGCCTCATGTAGGATTCTCTTACCACACATTTGAAACTAAAATGCAATAGACCCGGCAAACTTTGTACTGCCTAAAAATCTATTTATCGAATATATTTCATATAAAATATAGCCTATGTTACTCGTGGATAATGTAGCTTTCGAATGGTGAAAGAATTTTTAAAATCGGTCCAGTAGTTTTTGGGCCTATTCATTACAAACAAACATACAAACAAAGTTTTCCTCTTTATAATTTTGGTGTATTCAAGCAACTAACTCTGCATTTTCATACTACATACTATATATATGGTAAATTTTAGTGTACCTACACGAGATTTAGCCATTATTAGTTCGAACGACTACGAGATCCACTAATTGTAAATTGCTGCAGCTCCACCACCGCAGCCTCCTTCGCTAAAAAATTGCGGTCGACGGAAAAAAAATTCAAATATTTTTTTTACGAAATATCCAAACTCTGCTTATTGCCGATTGAGTTGTTGGCTGACTCTGATCCACACCTTGTTACACACACACACACACACACACAAAGATTTAGGCACACTAAAAGATCCAGATATACACCGACCAGTTTACAACTCAAATGGAAATCCATGGCAATAAAATAAACAACTAGATAACTTGATATTATTCAAGACCGCAGTAAAATATATTTTACAAGACATCTCCGATATATTCGCGATACTTCGATTCGCAAGCGGATATTTGCAAAGTTTCAAACATATCGTTGTTGGAGTTGGAGCGCAAATTTTGTGTACATTTCTTCTATTTTACTTGTGATCGTAAGAAAATTTCTGTGAACTATATTTTACGCTACAAAAAAACAGATTAACAGTTTTAACTCTTCGCGGTCTTCGTAAGAGCTTTACCACTACCCCTATTTGTGCCTTATAGATAGCATCAGTTTTAACCGCGTCAGGCCATTGTAAGTTGAATAGTCAGATATATTTATAGGAGTAGTTACACCTTAGTCCTCATGCGAATGGTAAAAAATATGGCATTTATTACTAGTACACTGATAATACGAATAATTTTAGATTATGTTTAGTTTAGATTACATAACATTCAATTTCTTTTTTTATAGTATTGTAGAAATAAATAAAAGCTTAACAAACATAAAACTAGGATACTTGTTTTGTATCAACTCTTAATAGATATCAGACTGTTATTATCAGATTTTTGACCGAAAAATCTCCGTATCTAAAGGTATCCATGATAGCACATTACTATCTTACCCGACTGCGGAGGGTAATGTGTTTCAAGCGTATGTATTTGGCACGCTCTACAACACAAACGGATTTTAACATTTGAGATACTATTAGATTCGTCTAAATTAACCAAAAAAGAAAGTAACAACTTTTGATACTAACAATAGATTACTTTACTTTTCAATTAATGATATTTAAGCAGTCTACCGAAGGGTCCAGAGTTCAAATCCCAAGCACCTCTGATTTTTTAAAGTTATGTGCGTATTATAAATTAATTATTACTTGAATTAAATAGTGGAGGAAATCATCGTGAAGAAACCTGCATACCTGAGAATTCGTTAAAAAAGTTTTTAAATGTATGTGAAGTCTACCAATATGAACTTGGGCAGCGTGGTGGCCTAATCCTTCTCATTCTGAGAGGAAACCCGTGCCCAGCAGTGGGACAGTAATGGGTTGATGATGAAGCAATCGATCAGTCGTCAAAATTATGACCAAGTACGTTTGTAAACTATACCTACATGTGTAGATTCTATTAAAACCAATATCCCCATCCTACCCACTATTTACCGTATAATCTTATTCGAACTCAATCGACTTATAATGACTGTTAGCATCTGATAAGCCAACAACACACACGAACTGAAAATGATATTTTTCATCATTAATCATTTTGTTGTTGGAGGAAATATATTTTTAATGTTTCGCGGACTAACTTCGTAAGATCCGTTTATATAAAAGCCGGTGTAAAAGGAGGACAGATTCGTTATTTTATTTAGATAAGTAATTTATTAATATAATATTAGGGTTCTGTACCCAAAGGGTAAAGACAGAACCTTATTACTAAGCTTTCGCTGTCCGTCCGTCTGTCACTGGGCTTTATTCGGTCCTTCAAGCCAGCATGGTAGGGTTCGAATTCCAGGGTATTAAATATTATGAGTATTACAAGTTATTTATCACATTTTTAATGGCCAATGAAAACATTATAACGAAACATGTATTCCTGAGACATTTCTTAAAAAGGTTTTTATACTCAATTCTCTAACGTCTGCTAATTCGTACTTTAGGCAATTTAGTTCAACTTTTAAACCCAACATGAAAGCAGTAATGGTTGTAATGAAGAAAATAACAAAATGAGGACGATTTTCGGGCTTAATTCCTAACTGTTATTTACAATTCGGTTTCGTTTAATGATCCGTCATTTATATATTTAATCAAATTCAACATCTCTAAGCGTCGTCACGAATGGCGCCATAATCTGCAGAAGCTATTATCCTCCCCCTCCCCCTCCCTCCCTCTTCCTCCCCCACCGTCTCATTACTTGCCAGATGAATCTCGTGATATCTTATCTATATTAATTAAATACAAATAAGATAAAAGATGTAAACAGAGATGTAGAGTGTCAATAGGTGATAAATTTAATTTATTTATATGTGACAATTGAACTGTCTGTCTGCGAATGCAAAGAATACAATTGTAATGAAATTTTGCATAAGTTTAGGATCCAGTAACTAAGGAATTATTTTTTTTACTTTTTTTGTATATAAATAATGTAAAAGTAGCAAACGAGCACGCATTTACCTGATAGTATGTCACAACGTGGACACCTATAATTGACCCCAGATAGAATAAGAGTCTTAGATGAAGTTAGTCAAAAATGGTTTAAGAAACTTTATTCTCATTAAGAATTACAAGAAATTCACTTACACGAGAACATATTTGGTACTTATTGTGTCGTTTCTTCTTCTGAGAATCTAGAAAGGCCTCGTGTAAATGTCTCTCCCTCACCATACAACACACTTAACACTTCTCTTGTAAGACTAGAATATGTCTAAAAGCGGTGACGTCTTTCGAGTCGAACAATGAAAGTTTCATTCACCTTCAAAACTCGGCATCCATATAAACGCACCTTAACTTGTTAATAATTATAGATCAAATCAACTCACGCACACATAAATTAATGAAATCATCGTATTTCAGATAGTAACTACTAACTAGAACACCTAAATTTAGATTAACTGTAAGAGCTATTGTTTCTACGCATTAGGTATTCCAAACGATTCCCAATTAATAAGCGGATTATTCGCAAGCTATAAGGCTTGAAGGACATCAGGTGCTAGATAATATTTGGTTTAGGTATTTTCCTGTCGCGCGTTACTGAGGCGTACTTTTAAAGGTGCTTTTCTTGTCGTGCGTGCTTATATCTGAACGCCCGTGCCACCTGACCGCATGATTCTAGCCATCTATCGTTTTATATGCACATGTACACAGGTCGCGAAATAAAAGATATTAATGATTTAATTTAATTAATGATTTAATTAATGATTTGTGGTGAATAAATTATATTATTATTATTTATTATTTATTTATATGCGTAAGTATGGGACACGCGTGCGAGCGTAAACATAAGCGATTGGATGCGTGCCACACACGTAATTTACTAAGAGACTACAGCGCATAATTCACGTGACAGGAAAGACGGCTTTATCTTCTATACAGGGTGCCCCGTAAGTACCACGACAAACTTGGGGAGAACATAAGTGAGGGTCTGACATCTCTGTAGGAAAAAAATGTACCTTAGTAAAAGTGTCACCGTTTTTGCACTATCGATTGTTTTATATTTTTTTAAAAATTCAGCCCTCTTCATATTCTTTCGTTAACTGCGTGTACAAATTTGGTGATGCAGGGTTTATTTTTTTTTGTCAAATACTATCAGATAGTTGGTCTACCATATTGAAATATAAATTGGTTAAAACATGTGAAGGAACCATGAAAAAAAATAGGACTTTTTCTAGATTTTAAATTTTTTACTATTTTTTCCTAACTTTGACTATTCGCGGTGAAAAAAAAAATGTACTGAACTATAAGTGCACATTGCCCAAAAATGTTCTCCCCAAGTTTGTAGTGGTACTTACGGGACAACCTGAATATTATTTATGCAACATGTAAAATCGTGGTTTGTGTAGTTCTTAATTGATTAAAAGACAAACCTTCCATTAAAATTGTAGACAGCGTACAGCAAAAAATGTGTCTCATTCTTTGACACGCCCTGCACTCTGCAGTCTAAACGGCTTGGCGAATTTTCTATATGGTTCCGTTGGATTCGTCTAAATTGTAGAAGTAATATAGGCAGCAATTAAGCAGTTTTTGTTTTTATAGTGATTTTATAGTGATTTTAGAGGGACTAAGCTGGAACGCCTCGAAAAAGTCTGTCTCCCTTACCACACCCTTCAAACCGGAACAGAGCAGCGCTTAACACTGCTGTTATTAGGTAAAAATACAATAAGTGATTCTATAGTTAACCGACTTTCCGAAGCTTTTGGTGTTATCCACCCTTATTTGAACTGTATGTGATAGGAATGCGATATTACCGATTAAACTAAATACCTAACATTACATCATATTTGAATGCTTAAGCGTTTTCGCATTACCCAATATCATATCGGCTTCGCTCCTGGTAGATACTCGGTAAGTATAATCTCTTTGTAGTCAGAGATCTGGCTACGTGGTTAATAAGTTCGTCTGTTTTTGTCAAAGTACAATAATTTTTATTGACAGTTTAGAGGACGGCTTACGCGAAGTTGTCTAACAAAATATGGCTGTAAGTACCGTTACTTAAATAAAAAAAAAAAACATTTTTTTTTCAAGTGAATAAAAATTAATATTTTTAAATAATTTATATTTACAATAATTCTGGCATATTCGACCCTTATTATTGTTGTAATAATTTATATATATTTTTTTATATTTATCTCCACCACTATTGTCTTGAAAAAATGTAAATAGGTAGGTACTGTTTATTTTTATACGAAATCATATTTTCATAGAAAACTATTGATGGAGAAATATTCATATGTATAAAAAAACACAGGTTAATTTTACAAAAGGCATTTTTTATACACAGATGGAGATAACAATCATGCAGTCAGATCCTAGACTGTTATGGTTTTATACATTTTAGTGCAAGGATTCCTATTCCACTGACGAGGCGCAGTAACTCAAATACTATTTGACTTATCTGATATCCTTGTAAGTAAAACCATAAGAATATAAATCTTTGCATAGTAAAAACTAACCAAATAGATTATTTTAGTCGTCAATACTATTATACACATTTACTAAGGTTAGTCTTGTATGTATTGTTAAAGGCTTGAAGTAGCTGACGACCATGCAGTTCACCTGATGGTAAGTGACTAGTGCCGCCCATGGACATCTGTTATCAATCCCAGATAGGATTAGGTAGTCCTATCTGAGGTCGGCCACAGATGTGCCGCTACCCCCGAGGTCTAAGCTGGAACGTCTCGGAAAAGTATGTCTCCATAGCAGCGTTTAACGCTGCTGATATGAGGCAGAAATAGATGTGGCGGTGGTGCCGCTGAAGTCAAACGACAAAGGGTTCTACCACCTTCAATAGTCCATCTATGGAGATGGAGATGGACATAACTTAGACAACATCCACGCCCTCTAGGACAGTATCTTATATTATCCAACACGACTCAAATATAGAACAATCTAAACGCTTTTACAGAACGCAAAGTAAATTTGAACGTAAATGCTGTTAATTGAACATTACGTGCGAAATTAGTTTGATAATGTTCTGCTATTCGTTCTAATAGCAGCATTAGATGTTATTTCGTTATAACTGTTATTATTGTTATTAGTGAGTATAAATGTAAACTACAAATTGATTAAAGCAATGATTGCTGAAGCTAATAAATATAGCTGATATTAGTGCTGTTTTTTTGTTTGGAAGTAATAAACCACTGATATATAAACGCTTTCTACACTCACAGCCCCACACTAGAATTTCCTGCGTCGTGGGTGCCATGGACACACACATAGACAAATACACTAACACCCAGACCCAGGAACAGAAATCTAAATTCATCATCTAAATTCATTTAGATAACTGTCTCGCCGGTGTTAGCGCAGTGCAACGCGGTATTCCGCTTTGAAGGATGTGGTAAGGGAGACATACTTATCTGACTCGTTCCAATTTAGTTCTCAAGGGTAGCAACACATAAGTGACCAAGCTCAAGTAGGAATCTTATCTTATCTGGGATTGATTACAGATGTTAAGGGCGGCCGTAGCCCCTTACCATCCGATGGACTGCATAATCTTTTGCTACTTCATATGATTAAAGAAATTGGCGATGCCCCGGAGTCTATCCACAAATGTTTCTATCACCTGTAACTATTATTTATTTTTATTCTTTGTCGTTGCACTCTTGGCAGAGCGGTCGTGGTCATCATGTTTCTTGTTTTCCTTTCCATTTCTCGCGGCTAGCTAGCTAGCTAGCTAGATTACCTGAAGCAGTCATGCAATGGGCCACCTACAACTCATTTGAATTGGTCAGTCTGTCCCGTGGGTGACCTTCCTCGTGCTTTGTTAACTATTATTTCTTGCCGACTACTAATCGACAATAACGTTAAACGTTAACTTTAAACCAGAAAGTAAGTTTATCTTTCATTTACCACATCGAAGTATGACGTCATAAAATTCCTATGACCCGTGAACAAGTTGTAAAGAAGCGGTTATGGTGCAATTGTAATAAAAACTTTATTACAAACATAAACTCCAATTATGCTTAACTTGATCGGAATGGCTTAGACACTTGTTGTATGACGAGCGAGTGAACGAGTTATTTTAGTCGCTTGAGATTTTTTGTTGTATTTTAATGATGTTGTTGAAAGAATTAAAGATATTTATAAACTTGAATTGTAACAAAGATAAATGTTTAAAGTTCAGTACTAAAAATATTAAACAGTAATGGTTAGGCATATCAAAAATATATAATTTAAGCATATAATTATGGAAATAAAATATGAAATTAGGAAATTTAATTATTGCTATTAATATATCCTGTGGCCACATGACAAGTAGGTTCAAACGCCTAGACCCAAAACGATAAGGAACTAACTATACTTTGATTTGTGAATTGCTTGTGTGAAATATACCTTATCGTGAAAATTATAAAGACACACTACAAAATTAATTTATATATTCATGTATTGGTTTATTTCATTATGATATTTTTTTAATTCATTGAGTAAAAACATATTTATTAATTTCTTAAATGTAATATTAGTTTCTTCATTTATTCATCCATCCAGGCATTCATATATCCATTAATTTTTACTAAGATTTTACACATCCTAATTACAACAATAATACAATAGAAAATCAAAAATAGCTAAATGTCACCTTCACTACATAACACATATAAAGCCACAAGAAGGAGCTTTCCCAAAGCCTGGAAATACTTTCCTGTTCAAAGCACTAAGCTAAACCCCAAGAGAATATATTTTCAAGATACGCTACAAAGCTTTCGATTTGAGCACAAAGAAAATATTCGGGAGTGAAACAAGAATCGAAACCTGCCTTGAGGATTGGGAAATTGGGAATATTTGGAAAATATTTTTTTACTTTACTTTTATATACACTTATACCACGTGTGAGTGGTGATAGCCTTTTTTTTCTTAACGAGGGGGAAACCATCAAAAGGTACCCGACGAAGTGGGAGCGACGCCCTCGCACTCCATCCGGTGTTCACGACGGTATGCGACCACACATACCGCCATCCTTCCCGGGGTCGCTTACTGGACGGTCCGAGCTCCCACTCTTGCCGCCCGCAACCCCAGAAACTCGCTTATCCTTGCCTCTTACGATAGGCAGGGGATACCGTAGCCCTATTAATTGTAACTGACAATTTATAAGTGCGGCCGTTGGCCTATACAAAATAAATATGTATTTCATTTCGTTTTGTTTCGCTTCATTTCATTGCATTTCATTTCATTTCATTTCATTTCATTTCATTTCATTTCATTTCATTTCATTTCATTTCTTATCATTTCATATTGTGCAATTAATTTATAATACGCACATAGCTGAGGTGAAAATCAGAGGTGCGCGTGCCTGGGCTTTGAATTGATCCCTTGATCAAGAGGCCGAGTTTCTTAACCACTAGGCTATCACTGCTATTATAAAGTACATACTTTTTAATATTGGAACATTTTTGCAATAATACCAAAACGAAACAATCGTGAAGCAAGCCCCGTGGTCAATATTCAATCCGCCACAAAACAATAGCTTGCAATACCTCAATTGTGTTAACGGAATAAATTCCTTAAGGAAACACTGTAAAGCTTTCGCAAACGCTATAAAGCTTTCGTTTCTAAGCTTCGAGCACAAAGGAAATATTTAGACACGAAACGAGATGCGATACGAATGTGGACTAGTTTAGTTTGTGACTTTGCTTCTTTTTAACCTTTTACAAAAGAGGTTTAATAAGTTTTAAGCATATCTGTGTTCATGTATAATATCAGCTGACTCTGTGCACTGTGATGCTGTTTTTTTGTTGTGTTTCTTGATTAATAATTTTGGTTCTTAGTTATGTAGCAAGAAAATTTATGTTACTGCATTATCTTCAAATCTATTTAATTAGTGAAATGAAATGAAATGTAATTAAATATGTTTATTTTTATAGGCCTACGGAGGCACTTAAAAATTGTCAAATACAATATTTTTTCTTAAACTACTACCAGATCAGCACGCGACCTCAGTTTAATTTATATTTTTACTTCAACGTAAACTGATCATGTATTGTTAAGAACAAATTTTAATGAAATGCGCGGATTAGTTACCTTAACTTTTTTACTTTAACGTAAACTGATCATGTATTGTTAAGAACAAGTTGTTAATGAAACTCGCGTAGCCCCGCGGATTAATTAGATCGGAAATTATCTGCAAAAATAAGTAACATCGAGCACGGTTGGGAGTTTTACCGACCACCAATATCCACATTGGAGTAAAAATAATTAATTTCTATTACGCATATACTTAACTTGTAAAAATCAAGTATGTTTGCGATTCGAACCGGACGTGCAAACCCAAAAACTGAATCTCAAACCACTAAGTCACTATATAAATTACTAGCTGACCCGGAAAACTTTGTACCGCCTCAAAATCTATTTATCAAATATATTTCATAAAAAATATAGCCTATGTTACTCGTGGATAATGTAGCTTTCGAATGGTGAATGAATTTTTAAAATCGGTCCAGTAGTTTTTGAGCCTATTCATTACAATCAAACAAACAAACAAAGTTATATTGTCTATTTTTTATTTTCAACATTATATTTCCCATATTCTTAACAATATAACAACAGTCTAAGCAACAAGAGCTTCTACAAAAATCATGATATGTGTCCTCCTAACTTCCTAATAAAAAGTTAGCAAACCTAAGTTCGCACTTTCCTATCCATAATACCTACTTTTATAGGAACTAGAACAAACTTTCTTTCCACAATTTAAGTTACTGAGCACTAGATGGAAAGAAAACCGATCCAATTCAAACAATGTGGCAGCAAATAACAAGTTGAAGGACGATCGACCATAACTTTGGATAAGGGCCTTTACTGACTAGGCGTCAAAACTGCTTTAATTTTTACGAGTATTTCATTAAGTTTGTATTATGATCTTACGTCGAAAACCCTTCGTTTTTCAGCTTAGTAGCAGTAATAAGAAATAACCACCACTTTACCTATTTTTGCCTTGCCAAGAGCAATAGTAAATTTTACTGTCTTGGTTTGGCGGATGTGCTTTAGAGAAAGAAAAATTTCACCAGAAAGAAAATTTTTACACGTCGTCGTTGTCGACGGTCCATTATTGTTCCACTGCTGGTCCCAAAATGCGAAGGTTTAGGCCATAGCCTACCGCGCTGACCAATTTCATATTGATAGACTTCACATACCGTTAAGAATTTTTTTAAACATTTCTCAGGTGTGCAGGTATCCTCACGATGTTTTCCTTCACCCATAAGGCAAATGAATAATTAATTTCTAATACATGTAGCTTTGAAAAATCAGTGGTGCGTGCCTGAGATTCAAACCTTGGACTTTTTTCGGGTTTTAACCACAAGGCTATCACTGCTTCTATTTTTTTTTTATAATATAGGAGTAGCAGACGAGCATGCAGTCCACCTTATGGTAAGTGCCTACTGCCGCCCATGGACATCTGTAATCAACCCCAGATAAGATTAGATATTCCTACCTGAGGTCGTAAGCTGGATCGCCTCAGAAAAGTCTGTCTCCCTTACCTGCTGCTGTGTTCCGGTTTGAAACCGGAACACAGCAGTGCCTAACACTGCTGTTATTAGGTAGAAATAGGTGTGGCGGTGATGAAAGACGTGTTATATTTTCACACCCTTTAAAAATTGTGTCACGTTATTGCAAAGTGGTACTCAGTTACAGTGACATTGAAAATTTTATGGAAATTGAGTTTTAAAAGCGCCCGCTAAAGTGAATCTAGCGTGTAAGATCGTAAATCACAAGAGCGTGTAAAATTTTCAACAACCATTTTGCCACGTTTTAGGGTTCCGTACCCAAGGGAAAAAGGAACCCTGTAAATAAACCGTAAATTTTCACATAGTGTGTATTACTATGGCTGCTATAACGATACATACTAAAAATAAATGAGTTAAAATTGAGGTGGTCTTCATATAAGAAACCGATATTTTTCCTAATTTTTCTTACTTACTATTTAATCTTAATAGGAAAACACTTAAATCTTCACAATACATTTACTAGTATGTCTGTCGCAATAACAAAATAAACACACGTTAAAAATAAAATTAAATAAAAAATCGTTGGTACGGAACCCTCGATGTGCGAGTTATATCAGTATTTGCCAATTTTTATTCCCAACTGAACCATTAAGTGAAATTTTACTTTTAAATTTTGGAAACAAAATTGCAAATATTAATTGCAACGTATTCAAATTTGCAGCTGCAAACTGTTTGCATTTATATTTCGCTTCTTACTTTTTACTCTTACAAAAATAAGATTAAAAGTATTTTAATTAAAAACAATACACTTTCTAAACTCACATACTAGAATCCCATGTGTCGTGGATGCCATGGACACACACAAAGACGAATACACAAACACCCAGACCCAGAACAGATATCTAAATTTATCATTCAGCTAACTATCTGCCTGGGGGTCGAACCCGAAACCCTCTGCATATCAGTCCAGTATGGTTACGCTCCTTTTCTCGCTTCATCAAATTACATCGCATACAAGTAATTAATTTAAAAAATCAAAAACCCGACTGCACCAAAAAGGCTGAAGTAGAATTTCCAAAAGCAGTGAAATAGGTATTTCATTATTTTTATCCAGAAAGCCAAATACAAAGTTTCATAGTAGGTGTCTGCTTCAAAAACAAAAGATGTTGAAACAATATTATCCTATTTTATCCTCGTAGTGTTCATTTACGCTATATAAAGAATCTATGTGTAAAATTCCAGCACGCTTAAGTTCAGCGGTTTCCCTTTGCGTTGAACTCTGGCACAGCAACTCTCTCATTTAGTCAGACAGTCATCTCGTTGTGTATTCGAGTATATGTACTAGCTGACCCGGCAAACGTTGTGTTGCCATATAAATAAAAAAATGTTAAGGATGAACAACCCTTATCACTTAGGTGTAAAAAAAATAGATAGTGGCCGATTCTCTGCCCTACTGGATATGTATATAAAATTTGGTGAAAATCGGTGAAGCCGTTTCGGAGGAGTACGGTAACTAACACGAGAATTTTATATATAAGATATATTATATAATTTACGTGTAATCTCTTCTTAATTTCCTTTATTTTGACACCCTACTCGATAGGTTTGGTTAACTTTTTTAAAACGTGTTACTATTTCGCGAAAAAATTTACCATTTACGGTCTATAAAATATATAACTTCAGTAAATCAAAGTTTCGGTCATTATTTTACCTCGTTAGAGGTAGCATTTCATTATTTTTATCCAACAAGCCTGATACAAAATGTCATAGTGTTTGCTTGAAAATTGACGATTGTTCAAATGAACTTTTAACCCTTATTTTACCCTCTACGGGGTTGATTTTTCGGAGGGGGATAAATAAGTGCGTCCTTGTCCCTATCCAGAAAGCCAAATACAAAATTTTATAGTAGTTGCTTCAAAATTAAAGGATTTCAAAAAAACTGTTTTCAACTACTTTACCCTCTTAAGGGTAGGATTTCCAAAAGGCCTTTCTTAGTACTTATTAAAGCTATATAGAGAACCTGTGTGCAAAATTTCAGAACTGTAAGGTCCTTGGTTTAGGCTGTACGTTGATTTCTGAAAAATGAAAAAGTCATTTAGTTAGTCAGTCAGTCAGTCACCTTACTGTTTTATATATATACAAATATGATTTTATAATCTCCGTTTAATTTCCTTTCATTTGATACCCTACTCGATAGGTTCGGTAAACTTTATTTTTTAAATGTGTTACTATTTCGCGCCAAAAATCCGCCATTTTGATTTTTTCTTACTAACACCTATCTAAGGACACTCGGGTCATTGAGACAAATATAATGACACTTTAACTGTTGAAATTCATCCAGCCGTTTGTTAGATCGGATCAAATAAAGAAAGACAAACATACAAGATACGCGCGAAAAACATAACCCTTCCTTGGCAGTCGGGTAAAAACGTTACAAACATTTATTAATTGGAAATCAAAAGTTGTTTCATCGTATCAAATACAATATTACTTCCCAGTACTTTTCAGTAGAAATCAGTTTTTGGATAATAACTACATAAATATTTATGGCAGTGTAATGTGGTTCCAAATAACACTTTACAAAATCAACTTTGGAACTTTACAGAATATAGTAATTACGTTTTATATTCAATCAATCATCAATCAATCAATCAATCTAGGATTCTTTGTCTCTTAGAAACCTGTAAAATTCATAAAGACTAGAACAACTAGAGCGTTACAACGCTTAGTGTGCAAGAACCTTAACCTAAGGGCGTTTACGAGCTTGCCATCGATAAATCCATTTAGTAGCAGGACTGACGGCTAATGGGCCTTGTAAAACATTGTAAGGGAGAATTTTTATTGCGATCTGTATGAGATATACTGCGTCGTAAATCCCTTCGAATCCAATGACGTTCGATTGTGTTAAGCGTTGTCCTGGAATTCGAACCTGGGAAGGCTATTTCACTTTTATGTATGGTTTATAGTCCTTTTTGTACCCATTCTTTTGTCGTTTACTCTGCTTTCTGTTAGGATTTTATTTTACGTTTTTGTATTTTATACCTGAGTTTCAAGGGTTTCGTGAAAACAGAACCCTATAAGCCTCCGCTGTGTGTCGGTTTATAACAGGACTCAATCACTGCCACCATTATAGATAGACATTTGAAATTTTCACAGAACATGCACAATAGTGGCCTCTATAACAACAAATACTACAAATTTGAAACATCTTGAAACTAAATGGTCGCTTTTTGCTTGATCTATTGCCATTCATGAAGGTGGTAGAACCCTTTGTGGTTCGACACCGGCGGCACCTGCTGTTATTAGGCATATTTCTGCCTAATAACAGCAGTGTTAGGCGCTGCTGTGTTCCGTTTTGAAGGGAGACATACTTTTCCGAGGCGTTCCAGCTTAGTCCTCAGGGATAGCGGCGCATCTGTGGCTGACCTCAGGTAGGAATACCTAATCCTATCTGGGGTTGATTACAGATGTCCATGGGCAGTAGTCACTTACCATCAGGTGCACAGCATGCTCGTCTGCTACTCCTATATTATAAAAAAACAATAATAGATAGTTCAAAATGTCAAAATACACTTACTTCTATGGCTGCTATGATAACACAAACTAAAATTCAAAAACAAATGAAAAAAAATCAGTACATTGGAAATGTTTGGGAAATACGTAAACTATTACAAAAACAGTCACTTTTGCAAAAACTCGTACTAGGGGTACAGAATCCTCAGCTACGAGTTAAATTCGTATTTGGCCAATTATTTTATATGAGCGTGTTACCATCATGTTAAGTTTTTACTTCCTCTTATGGACATCACCGGTTAATTGAAATCTTATCTATAGACTAATATATACGTTGCTACCCTGAAGACAAATTTGGAGAGCTTCGTATAAGTTGTCAAAGGTAGTCTCATAACCAACATTAATATGTTAATGATTTTGATGACAACGAAAGATGGTATAACTATAACTCCGATTTCTTCTTTACTTTTAAATTAAGTTTTGAAGTTGGTAGAACCATTTGTAGTTCAACTCAGGAAGCACCTGCTACATCTTTCTCTGCTTAGTAATAGCAATGTTAAGTACTGCTGTGCTTCACTTTGAAGGATGTGGTAAAGGATACTTATCCGAGACAACTTGGTCCTCAGTTATAACAACCCATGACGTGACGGACCTTTGGAATCTATCTTTATCTGGGATTGATTATATATTACTAAAGGCGGCAGTAGCCAATTAATATCAGGTGTCTACCTGATGCTTGATTGTTACCTCGTCTTATATATAAAATTCTCGTGTCACAATGTTAGTTACCGTACTCCTCCGAAAGGGCTTTACCGATTTTATATGCATATTCAGTAGGTCTGAGAATCGGCTACTATCTATTTTAATGCCCCTAAGTGATAAGGGTTGTTCGTCCTTAACATTTTTTTATTTATATGGCAACACAAAGTTTGCCGGGTCAGCTAGTTATTATATAAAAAATAGTACTTACGTCTGCGCTATTGACTCCTGCCTATCAATTACACCAATGGAATAAATTTGAAATAGAAATAAGAACTAACAAGCATTTTCAATGCAGTTATAATATCTACAATATTTCCTTTCATATTTCCTGGAGCGAGTACAGTTCATTAAAGTTTATTTTCTTTAAAAGGCACAAGCAATCAAACTGTGGTCTGTAAACTGAAGGATAAATAAGAACTGGTGAAGTGTGTTTCGGGTTTATATGCCAGGGTTCCGTATCGATTGGTATCGGTCATATTTTTTACAATTTAATATTGTGAAAAGTAGAAGAATCTTGTGTAGTTCGTCTGCAATTTATTTATACTGCTATTTAGCTGTGGTGATAGTTATTTAGTTCATGAATATGCGTCATATAATAGAGTCGGAATTCCTATGATAAACAAAAACATGTGTTTCCTTACCTTATGTAGATAATTAGATACATAAGTTTTCCTTTTCATATAAATTGGAAATTATGTTTTATGACATCGTATAATTTTCAGATAAGGTCCTTGAAGTCCTTGACCCATTCGTAATTTAATGCAATATCATTAAGTTTGAACGGGTTGAATTATTATTTTGTTGTTATCATAGACAATTAAAAGCTACCATCTTGTTGCGGACGGCGAATAGACTTAAGAATATTTGATAAATTGTAATTCCTATTATTGTTTTTTAGTACGTAAGATTGTTGATTTGTATAAGAATATTTAATGTGTATGAAAAATAATGTACAACTATGTTTAAAATAAGGTATTTAATATAAATAAATAAAGAGATGCATGATAGAAAGAGAGGGCTATAGGAAGTGAGCGAGACGGGAATAAAAGCGACTGCTGCGTTAGCCCCCCGTCGGTTGTAACACTCACTTTGCCACTTAAGGTGGCTAAAAATAGGGTCCGGCACGCTCCGGAAAATAGAAGAATATTGTAAATGGTCAAGAAAAGAAAATACAGGAAGAAAAATTCAATTGGAGTTTTTATTGCAAACCCGTACTCAACATTGGTCCTTCGATCGGCGGATACAGAAAAAAGAAGCAACCAGCGCGTCTACAATGAACACACGAAGCAAGAAGACCCACTCCGAGTCCGGCATCGGCGAATCGGAGCACCCTCCACCAGGTGGGCGGGGGCTGTTCCACCGTATATATGAAGAATCGCCGAGATCGCCATCGACCGCAGTCCTCACCGGGACGCCCGCCGGAACATCCGTCGGGAGGATCCCACCAGGAAGGGTCCTCGAGCGCTCACCTGTACGCAGCACCGCACACCCCGAGCACCCCACGTCGCAAGAGATACCGTCGCGCTCCAAGTCGCCTATATGCCGGCCCACGTCTCCGGCATATAGCGCGGCGCCCAGTATACGTTCGCATCGTTCGTCGGTCAGCGTCGCGGCACGAGTTAGGCTAGTCGAATACGAAGCGGAAAAGGAGCTAGCTGAATTAGAAGAAAGAAGAATACAACTTAAGAAGACGCTAGTAAAGAAGCGGCTAGAAGCGGAAATCTCTGCGATCGAAGCGGAAGAGGGGGGGGAAACTATCTGCGACCAAGAAAGAATACACGACTGGGTGAACAAGAGCCACGAACACGCCGGAGCGCAAGTACACAGGGAACAGGAGGTCCTACCTCCCCCGTTAGAAGTACGGGGGGAGGAACGGCCTCGGCAGAGGGGAAGGGGCATCGAACAATTAGCAAACGCCTTAGAGAAGATGATGCACGTACGACCCCCGCCGCGGCAAACGTCGGAGCTCCCAGCATTCTCCGGGTCCGTCATGGAGTGGCTACCCTTCAAAGCAGCAGTAGAAGATTCGACGCGTCTCTACAAATTCAGCGCCACAGAAAATTTATTGCGGCTTCGAAACAGTCTCCGTGGGGAAGCGAGAGAGACAGTGCTCTCTCAACTATACACGGCGACTCACCCGGACAGCATAATGAAGACGCTAGAAATGAAATACGGTCGACCTGAATATATCTTCGATAAAGCAATGGAAGAACTGAAGAGACTCCCCAAGGTCGGCAACTCCAGCAGCGAATTGAATGAATTGGCCATCAAGTTACAGAACGTCGTCTACACTATGAAGAGTGTGGACCACCGTGGTTATCTACGAAATCCATTACTGATAAGGGATGTAATGGAGAAGCTAAGCCCTCACCTGGTGAGCAAATGGGCGGAATACGCGGCGATCAACGAAGGGAAGATTGCATACAGCGACGAAATCACAATACTCTCGGAGTTCCTGATGGGTGAAGCAGACAGGGTACTACGCTACACGCACACGGCGAGGAACAGCGCTCCGGGGCTTCTCAGAGGGGAGAGGCCAGTAAGGAGGACAGCACCTCGGGAGAAGGTCTATTCTACGAGTGAATCGACGCGTGAAGAGCGAGCACCTAGCTGTCTACGATGCCAGTCTACAAGCCATCACACTCCGAAGTGCCCTCAGCTGAAGGAACTCACCATCAACGACAGGTGGAATTGGGCGAAGGAACAGCGGTTATGCTTCAAATGCATGACACGAAGACACAGTAGAACCACATGCAGAGCGAAGCCGTGCGGAGTCGACGGGTGTAGCATGCAGCATCACGCCATCCTACACAAGACTGCAGAGCCCGCCAGGAGGGTGGAGACTTCTGAGTGCACAGATCAGGGTGCACCCGCAGCGGTCATGAGCGTCACATCAAAGGTGGCACCAAGAGCGGTACTATTGAAGACATGTGAAGTAAAACTCAGCGGTCCACGGGGGGAGATAAGGACGCGCGCCCTCCTGGACGAGGGGTCTACAGTAACCCTTATAGATGAAGAATTGGCAAGTCACCTCACCAGCGGCGGACCGAACCAACCTCTAAACATAAGAGGTATCAATGAACAAAGAAGAATCGACAGCAAGGCGGTCAAGATTCAAATCAAAGGTCTACACGAACATGAAGCATACTCCGTGACAGCCCGCACGGTGAAGGGACTTCAATTGCATCATCAGCGCGTACCTCAGAACCTGGAGCGGTATGCACACCTGCGAGTCGTAAGGGAGAAAATCAGCACGGGGGAAGCTCGGCCTCGCATACTAATAGGCACCGACAATTGGCACTTAATAGTGTCCCGACAGCTGCGCGCCGGCAAGAAGAACGAACCTGCCGCATCAAGAACAAAGCTGGGATGGGTTCTACATGGGTCGGTACCTAGGAGGTTCGTCTACCAGGACCAGGCGGCCGTGCTTCACGTCTGCACGGGCGACATACAGTTACAGAAGCTCGTCGAGTCGCATTTCGACGTGGACTCGCTCGGCGTATCTACGAAAGAGAAGATTAACAAGTACGACAAGAGAGCCAGCGACATCTTCGAGGCGACCGCCAGACGGAAGGACGGACACTTCGAAGTGGGTCTACCTTGGAAGACTGACAACCCCACACTCCCCGACAGCTACGAGCAAGCATATAAGAGGTTACGCACATTGGAAAAGAAGATGGAAAATGAGCCCACATTCAAGAAGGAATATAGCGCTCAAGTGGCTAACCTGCTGAAGAAGGGTTACGCAGAAGCATGCGACGGCAACGAAGAAAGAAGTAACGTCAAGTGGTACTTACCTCACTTCGCGGTTGTCAACATTAACAAGCCAAACAAGATACGAATGGTATTCGACGCAACGGCCAAGATTAACGGAGTCAGCTTGAACGACTACCTGCTGGAGGGGCCCGACCTGTTGGCGTCTCTGATTAAGATCCTGTTTGGTTTCCGCGAAAAGAAGATCGCGGTGACGGCGGACATAGAAGAAATGTTCCTCCGAGTGAAGATACGTAGCGAAGATCAACCAGCCCAGATGTTCCTGTGGCGGGACGAGTCCAGTGAAGTCCCGCGCAAGTACAAGATGACGTCAATGATATTTGGGGCCTCGAGTTCGCCGTACCTCGCTCACAGCGTGAGAAACAAGAATGCCGCCGATTACGAAGAGGGATACCCGGAAGCTGCGCGGGCCATAAGGGAACGCCATTACATGGATGACTATTTAGATAGCTTTCAGTCAGAAGAGGAAGCTATAAAGGTCAAAAGGGACGTCATTCATGTACACGAACAAGCCAGCTTCAATCTGCGGGGATGGAACTCCAATAGCCCAGCTGTCCTCGCGAGTATTCCCGATACGAAGAAATCGAAGAATGTCAACGTGCAACTGACGACACACCAGTCGGAGAAGACCCTGGGACTAAGGTGGAACCCAAGCGAAGACACCATAGGCTTCAATACGGACATTAAGAGGGTCCCCACCGAAGTCAAGTGTCAACAGCGAGCACCGACCAAGCGTGAAGCACTGAGCGCCGTCATGTCAATCTACGATCCCCTGGGCCTCGTAAGCCAGTACACGATCACCGGGAAGATATTGCTACAGCAACTATGGGTCAAGAAGGTCGGCTGGGATGAAGAGCTACCTAGGGAGGAAGCCGAAGAGTTCCAGCAATGGGTCGCCGGACTACGAGACATCTCGAACTTGGCCTTACCACGTTGCTACAGCCGCGACATGACTCCGAGCTCAGAGCTACAGCTGCACATATTCAACGACGCGAGTGAACAGGCCTACGCGACCACGGCGTATTGGAGGATCACCCATAAGGATGGCACCGTGGAAGTCGTACAGGTCATGGGCAAGGCTAAGGTGGCGCCGTTGAAGTTACTCACGATTCCCAGGTTGGAGCTACAGGCAGCACTCATCGGGGCGCGTATGGCGAGCACCATCCTGAAGGAACACGAATGGAAACCAGGGCGAGTCTACTACTGGACGGACTCCAAGACGGTACTTCATTGGATAAGGAACGATAAGAAGAAGTACACACCGTTCGTGGCGCATCGACTGGCGGAGATAGGCGAGCTGTCCCAAGTGGAAGATTGGCGATGGGTGCCCACGGCCGACAACGTAGCCGACGACGCCACGCGAATCGAGACGAAGAGGATCACTGGCACCGACCGATGGTTCACCGGGCCGTCATTCCTGGGCTTACCAGAGGAGGAATGGCCCACCGAAGCTACAAGCAGTGACACTTCAGAAGAGGCGGCGTACACCATCACCACAGACGACATCACGGACCGCATGGGCTGCCTGCCGGACATAACGAGGTTCTCCGCCTACAGACGACTCATAAGGGCCACAGCGCTAGTTCAACTCTACGTACAGAAGCTAAGAACAAAGAACAGAAGCCTGCTGTTAGAAGTCTCCCACATACAAGACGCCGAGCTGCGGTGGATACGGCAAGCACAACAGGACTCCTTCGGCGAAGATCTACGTAGACTGCGGGCTGGACAGCACTTACACCGGCATAGTAAACTAGCGAAGTTGGACCCCGTCATCGAAGAAGGAACACTGAAGGCCCGAGGCAGAATAGGAGCCTCTAAGACGTCGACGCACTCGAACCGACCTATAATATTGGATGGTGGTCACCCCTTCACACGCCTACTAGTGATGGACTACCATCGAAACGCCGGACACGCTAACAACGAGAGGGTCGTAAACGAGCTGCGACAAAAATACGTTATATTTCGACTACGACCGACAGTAAGAAAAATGGCTAAGGAATGTCAATTTTGCAAAATAAGGAAAGCAACGCCGCAAACACCGCCACGAGGGGACTTACCAGAAGAGAGGACAAGTCCAGGGCATCGACCGTTCAACTACTGCGGCGTGGATTACTTCGGCCCCCTAACAGTCACTATTGGGCGCCGACATGAGAAGAGATGGTGCGCACTGTTTACCTGCTTAACTACACGAGCAGTGCATTTGGAATTGGTGTCATCGCTGTCGACCGACTCGGCAATTATGGCACTCCGAAGGATGGCCGCCAGAAGAGGATGGCCACAGGTGATCTTCTCAGACAACGCAACGAACTTCAGAGGTGCTGACGTCGAGCTCAGAAACGCGTACCGGGCATGGGGTCCGGAGCTACATAACTTCTGTCTACAGTATGGAACCAGCTGGCGTTTCATCCCACCGGGGGCTCCGCACATGGGCGGGGCATGGGAGCGGCTCGTGCGGTCAGTCAAGACCGCGCTGAGCACCACACTGAACGAGAAGTCACCCAAAGAAGAAGTCCTTCAAACGCTACTGGTGGAGGCCGAGTACTGTGTCAACGCTCGGCCACTCACGCACGTCTCCGTGGATCCCGCCGACTCAGAAGCATTAACCCCCAACCACTTCCTGATTGGGTCGTCGACCGGGCTGCCGCTGACGGGACCCTGCGAGGAAGCCGACCGCAGCGTGTGGAGAAAAGCACAGGCGCTGGCGGACCAGTTCTGGGGGCGGTGGGTCAAGGAGTACCTGCCGACGCTGATACCTCGAGGACAAGAGACAAGGGCATCACGACAACTACGGGTCGGCGACCTGGTCATCGTGGTCGACAACACGCTACCCCGCAACACATGGCCACGCGGCATCGTCGAGCGAGTGCACGAGGGACCCGACGGCATCGTTCGCTCAGCAGACGTGAGGACCAGGGGAGGAGTCTTCAGGAGGCCCGTGGTGAAGCTCGCCGTCCTCCAGATAGGGAGGGCTACGACGGAGCTGCGCCGGGGGGAGGATGTTGCGGACGGCGAATAGACTTAAGAATATTTGATAAATTGTAATTCCTATTATTGTTTTTTAGTACGTAAGATTGTTGATTTGTATAAGAATATTTAATGTGTATGAAAAATAATGTACAACTATGTTTAAAATAAGGTATTTAATATAAATAAATAAAGAGATGCATGATAGAAAGAGAGGGCTATAGGAAGTGAGCGAGACGGGAATAAAAGCGACTGCTGCGTTAGCCCCCCGTCGGTTGTAACACTCACTTTGCCACTTAAGGTGGCTAAAAATAGGGTCCGGCACGCTCCGGAAAATAGAAGAATATTGTAAATGGTCAAGAAAAGAAAATACAGGAAGAAAAATTCAATTGGAGTTTTTATTGCAAACCCGTACTCAACACATCTAAAATAAATTATGTTTTTTTTTCATTTTCTGGTTTGACGGATGTAAGAAGGGTCTTCGCTTACAAGATATTTCTATTAAGTCTTCAGAGGTATGCCTCACGTAGGCTCTTAATTCTATCTGAGGTTAATTATAAATCCCCAAATGTGACAGTGGTCTCTGAGCGTTTTTCCAATGTATATTATATCCTATTTCTGAATTTCCAAAAATAAGAATGAAATATACTTAATTTTTCCGGGTTTCAAGTTTAACAACGGACCTCTAAAATTTCCTTCGGGTCCTTTCAAGCCACAAAGTTACATTTTCAACTCTATCCCCTCATCATAGAGACCAAAACAATATTATACTAGCTTAAGTAAATAAACGATTTATCCCATTATAAACTTTAAGCCATCCTGATAAAGTCTTATTTAACTTATCGATAAAACAACTAAGTTGTATGAAAGAGGTTATTCAATATTGAACCTTATGAATTTGTTGTAGAGTTTAGTATCAGTAGTGAATAATAGATTATTTCTGGCTAAATTCTTATGAAATGGGAGTTGAGTTGATATCGGGAAACTCATTATAAGTTTCCGTTACATAACTCTGTGACGATCAGTGGCTAGTTCAGTGGCACTGGTCATTTGGAAACTATTCGGTAAGAAAAGCAAGATAGTGGTAGAACCAGTACAGTTAAACCAGGTAGGTTTATCTTGAACGTGGTAGAACCCTTTGTGGCTCGCGTCCGGCGACACCACACACCTATTTCTTATAACAGCAGTGTTAAGCGCTGGTGTGTTCTGGTTTGGAAGGTGTGGCAAGGGAGACATACTTTTAGGTAGTCCTCAGGAGTAGCGGCGCATCTGTGAACGTCCTCAAGTACGAATCTATTTTTTTTGGGATTGATTACAGATGTTCTTGGGCGGCAGTAGCTACTTCAGGTGGACTGCATGTTCGTCTGCTACTCCTATGTTCTAAAAAATATAAAGTTGGTGACTTACCATCAGGTAGATTATAAGCGCATTTGCTCCTTTAATATCATAAGATACGTAATATAAACTCATAATATCCGTATAAGAATAGAAACTTTATATCCGGTTTAATTGATAGATAAAATCGAACAAACGTGCCGCTCCCGTTATTAATAATGTTGACTCAGTAACCGCACACAGTTCCTTGGATTAAAGCTGGGAGACACTGCAAGACATTCTATAAAATTTATTATCAAAGATATAAAAATAGTTGACAACATTGCATTCAATGTAATGTAATGCAAGCAATTATTTTATTTATTTGTTGACGGCAGGACAATCTTGTAAGTTGGGCGAGAGTGAATGGTAAAGTAATGGAAAAATTATGTACGTGAGTTTTACTCTAATGGTTATACTAGCTGCGGGGGACATCATGTGAAAGTATGTACTTTACCGCGGCTATCGTCTGTTTTTCTTGATTCGATAAAATCAAACAATACCGAAAAGATTTACATGCAGTCCTCATTAATAGGCAGAGATGCATGAGGAAGGTTTAGGTGAAATTTTTTTATAATATAAGAGTAGCAGACGAGCATGGAGTCCACCTGATGGTTAAGTGGCTACTGCCGCCCATGGACATCCGTAATCAACCCCAGATAGGATTAGATATTCCTACCTCAGGTCGGCCACTGATGCGCCGCTACCCCTGAGGACTAAGCTGGAACGCCTCGGAAAAGTCTGTCTCCCTTACCACACCCTTCAAACCGGAACACAGCAGCGCCTAACACTGCTGTTATTAGGTAGAAATAGGTGTGGCGGTGGTGCCGCCGGAGTCGAACCACATTGGGTTCTACCTTCAACGATAATTGTTGATTCATATAATTTAAAAATTTGTCGCGAAATTTATCTCTAGCACAATTTATGTTATGTATCCATGACAAAGTTTAGCGGTACTATCATAGATTAGTAAAGATACTTCGCCGCCTTGAAATTGAATGAAGCCGCAAATGACTTATTATAGTAAGTTCTTTTTTTGAATTCTTGACAAATAAAAACATTTTTAGAGAAAATTTACGAATAAATAACGAATACTGCGTAATTTTCATGATAATTAAATAATTTATAATAATAATTTCAAATATTATAAGGACACTAGCACGGAGACGTGGCAAAACTTTTTTACGCAACTGTTTCAATTCTCAAAACTGGGTACATTTTCTTGTTAGGAGTGAGTAATCTTTACTAATCTATGGGTACTATAAACAACAGTGTGCTACAAACCTAATGCCGTAATAACGCGTCGCATTTTGTCATTGTCATACACGAAGCCAAAGCCAGCTCCAACAAATCTATTTCATGCTTCAGATACGACATAACATGAGGTCTGTTTGCGGGACAGATACACTCTGATAAAATATTGTTTTTCATCGTATGAGGCAGATGCTCCGTAAATATAGGTCGGCTTAACAGGAAGGCTTAACTTCTTAGTAAAGCGGATATTGGAAACAAGATTTCTATTTAAATAAATTGATCTTAACATTAGTACGTTTAAGGGTTTTATTAGAAGTTTTCGTGATTCGACTTCGGTGGCACTACTGTCACCGAGTTTAACTTATAACAACAGCACTGCGTTGGGAATTATATTCTTTTAGTGTTAAGAGAGACTTACTAACATAAGGGATTTCAAATTAGCTCTCAGGTATAGCAGCGCATGGCCATTTGGGCAACCTGAAGGACTCAGATTCTATCAGGACTTGGTTATAGATTGACAAACTATTGGAGGCCTAGATAGCATTAGGTAACTTCAACATGCCCTCTAAAACATGGGAGCGTGAATGAAATTAATGACTAGCGGTCACCCATCCAACTCCCGGCCGCGTTATACACAAGTTGAACGGCTCCATTGCCAAACTAAGTGACGTAAAAAACTAGAATACATTGAATATAGAACCCATATTAACGTATCCATGCATATTATTTCAATCTTTGATGTAAAAAAGTAAGAATTTCAAAACAACGACTAGAATGTAAAAGCTAGAGCTCGTTAGTGACTAATTTATATTGAAATCGACACTTTTGGCGTGCTTGGAAAATGTACTTTTTGCAAATAAATTGAACCGACAACTATTTTCAATATCTGGGTTTCGTTCAACTTTTCTCCATTTTAGTATGATCTTATCCAGTCATGGATAAGATCATACTAGAAACGCCTTAAATGTAAACGCGATTAATGCAGTTTTGTAAGATGTGTTTAAAAACTTACTTAACTTTCTTTTATTCTTATTTATTTATTAAAATCACCAACGATTGTTTATTACATTTATATGTGCCACCTTAACTTAAGAACTAGGAATATAGTTAATAATAAATGCATAATTACTTAAAGGTGAGTATCAAAGACTTCTTGTAAGCATACAAAAAAAGTAGAACGAAAAATAACAATAAACAAAAGTACAGTATATATTTAAACTCTAATTAATGTATGAATTGACTAATATATAATTTAATCTATGATCTGCCATCTTAAGCATTTTTTTTTAATTTACCCAGCGACACATGGTTAATATCCATATTTGGAGGCCCACTGCATCCATTGTATGTACGAACCAATCTACATACAGGTGAATTGAAACCCAACATAGTTCTTCGAAATGGAATCACGAAGAAATGTTTTCTAAAAGTAAGTTATTTTGAAATAAATTACGAGGAAATTTTTCAAAATGTAATATTATACTCTTTAACTACGACTTGGAATAACATGTTAAAAAGGTTATTTCTGTATTTGATATTCATATGAAGTTTCTGTCCTTAATTTCTTAGCATCGGGTTAACTAGAGCATCGTAAGTCGGACTCAGCGAGTAAAGTCTTCCCAATTAGTATGTCATTTTGCTTTTGATATTGCATACTACGGAATCTGTAAAAGTAAGGGCAGAATTCTGAGACCTCCATCTTTCAGCTCGATAACTCTTGTAAACAAAGTGAAAAACACAAGTCCATATAACATCTCATAATGCGGCTAAGTTTGATTCAGATCGTATCTCACAGTGCGGCTACGTTTAATTCAGATTAAATCTTAGCTATCTCCAGAAAAATGCACATAAAGTAAAAAATATTTGTCTTAATAATCACAGATCTAATTGCAGTATCCCTAATGTCGCGTACTAAACCCAATTATTTGCCCATACATTTCCAATCAGCGCCCCTAGCGGACTGTATCAAAACTTATTGAAAATGTTTGGGAAATACGTAAACAAATACAAAAACAGTCATTTTTTTATAAACGTAAAAACTCATACTAAGAGTCCAGATCATTAGTGTAAAATGCTATACAGAGAAAGGCGCTTCTATTAAAACATGTTCTTTGTAAACGGATCCAATGGAAGGATTATTACAAATATACCCGAGGCCTGGCTTTGAAACTGATCTGGAGGATTCAAGAGATCTCTATTTGTTTTTATAGGATTCATAAGTTGGACTACAAACGGAATATATCTCTGTTTATTTGACGCTACGGTCATATTATTTGATTGGATTTCAATGTCAATGTAAATCGGGAGATTTAAGGGAATTCTGTGAAACGATATGAAGAATAATGGTAAAGGTACTATTTACCTACCTAGTTACCCATTTACCTTTATTGTTACCCAAATTCAGTTTTGTGGTTTTACTTTAATGTTGAATATGATAGATGTAAAATTACTTAGGTAAATTTTATCCTAGTAAAAATATACGCGTGTACGTGATAGAGTTTCTGATTTTCTGTGGCTCGTGCCTCTGAGTGGTGCCTATGTCAAATGAAACCAGTGATAGCCTGGTGGATAAGATCGAGAGTTTTGACGTTCAAATGAGTTCATATCTCAGGTACATATGAGTACCTCCGATTGTTCAAAGTTATATGCGTATTAGAAGTTAATTATTATTTTCTTTAACGTTGAAAGAAAATTCCTGAAACACAAAAAAGTTGTGTGTGTGAAGTCTCATCATCATCAACCCATTACTGTCGCACGAGTCCATCGCGGTAGTGAAATGCGAATTGGTAGACTTTACATAGTGATCTTCCAAATCTTATTTTTAAGATCACTTAAGTCTTTTTTTCTAGTTTCTTCTTAATTTCTAATACGCACATAATTTTCAAAATTCAGAGTTTGCCTGGAATTTAAACCACGGACTCCTCGCTCAAAAATCCGAGTTTCTTAACCACCAGGCTTTGTGCTGTGTGTAAAGTCTACCAATCAGCATTTGGCTAACGTGGTGACCTATCACCTAAAACTCCCTCTTTTTGATAACCATGTCCAGCAGTGGATTAACGAAGGAACTAGGTTATTCCTTACCCCATATACTAAGATCACTATTACTTGGTAAGCAACTCGAGTAACCAAGATGGGCCATAAGCGTAGTAAGCCGAGGTGTGCTTAATTAAAACTATTTATCATGATAGTGGAGTTAGGAATGGATATGGACGCGGTATCTATTTTGACCTAATGGCGCAGCGGTTATCTTACCGGTCTGGTAAAAAGATACCAGGTTCGATCACCGGTCAAGCAGAGTAATACTTTGACTTATTGTTGTAGAGTCTGGGCGCTTCTTACTCGTCTTTGCATACATCATTCGACACAGGGAATCATAATATTAAGAAACTGTTAAAAATTGAAGTAACACGTGGGCAAGCAGTCCACCTTATAGAAAATGGCCACTGTTACCGTAGATATCTGTAATCAAACAAAAATGTTTAGAGTTCTAGAAAAAGTCGACCACATAACAGATAAAGCAGAGGCATTCAATATTTATCTTCAGGGGTAGGAAAACATCTGTAGCCGATGTCACGAATCCTATATTATTCTAACTCCTCAAATGTTATCCCCACTCCAATATTATCTGGGGTTGATTATAAATATCCACATCAATAGCCAGTTATCATGAGATATATTTAGACTCGTATGCCACTTCCATAGTTATATTAAGTTTTCCATGACACATAAAGACGTAAACATCGCAAAATATTTTTCCACGCAACATACATACAAAAATAGACGTAAAATCGATGTCCACCCTTCACGGGACCATAAAGAACCCTTTCGGTCTGAAAGGACCCGCGGTGAGGTTAAAATTACCCAAAATAAATCTCGTTATTACCGCAGGGTTGCCATAGATTAAGCGAATTAATAGATATTATTATTAATTTTTCTTTAAATTCAAAAAGTATTTTTTTTTTATAAAATCGAACAACTCGATTGCTTATAAATATTCTACTAAAACGGAAAGTAATGTAGCCTATGTCACTACAATTTAGATGAATCCAACATTTTAAATGTTAAAGCTGTTTTCGCTGTAGGACACGACAAAGAATGACACATACATCTATACACTCAAAAAACATTACCTTCCGCGACGGGGTAAACATAATTGTACTATAGTCGGGCAATTACGAACGTGCGAAGTGAGTCATAAATATTTTTTATCAGATTTCTCATTCACACTTATGGGCATATCGGAACTCTCGCTCCCACTAGTGTTGTGCGTAACAAGAAACGGATTTGTCGATAGTCATTAGCAGGTAATCAAGGAAAGGTTAAGGAAATAATGCAAAACATTGTTAGGATGTATTTTAAAACCTTTAATAACATCCATATTTATATATTTGCATTATTACATTAGTTATCAAAGAAAGCGTCCTTTAATTATTGCTACCTGCATCCGAGCGGCATCCCTTTATCGATATCGAGTTGTGCGGCATTGTCACATTCCTGTGACATCATCTTTTATGACTCGGGCCGCACGTTCGTAATGGACCGACTATAGTTAAATAATGCGACATAGGCAAATACATGCATATCTAAATACACTCCCCTCCACAGAAGAACAAAAAAATAAAAACCAATTCCTATATCTTTAAAATACAATAAATTTTACGTTTTTGTAAGCAACAACCCTGTAATCAGAATAAAACCACATCGCATTTTTTATTTAACCCGAGTCATTAAGCACGGGCGCAGACGATAACGAAGCCAGGTTTAAATATAGACATCCATACTAGTACTGTAGCGGTTATCTGTTTGTTACGCTTTCACGGATTAACTGATGTATCGATTTTGTTGTGATTTTGTTGTAATTTTGTATGGAGATAGTTTAATTGTAGAAGAACGATATAAAATGTATTTTAATGTCTCTTGAGTGAAAATGGAGGTATCATTAATAGTATGGATAATTATAAAATTAGAATAAAAATATAAAATCTAAAAAAAAAAATCAAATATAATATGTGAAGTCTGACCAAAGTAACTATGGCCTAAGCCTTCTCATTCCGAGAGGAGACCCGTGCCCAGCAGTGGGGTAGTTAGTGGGATAGTAATAGCAATAGATTAATAATGATAAAACCTGGCTGATTTTAAATATAGCACACTCCCATAATTCAGACGAATTCAATGACACCTCGTATATTAAAATCCGTCGATTGATTTAGCCTGGTGTATTGAATATTTAATGAAATTCAATATTTTATCTTTTAAAAAGTCCATAAATGTAAACATAACTTCATATATATTGAGCACTATTAGTGCCAAGTTCTATTATATTTTCAAATAATTCTAACAAGTTTCTAAACACTTTAGTTAATATTAACACTATATTTATGTTCTATAAAAACTTTACCATTCCACTAATGTTATCAATCTTTGTCTAGAAATGGCTGCCCGGTCAATAATTATTTGAGCGAAAATCCAAAAATAATGTCTATAGTCCGCCAATAGCCTCTAAAGGTCTGCGGTCCTCCATTTTGTACGCCGGAACTCCGAACATAGAGGTATAAGACGATAGAGCTATCTATGCACAGCTCTTTTATTAATCGATATTATAAGTAAAACAGAATGGGGCTAATTTTGGGTTTCTTTGTACGAAGTCATTACAGTTTTTTTTTATATGATACAATTAGCAAATGGATGGAGCAAATGATGATAGCCCATGGATATCAGTAATGGAGCCCAAAAATGATTGGAGCCTGGCTATTAAAAATTATAACCTCTTTGTTTTAATTGTTCTAATTTATAAAAAGTTGCCTAACCACCATGATTAGATCACTATTGATTATTTTAAAAATTTGGTACTATTTTTTAAATATTTCTGATGATGCTTCTATCATGCAATTAGTCTGTACACAGTTGTAAAAGCTAGCCGTTTATTTGCAGGCAATTTGGGAAATTACAAAAACAAATGACTTAGTCGTGAGCTTTTGTAAAAATTGGAAAAGAAATTTGTTTGCCTAAAATATTAAGACGTTTTGCATTTTACGATTGTAATTTCACAAAAGAAAAAGTGATCATTCGTAATATTGATTTGTAGACTAGCTTTTTCTATTTTACTTTTGTATTTTTATATAACATTGAAGTTACAAACGAGCACGCAGTCTACAGGATTGTATGTGACATCTGTAATAATCCTAGAAGATACCTACCTGAGGTCGGCCACAGATGCGCCGCTACCCCTGAGGGATAAGCTGGAATGCCTCAGAAAAGTATGTCTCCCTCACCACACTGTTTACATCAGAACACAGCAACACTGCCACAAGTGTGGCGGTAGTGCTCGCTGAGTCGAACCACAAACCACTGAAGGTAGTAAAACTCTTTGTGGGATTTATGTTTCTTTCTTCGAAAACGAAGAGCGAAAATATACACCAACAAAAACAATTTCCATTACTGAAATTAAACTAAAAATGTTTCCTCAATTTATCAGTAACAACCCCAAACCGTTAACAATAATTGGAACGAGATAATTAAGCGTTACCTTTGAAGTCCCAAGTTCGGAAACGGATGAATTATTCAAACTGCCCAACGCGAACTAACGATTAAACTCCAATTTCCTGAACCCTTGTTTGAGGTCTACATGACCCAGAGATACCCAAATGAATACATCACGATATATTAAGTTTATTTACCATGAAATGGGGTCTTTATTTTTGTCATCACTGCATGGGTTTGCCCGACTACAGAGAGTAAAGTTTTCGAGATTAGGAACATATATTTTATTTATGTCTCATTCTTTGGCATGCCCTGCAGCCCAAACAGCTTGACGGATTTTAACGTTCTTGAAGGTAATAAAACCCTTTGTGGTTCGACTCCGGCGACACCACCGCCACACCTATTTCTACCTAATAACGCGTGTTAGGCGCTGCTGTGTTCCGTTTTGAAGGGTGTGGTAAGGGAGACATATAGACATTTTTCCGAGGCGTTCCAGCTTAGGCGCATCTGAGGCTGACCTCAAACAGGAATATTTAATCCTATCTGGGGTTGATTAAGGATGTCCATGGACGGCAGTAGCCACTTACCATCAGGTGGACTGCATGCTCGTCTGCTACTCCTATATTATAAAAAAAAATCGGTTGTCGGTAAAGTCGGTTTACTGACGATAGTTGAACGTGACAACGTCATAAGAAAATACCGATGGAATGGTTGCATTTTTCAAAAGAAAATTTTAATTTTATTTGTTTGATAGATATTTTGTATGGATATAGAGAAGCAGATGAATACGCGGAGCCAGATTGTGCCTCTTTGTCACTCGTTCCGCGCTCTCGCTTGCACATCAAGTCTTAAATGGAACGCCTCAGAGCGAGGTAATGCTGCATGAGTCATGTTTTTTAGTGCGTGCAGCCGGCTCCAGCCCGAAAACCCTGCGCCACGCGGCGAAGTCACGCCGTAGCATAGGACGACCATATAGCTAGCCGGCTCCATCGAATTATAAGACGTTGTCACGTCAAAAAAGGTATGAGCTGTCGTTGGATTCGTCTAAATTGTAAAAATGGTAAGCAAGTATTTCTTTTTGTTTTATAATATTTTTCTAGTTTATCCAATAGAAGTAATAAAAGAGTACGCAGTCTGAGGTAAGGAAATACTACCGTATTATTTGTGTGTGTAGACTGACAATCTGCAGTTGCAGTTGACCAGGGGGCCTACCACCATCTTTGCAAAACCATCATAGTTCAGGAAAGTTCTATTTCCTCCTTAAAACAGTAAAATATTCCGTCATACACAGTTGAACAAACTTAAACCCTTATTAATTTTTTGCTTATCCATTGTATAAAACCAACTGAAATTGTCATATTTTGCTTAAAAAGTTAAATTCTCTGCAAAAAAGTAAACATATGATTAAAATAATATTGTGTAGAGAGATGGTAGTAACGCCCCAGAGCTGTACACTATGGCCTAAACCTTAAAAGGGATCCTTCTTTTTCTTATTCTAGTGCACAGTAATGATATTGGGACAATATAATAATGATGATGATTCTGATGTAACGTCTTTCATATCTCAGAAAGGTGTTGTGGTCCAACCGTCAAGCTACCATTTTGCGACTCTATTTATATCATTTAATTACGTAGCCCCCCAAAATGGAGTTATATGAATTGGTTCTAACACAAAATGGTAAAACACATCCCATTGAAAAGCAAATTAGGAGCCAGTGTCCCTTTTCCCAGATTTGCATAAGAACCGCTGCGTCACTCGGTAAGTTTTATTGCTATTAGGGTGACAACATATAACGCTGTAAATGGGACAATAATTCATTATGATAAATTAGTAATTAATTCAAAAACAAAAACAAAACTTGATAATACAAAAAAAAAACTGAAATTAATAGAATGCAGGCTACATTTTATTCATTTGTCACTCCCACAATTAAGACGAATGGTCCTCATATGTTTTTATTTTTTTTTTTATTTACGAGGGGGAAACCTTCAAAAGGTACCCGACGACGTGGGAGCGACGTCGGGTTATGTAGGATTTTCACCGCACTAAAACCCTCCCGGTGGTCGTTCTCAACGCTTGTTAGAAAATTTCAGGTTTCACACACACAACCGCAGTTCTCCAAGCGCGATGCCCCGGTCGGGCTCTGCCTTGGGAAGAGCACTTTTCGCTCCTCCAACACCATCTGGTGATTATGACGGTATGCGACCACACATACCGTCGTCCTGGACGGTTCGAGCTCCCACTCTTGCCGCCCGCAAAACCGGAAGCTCCCTTTTAGTCGCCTCTTACGACAGGCAGGAGATACCGTAGCCCTATTCTAATCCCGAGACTACAAGGACAATATGTTCTTAACCTACCCAATCGTACCCAACTATACCCAAAACATACTCAAATCATTTTTTATTGATATAATGATTTCCAACTAATAATCCTTGAACTGCTTGATTGAGGATCTTCTAAACTATAAGTCCAATTTACACGGTATAAAGACCAAATTTTATCTACATTAAACGCTTGATTTTTTAAAAGTTTATTTTGATAAGGATTATTATTTGGTATCTATTAAAACCATTTCATTATGAACTTAATTTATGTCCTCTTTTTAAATCATAAAAACAGTTACTGTGGAGTATGCAACGAAGATAGACATATGCCATCGCGGACTTATTTGTAGATATTTTCAAGGTGTACAATACTGTAGAACATTATTTTAATTTATCTTGTAGGTATCAGCTAGCGTTTGCAATGTAAGCCAAAAAGAAATGTGTTTATTTGCGAAATCTGTAAAATTATCAGTGTTTTTCAGTATGTTATGCTTATATTATACATACAAATTTTTCCTGTTGAATCAGTCTATCTATTAAAAAAAACGGATCAAAATCCGTTGTGTAGTTTTAAAGATCTAAGCGAACATGTAGACAGAAAGCGGGCTACGACTTTGTTTTATAATATGTAGTGATGAGAGCCAAATAAGGGACGAATACCTGTATTTAAATATAAAAAAATATTTTGGAAACAGTAATGTTTCTAATAAACTTTTAGGTGCCCCGTTATGTCCGTCGTAAATTGTAAATGTGGACCTTCTAATCCAGAAGCGCTTTGCACTCAAATTTAAATGAATGGGTACGGAAAGATCTTATTTTGTCAAATCCGGGGTAACTTTCAATAAATAATCATAAGGATTTATTTTAAGCTGTATTATACTTAATAACAATTTAGAATAACATCATACACAGGGGGCGTTCCAGCTTTGTTTATAGGGGTAGCAGTGCGTCTGTTGATTTCCATTGATACTGGCAGGGGAGGTCCTAGGGCGGTACGACCGCACCGGGCGCCGTTATATGGCGCCGAAAACACATACGTGGGGCATCGAAAACACCCGACCATCACTGTTTAGTAAAGAGGATAGGCTGTTAATTGAACTACTTAAGCTACTTGGCTGCAATATACATATTCTGTGGCGTAACTATAGGACAGGAGCTAAAAGAAAGACGTCGTCAGGACCAACGAAACGTCACCATGAAACCGCACCACCAACATTATTTTGCTAGGACCGCCACTCAATACTGGTATCCAATTTGAGATTGATTGCAGATATCCATGGACGGCAATGGCCGCTTACCATCAGATGGATTGCAAGTTGTTTGTTATTTTAAACAAATAAAACTATTTTAACCGACTTCCCAAAGAAGAGAGGCTATGTATTCGACGCAGATATCTTTTTATCCAGCGAATTTTTCGCGATGCCACGACCGATGATCATTGGAAATATGTACTAAACCAAGATTTATTTAATATTATTTTATTTTGCAGTGACATAGAAGTTGATTGTACTTTTTGTTATTTTTTTACTAATGAGTAAGCTACTACTAATAAATAAGTAATTAATTAACATGTACCCAATAAAAATAAAACAGCCAAAGTAATTATTTGAATTTTATTTCATATTTCTTTTTCAATCTATAGTATAATTAATTTATAACATTAACTTTATAAAAATATCACCATTGACATAGTAACAAATGGACATCCGGTTTAAAACTAATTCAAAAATGCCCGCAAAATCATTTTATTTTTCAAACAATATAGCTAACAGTTCTAGTGCCGCGTCCACACGCTCGCCAGTCACACAATTAAAAGTGTGGATAGAGCGTTTGACATGATTTGTGTAGGTTTGCAAGACTTTTTAGCATGGGTCTTGATCAAGCCCAACGTTTGTAGAGCGTTGGAGTTTACTTAAACATGGCAAAACGGTGGACACAGCATTTGACATTATTTGAAAAATATTACCTATCATAAAAAAAATCTTTATAACGAAAATATGCTAAAATTCTAATCTTTTCGCTTTAGTAGCATAATTTTTGACGCGATAAAATATTGATGGAATTATTAACTATATTGTAGCAATTTCTATTTGTTAGATCTTTTACCTCGGACGCTTTTGGGCTTAACCCGATATCCATTAGTTTATCAATGAATAGCACACATTCGCTTTCACCCTCAATAATACTAATACTGAACGATATCACATATATACGCGTTTTACAATAAACACGAAATATGGCAACGAAAACTGTTATAATGGAAGTAACTAATGATCTTACAAATAAAGATGTAAATTCAATGCAGCCCATAGACATCGGGAACAGACTCTTCTTCGCTACCCCTGAGTACTAAAATAGCCTTAGGTTGTAGAACTCTGTCCCTGTAGTCCCGGGACTAGAATAGGGCTACGGTATCCCCTGCCTGTCTTAAAGAGGCGACTAAAAGGGGGGCTTCCGGGGTTGCGGGCGGCAAGATTGGGAGGTCGATCCGTCCAGCAAGCAACTCCGGGAAGGACGGCGGTATGTGTGGTGGTATACCGTCGTAAACACCAGACGGTGTGGTGAGTTCTGAAGCTCCCTAGGCGACCACAGGAGCCCGAAGGGGCAACGCGTTCAGAGGACTCCGGTTGCGTTCCGTAGGAGATCCCGGAGTCCTCTTGGCAACGCTAAGGACGGCCACCGGGGGGGTTTTAGTGCGGTAAGAATCCCACGTAACCCTGTGTTGCTCCCACGACACCGGGTACCTTTTGAAGGTTTCCCCCTCGTAAACAAAAAAAAAAAGGTTGTAGAACCCTTCATCATTCGACTACCATCTAGCTGTACTTCTACTTCATAAAAGCAATTTTAGCGCTAGTGTGTTCTACTTTAATGGGTTTGATTTTAAGATACATACGGAATTTTTAATTCCTCCGAACCTCCGTTAAAACCTTCTTAAGGTTATTTAGTCCATGGGGACCACCAGCTACAGGACGGATTGAATTCTCATTTGCGACTTCCATTTAAAAAAAAAATATGATAATAATTTCTTATTTAAATTACAACACACTGCAAATAAGAACACAAACTTACAAAGTCCGGTGCTAATATTGGCAGACATGCTACTTTTAGCAGCCGCGATTGGCGATTTAACTGCATGCAAGCTTTATGCAGCGATTACACGCACACTTGAACGCCGGTCGCACACCAGCAGCGGATAAAACGCGATACCGCATTCAGGCAGTAACTAAAACGTTTTACAACGTACGGAAACGCCAAAACGCGAATCGCTACTGTTCAAAGTAGCAGGTCTGCTGGGCCCGTTACGAAATAAGTGACGTGTGATGTACAATCGAACAATAAAGTACTCCAAACGTGTTTAACAAGAACTATATAATACCTAAGTTTTTAGATCACAAAAATAATTCGAGACTCGTTGACTAAGTTGGAATGCCTAACGTTCCTATTGCTGATAATATTTAGGATAACTTTGCACCATTAGCGCCTAAATTAATAAAACAGCAAATACAAATACACAAAAGCATTTTTGTAAATTCGTAAGTAGGTACATTATATATTTTTTTAAATTTTAAATAATCCTTTAGAGGTTGTCCAATTAAATAGTCATCTTGATTTTTGTTTTGATCGCAATCCTTATAATAAAAAATATATTTTTTTATAATTAATTTATTATTTATTTTGTGATATCACTGGTAAGTTATTCTAATAGTCTTAGAAATGTTTTATTTTTTCACAAAAAATATTTTCGATTTCTGTGAAGATAAATAAAAGTATGTATATTGTACATACAAAATTTATGGACACCTGATTAAAAGCACGAAAAAGGCATCAAAATACTGCAATTTCTTTCTTTTGTGCTTAATTGACACATTTTTACAACTTTTTGTCCTTTTAAGGCCCGTTTGTATACAGACATTGAACGTGTCAGAACAAAATCATATTTTTAAATACAAAATTTTATCTGAAACGGCCCGTGTCTGATACGTACGATTTCTGTAGGTATAAATACACTATATTGCGACGTAGCCTTAGAATAAACAAAAAAATAATATCCCTTAATCTTAAGTGAATCGTGAAACGAAAAAAACATCTACCTATAAACATATCTTTAGTACAAAATCATTTACAATTTTCAATCTTTTTAACATTTTAATATTTTCTTTTTTATAACTTCTGTTAGAATATATAAATTTCTTGTTCATACACACAGCGACCATTGATTCTACTTTTATAATTATGGTTACTTAATCTAAATAATATAATATTAACGATTATAATATTCATTAAATTATGGTTGTAATTTTAACATAATATGACTAAAACTAATCTTTACAACACATTATTACATAAATATTTATTTACAATATTTTATACTCTATATCACATGGATGTAAGTTATTCTTGGACCAAACATTATAAAATAAATAAAGTTATTACTTATCTACAAATTATAGTTTTAGAGTTTACAACTCAGTTTTAGGACTCTACTTAGTATCCCATACGATACTATGACCCTGCTGACCTCATAGATTAGTAAAGATTACTCACTCCTAACAAGAAAATGTAACCAGTTTTAATCTATTTTCGTGTTTGAAAAATATTAAAAAATGTAGTTTAGAGCATAGAGAATGAAACGATATTTCTCCGCACTTTTTCGTCGATGTCGTGTTTTTGCACCACCTTACTGCACATGTCGGCGTTGTTCCGCGTAAATTACACCATGACAGCCATTAAATGGCTGACAATGGTCACCTTCCTTCAATTACAAGGCAGTGAGATCTCTATACTTATCTATGTCTCACCTATAAAAGAAATCATAATTCTTCAACAATTTATTATTATCCTGCTGGCCAATGGCTCCCTAATGAGAAAAAATTACGCAATAGTCCACCACGTTACCCGAATCTAGATTGATTTCATTTAACTTTGAGAATATGCAGAATATGCATTAATTATATGAAAAAAAAAAATATATTTTTTTTAATCTGTAGATTCTGTTACAGTCTTAGCATAGTATGGATATAATGGGTTTTAATTTTATAGTGTTAGACCATAAATATAACAAAATTACTTCTCTTAGGAAAAGACGATGCCATAATTTGGGCTATAACATTATCAATTTTTGTGACAAAAACGAAGCTATTTTTGACAAATTGGCATTTGACAATATTTGGCGAAATTTTACAATTAAGGTAGGTGAAAATACGAGTATGAAAATACGAGTAAGATGTAAGAGATGGAACTTGTAATTGGAACCGGCGCTCTGCAAGTTCGAAAGCAGCCGATTATGGCCGATCATCTTTTTCTAAACCTCAACATAATATTTACGACTCGATAATTTACAGTCTTCCTTCATTCTCAGGATATTACAAATATTTTCAACAAACTACATAAACATTGAGCTTATTAATACTACATAAATACGTACTAAATACAATCACAGTCTCGTTCTTACTGGCGACTCCCGTGGCTCATAGGCCTCGAATAGTTTACTAGAATTCGTCGTAAAGACGGGCAAAGAAGATTTTTCTTCTTCGACGGTTGTTTCAACAGTTTTGTCAGAAGGCTCTTTGTCTTCTGGATTCTTCTCACTCACATCTCCAGTGAAGACACGTTTTCTTCCTGGCAACTTGCGAGCGAGTTTCGCCACAACGGGGTGGAGGAGGCGTTCCTCGAAGATGTCGTTTTCGTTCGCAGTCAACAAACCGACGACGTTGCCGATTAACACACAGACAAACGTGCCGATCACAGCGTACCACATGTAGGAGACTGAGTAGAACTTCATTAGTGTACTGAACCTGTGGATGACATATATTTCAATATTTAAATGTTCAATAAGTAGGAATATTGCTTTCTAATATATAAAAGCGATAAGTAACAAAGCATCTGTCCAAGGTGTTAAACTTGGAATTACATAAAGTTGAAGTATTTCGCGTTGCTCCTATATAGATTGAGGTTGAGAAATTTAAATTTAAAGTTAATATATAAAAGCGATAAGTAACAAAGCATCTGTCCAAGGTGTTAAACTTGGAATTACATAAAGTTGAAGTATTTCGCGTTGCTCCTATATAGATTGAGGTTGAGAAAGGTGAGTGTTAGTGGCGAAAAGTTTTGAATGTTTTCAAACGGCCTATAAGGCTGTCGAACTAACATGCGCACATTGCGTGGCTTCATTTTCGGTTACTCGTAAGTAAAATTGATTGAAAATAGTATCTGTTATATACTGACTATACAAAAATAGGTATCAGCGTCATCTTACGAACACAACATGAAAAAAACAAGTTAAAAAAAATTCAACTACTACTTACACAGGAGACTCAACGGGGTGCCTTGGCATACGCGTGCTTTCGATTTCTTGCAACAAGGGTGCTAAATGCGCCAGGGTCTGATTCACAGCCACAGGCAAAGGCTTTGGACCCAGAACGCTGGCAGTTATGTTTGAGCATTTCTGGAAAGTAAATGAAAAAATAGATAAATTACAATATCTGCTACCAAAAACTACTCTTAAACACATCGTCGTCAACCAATTACTGTCCCATTGCTGGTTACAGGTTTTTTCTTAGATTGCTTGCTACAAACAGGTAACTACAGCATACTTTAGCATGCGGCAAAAAATAGATCACTTCTATAATCCTATAGCTTTCCTAATTACACCTTTCAATCCAGACCACCATATGGCCAAAAGTTCAGCAAGCAAGAAGGAAGCAAGAAGGTTTAAATAAATAGCAAAATTTGCTTTGTAATAATTAGTGCTTCTCCTAATGTGAATCGTTTCATGTTTGTTCTCCTTCCCAATTATTTTACTATCCTATTATAAAAACTATAAAACTCACCTCAACAGATAGCGGTAGCATAGCCATATCATCATTCACGTACAACAGCCGCCCGGTCGCCATCCAGGCTGTGATAACATGTGCTGATATCATGCCCCACAAAGCACCCTTGCCATTCGCCAGAGGAAATAGCGCGGCTAGGAGAAATACTCCGAGCAAAGCGCCAGATGTCGCTGACGTCACGAGCAGAGAACCTTCGACGACGCCGCCTACTTCACCCACACATAGAGACAGACCGAAGATTAGGAAACCTGAAAATAAATGGGAGTTTGTATCAATGAGAGGCGTGCAATTATGGGGTAAGTAATATTTTTGGAAGACTGTATTTCTGGTCATGGGTCTCTTTTATACAACTTAAACAGGTTAGAAGCATACTTTAGTACCTACCTAGGTTTAATGCTGATTATTATTAAGGTTAACTTTATAATGTTTTCAGCAGTCAATAAACTTGCACTTGGACGACGTGGTGGCTACCACGCGCGACACGAGTAGTCCTATTGGTACATAGAACTATTGGCGCTAAGATAATTGTAATAAGATTTTAATATTTCCTCACCATATACAATTCCTATGACCTTGATAATGGTAAGTTGTTGCTGATCACTGATTCCCTTGAAGGCTGGTGCCGCCGACACGAAGTCTTCCCACGTGACCGTAGATAACGAATTGACATTCGACACCAGGAAACTATAAATGAAAAAAATAATATTAACTATATTGTTTTAGCATGATTTCTACTTAAAGTATATGGTGGAGTCAATGAAAATATATTCATTCAAAGAAGGATCCCGTGTATGAAGAAAATTAAATTATGTTGTGGGTTTTTTTAAATAACTTTCCGTACTCTTAACCTTCTATCTAATCTTGTATTTATGGATTCTGCAGTATGCTGCTATTACGAAAAAATGATATATAAACCAGGCCATTGCCACACTAATGTTAAAACTATTTGACTACATAATACTTATACTAATTAATCATCTTTAAAGGAAATAATAACCAACCTTAAAGCTCCATTGAAAAGGCTCCCCAAGAAGAATCCAAGCATACCAGGCAGGAACGTAAACTGATCTTGAACGTAGTACGCAAGGACCTCATCTGGGGCGACAATTCTTCCTGCTAACAACGGGTCACAGTATCGGTACACGCCGTATATGGCCATACCAACAACCCAGGACAAGCTGAAGAGGAAGAAGACAGCAGGAACGTTGGCCAATAAAGTCCTTTTGACGCGTGTCTCACTGGACATGGAGCAGTAGCGTTGGACAAATGTCTGCTGGCAGCCGTAAATGGAGACCGACATGAAGAGCTGACCGATGAAAGCGGAGAGCGTGTCCACGCGGACTGTCGGATCCCATGTGAAGCTGTAATCGAAAAATTTAAGTTTGAAGACATTTTAATGTAGTAGAAGTAGACTACCTAAGTAAGGAATGTAATCATATTAAGCCACTGCAGTTTATTGATTAACGACCGTAAGTATGATAAGAACCCCACACGAAACTGCTCACATGCTTTGATATGTCTGAGTATTGTGGACCAATATGGACGTACCTCCTCATCTAATCCTTGCAAAAAGTAACAACAAGTATAGTCTGCTATAGGTATAGTCCGCGCCAAACTACTTGTCTGATCCTTATATAGAAACGAGTCGCGGGTAAATAGCTGTGTTAGTGTGCCCTTACGTTACGGATCATATACTAACTAAACCTGCGCGCAACAACTTCAGAGCAGACTAGAAGTTTGGCGCGGATAATACTTTAAGTGCGATAGTGCAAAAGTTATACCCACAAAACAGTAATTCCCGTGTATTCCAGATTTAGTAGGACATGTTTTGATTTGATGCATATTTAGTTTTTAAGAATATCAAATAAACTGAATTCTCGTTTAGTCTATTCGTTTGCCATCAAAAGAAAAAATTCAAAAGTCCTTACTGGAAGAAGTCCAGTCTACCGCCATCTATATTTTCCTTAATGACAGTTCCAGGTCCACCAGCCTTCACCGTCGCTTGCACGATGAAAACTCCACTCACGAGCACCATCGTTAGAGTTTGGATCACGTCAGCCCTGGAACAAGGAAGTAACGTTTATTGTAACAAGAATAACTTGAAATGTACCTTACGATTTAAATACAACGTGACCAAAATAATGTGAAACGGGGTTAAAATAATCAGAAGATATAATTATCTATTGCCAACTTTTCTTACGACCATTAATTATTTTCTATCTATCCAAAGATCAAAGGATGATCATTGCTAGACAAAACATTGGATAAAATGATTATAATTAATAACAGGCATCTGTTAAAAGTCACAATATAGAAATCATTATAATGATAGAGTTGAGATAGACACTTTAACTTGATAATTCTAAAAGTTATGTAGCAAATAGGTATAAATATGATATTAAGGAAAAAGTCAAAACAAAACTGGTTCCAAAATAGACCCTTTAAAGACAAAAATCAAAAAATTAAAACATTTTCTTGTACATTGTTCGTTGTTTCTTAGGTAAGAAAATGTTATTTTGAAATCATTAAACACTTAATGAGAGATACTTTTATAAAGAGTGACAAAATAGCCCATCCGTAGTTCCTCAAGGAAGCAGCCCACACACGCCCACTGCGGGCTATGTCACGTAACATGCAATAAAGACCAATAAAGATCATAGGAGTATTCAAGACATTAAACTTCATACGCGACCAAAGAACGAAGATTATAATTGCATGTAATAAGAAGTACTTAATGAATTACGTTAATTATTTTAGTATGTTAAAATAAAAGTACGTACTTTAATAAAAAGTTTGAATTAAAGTATAACCTTTTTGTGATTGTGTAAGTTACAATTTACCTTATGAAATTAACAACTCACTTAATTCGTGTGTAATAAAAAATTGAATAACATTTTGTGTTACGAAGTTGTGATAGACATTTTTTTTAAATAAACCTTTTAATAATTAGCTACTATCGCCTCGGACATCTGTAATCAACCCCTGATAACATTATATTCCTACCTAAGATTAAACACCGATGTGCCACTACCCCTGAGGACTCAGTTGATACCTCGGAAGTATGTCTCACTTCCACACCCTTCCGACCAGAACATAGCAGCGCTTAACACTGCTGTTATTAGCCAAAAATAGGTGTGGTGGTGGTCGGAATCGAACCACACAGTGTTCTACCACCTTAAAGGTGATGTTGAATTACCTTATAGCAGCAGCCAAGCCACCCAGCAGATTGAAGACGATAGCAACTATAGTGAGGGCAGCAGCGGAGGCCCAGTGCGGCAGCCCCATGACAGCGTGGAGCGCCACGGTGGGCGTGTAGACCGTCACCGCCAAGTTCAGGGTCTGGCGGAGAAGGAACGTTGCTGCTGCGATGCGACGCACCCAGGTGGAACCGAAGCGCATCTGGGGAGATTAATAATAAAATTATCTTACTACAATCCTTTATGTGGTATGTATGTCTTGTTTGATGAAAGTTTTGTGAAGTTTGATGGTGAAGAAAAACATCGTGAGGAAACCCGCATAACAGAGACGTCTTTTAAAACTTTTCAAAGATCTTGGGAAATCATTCGATATGGACTTGGTCAACACGATGGACTGATAGAAGACCCATGGCCATAATTGGTTGATGATGATTATTATGCAAATAGCGGATCAGAACTCTTTACATACCTACTACATAACCATCTACGACTAACCTTTAATTTTGATACAGATTATTAATGTTTTTTTCCGCTTCAAATCAAAATCTATCAAACGTTACTAGCCCTAATTGTAATATTTCCTAATAATAGAATATTTTGTGGGTTAATCACTCCGATAAAGGAGTCATTTGACTAATTTTAGAATACGAACAACACAAAACAATTAACTATAACTTATTGCATTTTTATCAGGGTATGTTTAATTGTTTATCTTAAGAGGTTTCTCGATCTTTAAGGCTATTAAGGGTTTTCTCACACCTGAATTGGTTTTACATATCGCATCTGTATGCTATGTAGTTCATTAAATCAATTAATTAATTTAATGAACTACATAGCAATTTTTAGATAAACATTAATCTCCTCTGTTTTCTATTTATATCTAGATCTTAAGTTTTTATCCTTTGGTCTTTTTTTTTTGCTTTTTTTTCCTTTGGTATATATGTGTATGTGTATATTCGAAGTAAAGTATTTTTCTTTATTTCAAAATGTTAATTACACAAAAAGCCATACATGAAGATATCACTATTGACAATTAAATTAAAAACCTCCTCGAACTTCACTTTAAATTAATTCTTTAAAATTAAGTACAATGCCAATACAAAAATGGTTTTTAAAATTATATATTTGTGAATTTGTACGATATTAGGTATTTTGAAAACGTCTACATCAATTTTGAGGAGCCACTTATTTAAAGGTAAATAATTTTAGAGTAAATTTAACAAGCTAACATTTAATTTATTTATTTAGAAAAAGGTTATAAAAAATAAATAATCCAATTAATAAATAAATGAACAGTTTTCATTTAAAACTATACAGACTTTACGCGAAAATTAATTTAACTGTGTATAAATAGTTTCATTTCCAAATGACGTACAGACAGACACCTCAATTTCACTCATTCATAGATCTTATATGTCCGAAGCTAATGACATTTTGAGTCATTACAAAATGATATTTGTTTCGTAACTCATCATTAGTGAGGTTAGTAATTGAAATATTCTGATCTATCTAGATTAATCTACAACGAACTTTATCAGTTTTTGTATAAGCCACGTAATGATATTTCTCGCATAGTAGTTTCAATAGTGTAGGTGTATTGAAATTAAAGTATCAACCGAACAGTCCATTTCATGACAAATATAAATTACAGTAGTCAACAACAAATAGAAATGCAGTCCTAGGTTCCTAGGTGTTGTCCCTGTAGTTCCGGGACCAGAAAAGGGCTACGGTATCCCAGGCCTATCGTGAGAGGCGACTAAAAGGGGCTTCCGGGGTTGTGGGCGGCAAAAGTCGGAGCTCGAACCGCCCGAAAAAGAAAAGGTCGCACGAGCGACATCCCGTGGCAACTGCCGCCGCCACGACATCAGTCGCCAGCGATGGATCCCTACAATCTGCGACCGTCAGCGACTAATGACTAGCCACCCTTAAAACTAATTTGGGTTGACTCGTGAAAGTGTATTGGTGTAACCGCACAGTTCAACCCAGAATGGAAGAACGCCTACACACTACATACTATTATAAGGCAAATATAGTTTTCCCAACAATATCTACGCAATGGAATTACAAAAGGATTTACCATATTAAAATATTGTTAGAACCAGTTACCATCTCAAAATGGACCACGATTAATGTAATGCTATTCCTGACAGTTGAAGCTTGCAGCAGAACTGACCTGCAGGTACTCATACACGGAGTTAGAGTGCAGCCTGTAGTAGACCGGGATGAAGATGCAGCAGACCAGCGGGAACGCCATCATGATGCCGTACAGCGTCTCCCACATCGCTGACCCGTAGTAGACCAGCTCTGATGGAAAGCCTGGAAGAACAGAAAGATTTTAGATAACACGCATTTTATTTTAATTTGCTTTAAGAAAGTGGATGAGCAAGAAATCCATTGGATGGTCAGTTGCCACTGTACTAATATAGGTTATTACTGTCCCACTGCAAGGTACGGGTCTCCTCTCAGAGTGAGAGGGCTTAAGGCCATAGTATCTGATTGGCAGGCCGAGTTGTCTACAATGGTAGCTAAATCTGATTGGATCTACCTAAGACCGGTAATACACATGTAACCATCGCTGTTGGTATATTTATTCCTGAGTACTAAGTAATGTCCCTTGTACTTAAGTTTCTACCTTACTAATTCCCTTTAAGCTAGAATACAGCAGCGCTGAATTCTGCTATAAGGTTAATAAACAATCAATTTATTAATGTTGATGACAATACAGGATCTCTATCCCACTTTTACAAAAAACATCCTGAACCCAATTCCTGAAGAGTAGTAAAACAATAACTTTGACAAGACGGGCCAATGTCTGGGTCAAAAGCTCCAATACTATTCGGGGTAGATTTTAGATTTCTAAGGGACATTCACTTATCAGGTGGTCTGCTACCTTGCAAACTACTACTTTTATATTAAAAAAGAACTACATAGAGTTCTTTTAAAGATACTCAAGACATTCATAAGTGTTTCATTATCTGTTATTTTCGTCCATACTATTGAAACAAGTGGCTTCATATAGTATACAAGGGCCAGGTGTAACGTTCACCTGTTTTGTTTTGTTTATTCCAATTGTTTTTTAAATTTCGAATGAAAAGTGAAAACGTTAAAACTCGTTTTCTACACTCATAATCCTACAGTCGGATTTCGTAAATGTTTTAGACACGACGATAATTAAACAAGACACAGACCAGAAAGCCAAAATAATTTAGTGGTCCGACCATGGACCTAACCCGGACCTTTGCGTAACAGACTGGTGACTCTGCTACGCGGTTTGTTAGTAAGATAATATTATGATAAGAGTAAGTAGTAAGTTTTGAAGGTGGTAGAACCCTCTGTGGTTCGACTTCGGCGGCACCACCGCCACACCTATTTCTACCTAATAACGGCAGTGTTAGGCTGCTGTGTTCCGGTTTGAAGAGTGTGGTAAGGGAGACAGACTTTTCCGAGGCGTTCCAGCTTAGTCCTCAGGGGTAGCGGCGCATCTGTGGACGACCTCAGGTAGGAATATCTAATTCTAACTGGGGCTGATTACAGATGTCCATGGGCGGCAGTAGCCACTTACCATCAGGTGGACTGCATGCTCGTCTGCTACTCCTATATTATAAAAAAAAAAAAAAAAAAAAAAAGTTAAGAACTCGTACTCGCATAAGGGCTCGTACACAAAACTGCGATGCGACGCGATGCGAATTCGCAACGCGACACGAATTGCTGCGATGCGATTTCGTGCGCCAAAATGTCTCCCAGAGTGACCATTCCTTCGACGACCGTCAACCGTACTGAACTTATTTTGAAAACTAGGTCGTGTCATAGTTCGTAAAAAGATGTGTGCACTTTTGTATTTGCTTAGGAGATACAGGAAAGAGTAACAAAGAAAATTTTGGGTTCATCCATTTATCATATATCATTTTATATTTAGTTTCCCAAAGAACAGGGCGCTCCTCAATCAGTGATATAAAAAAGTCAACGACGTACTTTGTCATTTTTATACATTAAAGTATACGTCTTCCCACTCAACAAATACAGTACCCTTACCAGGAGTTTTTACGTTTCGACAAATATGACTGTTTTGGTATTTGTTTACGTATTCGCCCATACAAATTCCAATCAGCGCCCCTAGCGGATTGTGTCCGAACTAGAAAATCCTATGGGCCAATACGTAAACAAATACCAAAACAGTCATATTTGTCGAAACGTAAAAACTCCTGGTAAGGGTACAGGTCTGTGCGTCTTCCCCACACGCTGTCTTAGAACGAACTAAAAATGGCGTCAACAAGTGTGACGAAACATCGCAGGAATGTGCGATGTGAATTAATTCGCAAGTTCTTGCGATGCGTCGAGGGAGCTCGCAGATTTTAACAATGCGACGTCACATCGCAGTTTTGTGTACGAGCAAGTTTTGTGTTGTGCAAGACTCAGCACGGGACTGGTTAGAGTATTATTAATCAGAGGAAACTTTTGGTCCAGTGGTTGGTCTTCAAAAACTAAAATGCAAGGGTAAACAGCAACAGACAATAAATATAAAATCCATTTATAATTAGATACCCTCAAAAACACAAAATAGGAACATATTAATGCTTAGCTATAATGTTCTACTGTATGAGATACTGAAGACAGTAGTACTCTGAGTACCATCGCTAATATTTCAGCTCCATGTTAAAAAATAACTTTTCCTAGGAAGGCATGTTGACATAGAATCATTCATCATATTATGTGGGGGCGTATACGGCACTTAAAAGGATCTTTAGTTTTCATAACTTCTTTTTATATATTACTTTTAATATTGTAAAAACGTAAGTGCCTCCGTAACACGTACGTAACATTCAAGTAAAAACTGAACAAAACTACACATCCTTAGACAAAAAAGGAAGACGACGTCACGTCTGCATTACAGTACCTACAGTGTGCATTTGTATAAAGATTATGGATTTATAGTAGTTTTTATGAATGTTGTAAATCTGAACTTTGTAAGTGTTGTCGAATTATTTTTGCTCACTTATAACGTGGCGTTGTAATGTAATTATATTTTATGCTTTAAAAGTTATACAACTAAGTATCGCTTTTTCGAGATTATGCTTTGTACTGCACACTATCAATCTTATATTTCAATAATTTGTTTCAGAGGCAAATAAATTTATAGATAAAAAGTAAAAAAAAAAATATTATTCTCAGATAATTCTTTCATTTGCTAGGTATATCAAGAGGAGGCATAAGAAATATCCGCCATATTTAATTTAAAATAATGTTTTAGGATAATCATGTACTCCCTATTAAACGTCTATGAAAGTTTTAGATCAATCGGTTGAGAATGATTGATTTAAATATTTGACCAGACCTGACTAACAAGGAAAGTTCAATAAAAGCTAGTAAGAAATATTAAAAAAAAATCACTGTGAAAGAAATGTAGATTCAGAAGACTATATTTTAGTCTATATGTTTTGGTCTGAGGTAGCATTATAACGAGATCGATTGTCTACGACGGTGAAGGCCGAACCACCCTCTTGGCATCTTTGTCAACAACATTGCAATTTTAAACTGACTCATTTTATACATACATAACTATTTATAGATGGGTGCGAGACGTGGTTTAACTTTAAATATTTTGTATATTTATTCGTGAATATAATATGTACCTACTATCGTCGTTTATTAATACTCAGTCTATCTTAATCTTGCTTACCAAAGATCGATATTAGACATTATTTTATATGAAGTAATTGTCAAAATAATTGCGTCCATAACGACCATAAAGGAAAGAAAGATTAAAAATCGTACTGTACTAGAGATACCCATTTGCAATTTCGAATAGGTAATTATAATAATTGACACTACAATTAACATTCCCTTAAAATAATGTATTCCTTACACATATTAATTGAAAGACAAATAACTAAAATAATTTAAATTTAGTGCCTTTGCACTAAATTTTAATTATAAGTTCTATTATATGTTATATTTTGTGTGCATAAATAAATAAATAAATAAATAAACTAGTATATCAATTGAAAATGAATGAATGATAATGAGTAAACAATGTAATATAATGCAATGATATTAATTTACATAATAGTGACAAGTAATAAGCAAATATTTAATTAATAATTTACAGATAATGCACTAGAAGGATGCGAAATGAAACGCTTATTTAATGTATGACTCATAGGAATAATTAATTAATTAAATTTCAAGTACAGCAAGTTACTGGAAAGGGTACCAGACCACAAAATTTTACATTTTATTTATTTTTAGTGTTTATTGTTGTAAAGCTACTAGCAATTTCAATGAATTACGATTTAAGAAATATAAGCCTGTGAGAGATGGACTGACAGCGGCAGCTTAGTAATAGTTTAGTTTACACCTATTTCTATATAATAACAGCAGTGTTATTATACGTGTTATTATAGGCTGCTGTGTTCTGGTTTAAACGGCGAGGTAAAGGAGACGTACTTTTACGGGGCGTTCCAGTTCTTAGTCCTCAGAAGTAGTGGGGCATTTGTGGTTGACCTCAGGTAGGAATTAAATCCTCTCTGGGGTTAGATACAGCTGACCATGGGCGGCAGTAGCCACTTACCATTAGGTTTAATGTATGCTCGTCTGCTACTCCTATATTATACAAAAAATTGGATTCCGTTCCTACCTTTTCGGTACGGAAACCTAAAAAATATATTTTAAAATAGAACATCGTTTTTAACAAAAACATGATAACATCATGACTTACCAACACAACATTGTTCAAAATAATCGTGCATCGAACTCTCGTAAATAACGAGACGTGAACATAACATTTTATGGCACTTCCAATACATACCCGTAAATGTATATGTTAATTGTTTTATGGGTAAATCATGAGGAACTACGTGTTTAGTAAGTGCAGTAATTAGTAAGTAATTTATTAACAATATCTACGTAAAACTGACAATGTCGTAAAAACGCCGATTGGTCTAGAAGCGCACAATTTTACACATGAGATCTATAATATATTTATTTATTTACTCAAAACTTACATCTTACATTACAGCCTTACCTAATGCGTTAGTGTAGTGAAAACAAATTAATTAAAATATTGATAATTAAATTAAATATTAATTTTTAATAAATTAAAATAACAAAAAATTCAAATTAGTCAATAATTATATAATAAGTAACGATTATAAATATATCCCTTTTTTTAAAAAAATCATCCCTTAAAGGCGTTAAATAAAGGGAATAAAATTTATATCTGCAGAATTTGATCGCGTCAGGAGCAAGCCCTGGCAGACAAACGTTTTCCTATTACGAAGTTATCCTAGAGACACCTATACACTATACAAACATAATCTTAAAAAATCTGCAAAAAGTTAGTTTTATATAAAAAAAAATGTTTTATAAAGTTCTTACATAACTAATTTAATGACTACGCTCAAGTGTTCATATTTTGATTTTAATATTATTATTTAAATTTATAGATTAATAAATTTATATTAATTATAAATTCATTAATTTATTAATTTATAAATTAGTTAATTTATTTAAATTAATATTATTATTAAAAAAAATATGTACTTCGATTTCTCCTAAAATTTCTGAAAAGTTTTTCATAAGAAAAAACTTCTTTAGGTATTTCTCCTAAAAGCTGTGTTAAATTTTTCCTAAGTATAAATCGATACAAGAAACCTATTTACTCTCACAACCTGCTCGCATAAGAACGTGTTTATCGTAATCAGATATAGTGTCTAACCGTCAGGCAATTACCACGTGTTAGCATTTCCAATTGATTGTCACGTTGCTACAACACTAGGGCTTTTAAGTCCATATTTTGTCGGTCCAGTGCCCACATATCATATGACCATGAACTGACCTATACTAAACATGTAAATTATATACAAATGTAATATAATAAAGTTTAAATTGCATTATAAAGAAGATATTGTTTGTTTTTGTTTGAGCTCTCTAGGATGGTAGGATTAAAACAAAGTTTTTGAATGTTTTGCGTCATTTTTCATTTTTTTTTCGTGTAATGGTAGCATTTTTATATAATACTGGGGGCCTACCACCATCTTTTAAAAACCATCATAATTCAAGATAGTTTTATTTCAATATTGCATGGAAAGTAATTATTTATAAATTTAGTCGAATTATGGTACGAAATTTCAATGTATGATTAAAATAATATTGTTTTTAGAGATGGTAGCAACCCCCTGAAATAGCAAACACGCAACTGTTAGACTAGTTAGACTTTATAATACGAGTATTACACCTGATGGTAAGTGGGTACTGCCGCCCGTTGTCATCTGTGATCAAATCAGTATAATATAAGAGATATCCTGAGGTCGGCCACAGATGCATTGCTACTTCTGAGGACTAAGTTGGAACGCCTCAATTTGATCGTTTAGTTATTGAGTAAGGTTTTAGCTACCTTATGAAATCGTTAATCTTAAATTGTAGATAAAGCTTGGCCTTTTTTACTTAAGTTGATAGTGAACAGCTTACTCTTTAATGTACCTTCTACTAATCCTACTCTTACTTCCACTTGCCCCAGTGAATGAGTAAGTAGGGTAGTGAGTTAGTAAACGTTAATAAACGTAAAAGTTAGTAAACGGGTAGTTATTAAACACTGGCGGTCACCCATCAAACTTGACCACGCGATATCACTAACTCTGTAGATCAGTTACAAACTAAACAAACAGCTATGTATTTCAGTATATTGCAGTATATACAAACTAAATAATAACACCAACTTCACTTCAAATAAGTATACATAATACCAGTAATTATTTATAGTAATTGTCATATTTTAGCCGCGAAACAAACGGACAAAGCGACAATTGTCGTAATGGTCCTGACGCGCACGAGAGCGCATCTACACGTTTGCTACAATTTCACGCTTTACGGGCCAGCCTAATCGAGCCATTACTTTGATTTGCAAAGATGAACAGACAGAATGATGGGTCGTTTAAGCTATATTGTAATTATACATTTAATTCTACCTGCATCGTTGACGTGCATACTTATCGTTACATCAAATTGTCACGGGTCATATATGTTTGAACAAGTCTGGTTATTTTTAGTTATATATCTTTAGGTGTCTACCGAAGAATAAATGACATTTTGACGTACACGAAATTTCACATAATTATGTAACATCACACGAAAAGAACAAACTTAAAGGAAATCTTTAAGTTTTATTTACATCTATATACTTTCAGAGTGTCAGGCACATACCGTGTCAGAAACCGTCAGACATAATTTTAAGACTACGTTACAGAAGATAGTAGAACCCTTTGTGGTCCGACAACGTCGGCACCATTGCCACACCTATTTCTGCCTTATAACAGTAGTATTAAGCGCTGATGTGTTCTGGTTTGAAGCTTGTGGTAAGAGAGACATACTTTTTTGAGGCGTTCCAACTTAGCAAATAACTTAGTTATATCTTAACTTAATAAGAATATCCATCCATTTACTAAATTTTAAAACATTTTTAGATATACCTATATGGCTTTGTAAAGTTCAAATAACCAGGGCCGGATTTAGAGGCCTTGGGGCAACAAAGGAGTGGAGGCCCCCTGGCCCCAAATTATTTTCCGAATAAAATGAACAATTTTTTCAGTAAAAAATTCCGATGTCTCTATTGTGGGGGCCCCTCTTTTGTGGAGGCCCTAGGGCTGCTGCCCCGGTTGCCCTCCCGTAAATCACCTTAAATAACACTGACACTGACGCATTGCTTACAAAGTTTGTCCCCTGAAGGTTTGAATAGGAAAACCTAACCTTTAATATTATGAGTTGTATGCATATAATGTGACATTATATAATATTTATTTATATTACACGTCAAGTTAGTTACAATAAAGTTAACTGACGCATGTATTCTATACAATTGTTTTTCATTGTTATATAAATTACAAGATTAGTCCACTAAACAAATGTTGAACTAAATGTACTACATGATTCAAATATGAGCATAAAATATTAAATTTACTTACTTCCTGTTTTGATCTAGGCAGACTTGGAGGAAATATGTCTGGCTAGATATACTAACCAGACATCCAAACCAGAACCTTTTGAAGGTGGTAGAACCTTTTGTGGTTCGGCTTCTCAGATAGGAATACCTAATCCTATCTGGGGTTAATTACAGATGTCCATGGGCGGCAGTAGCCACTTACCATCAGGTGGACTGCATGCTCGTCTGCTACTCCAATATTTTAAAAAAGAAACCTTTGTATTTATGTTCTGGGTCTGGGTGTTTATGTAGTTGTATGTGTTTATCATAGCCTTTAAGTCTATTGGTGCAAAATGCTAATTTTTAATGTGAATCAACCTTCGAGAAAAACATTTCTAATCATGTTTCTTTTGATTATTTTTGCACCATAGTAGTAGTTTCATAGTAACGCGTATTTTATAACATTACAATTTGTATTCATTAACTTAAATAAATACCAGCAGGTTTAAGTTCATCGTACGAGTGTCACTCTCAGGGGTTTACAAATGTCTTTGGCAGCAATGGCCATTTACAATCAGATAAGCTGCATGAGCATTTGCTACCTTTTCTAAATTATACTTAGAATTCTACTTACAATTAGTGTTATGACTAATCGCTTGGCACATTGCTTCGAAGCGAAGTAATAAGCAAGACTCATAAAACCAATTATTGTGTGAAGATAACGATATTTATGAAATTAAAGTTGTAAACGAGCATGCTCTTCGTGATGGTAAGTAATCGCTATCGTGATTGGAGTCCTATTGAAGTCAGGTGAAACGCCCGTTATTAATATTCAGTCTATCCAGTGTTTTGCTAATCAAAGATCGACATTTGACAATTTCGTCTAGATATCGTCAATTTTCCTTTTTTATAGGTAGAAATTAGCAGGTGTGACTATGCTCGACATATTGAGAAACCTTTTGCTATAATGCCAGAGATTTTTCTTTCTAGAAGATATGCACCTCAGCTGGTAAGTCGTCAACTCCATATACATATATTACCTCCGAATCACTAAGGGTTCTACCATATTTCTACGAACCCAACAAAAGTTGACTCAATCTATTGTTTTGCAAATATGTAAAACGATATGTACGAACAATGACTAATATACAAAGTGCAATTTAAATCCATAGTAGCTGTTTGAAGAATATACTTTTAAACAGGAATTGTTTATGTAAAATATATACGCGACGAATAGATAACCTCTCTTGTATGCGAAGTCAGTTAAAAATAAATGATCACTAACGATTTTTGTACTTCTACTAAATCGGTGTAAACATTTTCATTACAAAATATAATTAAGTACATTATAAGGAAGTAATTAAAATTAGTCAGACAAATTGTGTGTAAGCAAACACACCACAGAACATTATCGAACCTAATTGGTACATTAATTGGTTATTGCACTTGTAGATAAAAAATGTTGTTTTCTTTATATTAGCCTACCACATATTATCGCCATCACCCAGGGTTGACTGGCAGAGAATGCCATTAGGCATTAAGTTACCCTTGTAACACTTACTTTAAGGTGTTTCAAAAATTAAATAAATAAATAAATAAATAAAAGTGACACGTAATTCAAAGTTAATTATATGTTTATCTCAACGATCGTGATGTGTTATGACGGCAAATGTGCATAATAATGTATAATGTTCTGTTATATTTTTAGTTATTGACGTATAAAGTTATTGATACCTATAAAACTATTTACTAAGTTTTTTTAATATGTTTAGGCAGTAAACGAGCATGCAGTCCACCTGATGATAAGTGGCAACTATTGCCGATGGATATACAGATATGCATAGTTAAAAAACCCTAGAGGTGCACTTCCGAAAACCCCCCACCTCCCATGGATTTGAAACTTTGCACAGACCTTCCTTTGGATGTTCGAAAACAACCCCTAAAGGTTTTTTGGCGCATACCAATAGTTTCCGAGAAATTAAATTTTGAAAATTGGATTTTAGCCCGCGCGTTACATTTATGTAGTGTGGAGTTTTCTATAGTCGTTACTGTAACTGTTTAGTTTATCCTGAAGTTTATCCAACCCTAGATATGATTAGAATCATCTTTTTCCGAGGCATTCAAGCTTAGTCCTCAGGGGTAGCGGCGCATCTGTGGCCGACCTCAGGTAGGAATATCTAATACTATCTGGGGTTGATTACAGATGTCCATAAGCGGCAGTAGCCACTTACCATCAGGTGGACTGCATGCTCTTCTGCTACCCCCGAGGACTGAGTTGGAACGCCTCGGAACACAGCAGCGCTCATTATTAATTTTGCTTTATGGTTTTATATCCAAAGTCTGAAGACTATAAGATCTTCGAAGGTTAATTAATATTACCTAACGACATATATAGTCATGGAAACACGAAGTAGTATGGACGGTGATAGCATGGTGTTACGAATGGAGTTTGCAGTCTAGGATTCTAATACCAGGCACGCGGTTTTATTCAGTATAACAGTGTTATTATTCCAAATGACGGATGTAGGACGCTTTTTATATGTTTGCGACCAGGTGGACTGATGACCTGAATCGGACGGCGGGTAACCAATGGATCCAGACGGCTCAAGACCGGTCGGAGTGAATTAGAATGAAGAAGAAGAATGAAGAAGAGTGAATAGAATTAAAGGCTAATGGATGGATGGATGGCAGAACTACATTTAATTTTTTACTAAATAAGTAATTAAAAATATATACTAATTGCAAAAAAATGAGACCTTCGAATCGGAATACAGCAGTATTAAACGTTCGGCAGAAAAGGTGTGGCGATAATGCCTTGAAATCTAATAAAGAAGGATTGTTAATTAAAACACCAGACGGTTCGTTTACATCAATCTATAAAATCAAACAAACGTGAATACATACCAATGAACGACCTGACACCAAGCGTCCCTCTAGCGACAGACAGTATCATGGACAGCGTGGACACTCCTCCTCCAGCGAAGATGTACGCTCGCTTCGCGTTGCCCCCGGCGGCGCTCGCGTCCCTCTTCCTCCTCCACAGCGGCGCGAACGACGTCGCACACACGAACAGACCGAACACTATGCACTCCCAGGCTAACCAACCGGAATGCATCTTGAATCTGAAAAAGATATAAGAGTTTAGTTACGAGTATGAAACGCGGAGCCGCCTAACATAGACATTTTGTTTACTAGGCGTCTCCATATCACTTATGTTAACCTAAATATTTTTTTTGAGAGTGTAAATGAATATGAGTATATAATTGAAGATAGTAGGATACGTAAAATAAAAAAAATAAAAAGGTAAACGCTCTATACACTCACAGCCCAGGCCCAGAAACAGACATCTAAATTCATAATTTAGAGATCTGTCTGGCCGGAGATCGAACCTGGGACCCTCTACGCGTCGGTTCGGTATGTTGACCGTTCCGCCACGCGGGTCGTCTTTTGTGAAATTGTGGTAAGTGATACATTATGTACTTCCTCAGGGGTAGCAACGCATCTGATGCCGGTCACAGCTAAGATCTTCACTGCAGTTGATGACAGATATGTACGACAGTAGCCTTATGCTCGTTAGGTACTTCAATTTTAATTTTTTAATTAAAAAGGTAACTCAATTATACTAATTCATAAAATAATCAAACTTTTTATAAAAAAATACTTTAAATATTTTTTATATGCTTTAAATTTTTTGCGAACGTATTATAAATTATATTAAATATAATTGAAAGAGAAAGAGTAAAGTCCACAAAATGACAGGTTACATATTTAAGGTCCTAAAACTACACAAATTACATACATAAATAAAATATAATTGTAGAGGAAATTAATTCCATTATATATAATGATGAAATTGCTCGCGGTACATTACCTCCTTAAAATTATGCGTGCGAACCTTAATGATACTAGGTATCTTACCACGAAATATTAGCAATGTAAAATCTGAGGAAAATGCTATTATCCTTAACAATCTATAATAAACTGCGTTATTTTATCTATCCTTTAAAGATTTAGCGCTTAAATATTCTTTATGCGTGAATAGGTATTCCCCGCAAATACTCTAAATACCTCAAAGGCAGTGACATTTTTTCAAAATGTGACATTGGTTTATTTATGTATTATTAGTGAGGCCGTTTTTAAATAAATGGGATTGTCGCGTTATAAAGTCGTACGGTGTAGTGGGGGAGTCCACGATGCTAAATGTGTACAAACTCGAGCGTCATTGGGACCTATACGATTGTGTAAATTAGACGTTAGAATGAAGAAAGAGTTATACGATATGTGACTTTACCCATAAGTGTGTTAAAACAAAAAAAAATTCACTTTGTTTATTAGTATAGTAGGTAAGCTACTAATATAAATTTCAAACTATAATAAATGTAGCAAATTGTAAAAAAATAGCAATGATAGCCTAGTGGTTAAGAAACTCGGCCTCTCGATCGAGGGGTCCGAGGTTAAAATCCCACGCACCTCTGATTTTTCAAAATTATGTGCGTATTAGACATTAATTATCACTTGCTTAAACGGCGAAGGAAATAGTGAGGAAACCTGCGTACCTGAGAGATTTATAAAAAAAATCTCAAAAGGTATATGAAGTCTACGCACTTGGCCAGCGCGGTGACCTATTGTTTTTTATTCTGACAGGAGACCCGTGCCCAACACTGGGATGTTATGGATTGTTAATGTTCCAATTTAAACAGTTTTTTGTAAGGACATGACGCTTAAATTAGGGTTTTCAATTAGTTAAGAGCACCTTTCGCCGGAATTGGTAGAACCCTATTTCTACTTAGGATTCATAAATGACACCCATTTCATCCTCATCGAACTTCTAAAATAGGCACCAATAGACATGAATATACTCTCCACACCTGTAATAATTACATTTTCTGACACACACAATTGAAGCCGCACAATAAAGAAATGCGCCAGGTGCTAACCGCAACCTGCGTCAGAAAAATATAATCGCGGTGCGTAATATTTTCATTTTCCTTGAGATACTGCGACGTGGTAATCAGGTGCGTGTTAGTACACGTGGTAGTTTTTTGTATAATATTGAAGTATAATAGCAAACGAGCATGCAGTCCACATAATGGTATGTAGCTATTGTCGCCCATGAATCCACCCCAGATAAGATTAGATTTCTACCTGAGTTCGGCCACAGATGCGTCGCTACGCCTGAGGACTAAGTTGAAACATTTTGATAAGTACGAGTATGTCTCCCTTACCACACTCTTTAAACCAGAACACAGCAGCGCTTGACACTACTGTTAATAGGCTAAAATAGGTATGGCGGTGGTGCCGCCGGAGTCAAACCACAAAGGGGTCCACCACCTTCAAATACTCATATGAGTGTATAAATATTTAAATTCTAGGGAATTGTGTAATTAGCGGATTCGTGTAAAGTCCAAAAAGTTTCCATTTCAGTTTCAAGCGAAACTGGGACATCAACGACAGTTCCGTTCAAGATTTCAGCTGAAAATCACTTTCAGTCTGTCACTATAAAACACAACTAAATAGAAACGATATGTAAGAACTCATTCCCATAACACGTGACGTAAAATCCAAGTGGAGCTGACTTGAACACAATGTATCATTGTGTTCTACTACAATATCGTAACACATTGTTCCCAGCGGAAACATTTCAGTCGTGAGCGCGGTCACGCCGTTTTCAAAATTCTAAAGGTTATTTTCAGATGCTATCGAGTGCTTTCACTATTGAACTAATGGATTATAATATGAAGATAGTAAATATGTTGTTATTGTGAAGAAGCGTCTAGGCATATATTAATAAATTAGTTTTCAGTGCAGTAGGAGTGCAGAGGAAATATTCACTAAAATACAATAGGAATAGGCTGGCTATAATTGTACGTTAATCTAGGACTATCCACTATTAATTACTAGGCGCAGGTCTCACGGTGAGAAGGGCTTACTAAGTCTATCGTCCACCGCGTTTACCAAGTCCGGATCATTAGACATTAGAATTATTTTCTTTTTTTATTTTGTTAAAAATAATTTATTTATGTCTTGGGTTAATTAATGTCCTACAACCGGTATTGGAAAGGATAATAAGAGTCAAATCTTCCCGACAAGAGAGGTTAATTGCATTGCTTTTGATGATATGAGGTCCGGAGAGGTCTGGTTGCGTCAGCAATATGTATTTATTTCTGTTATTTAATTCTGAGCTTTCTTTCCAAAATTAAGGAGGTCCAAACTCTTATGCTTACGTAAGCAAAGGGGAGTGAAAATAGTTCTACTTACTGTCACAGACAAGGAGGAGTATGGGTATAAACTACTAAAATTTTACTTAAGTAATATTTTGAAACTCAGCCAAGTTTTATATTATTTCATGAACATAAGGGCTAAAGCAATATTCTTAAATTCCCGCTCGATCCACTTGTAAACAAATGAAATGAAATGAAATATAATATTTTTTTTTGTATAGGCCTACGAAGGGACTTACCCATTGCCAGTTACAATATTTTTCTTAAACTACTACCGGATCGGAACGCGACCTCAACAGAGAACAGAGAAGATCCGGTAAGAAAGTCAGTGGGGTTGTCTTTTTTTTTCATAATAATAATTATTACTCTTTTTTCTTTTTTTAAATGCCATTATTTTTTATAGTGTGACTTTTTTTGAGTGATAGCCTAGTGGTTAAGAAACTCCGCCTCTCAATCGAGTGGTCCGAGGTTCAATTCCCAGGCACACACCTCTGATTTTTCAAAGTTATGTGTGTATTAGAAATTAATTATTACTTGCTAAACGGTGAAGGAAAACATCGTGAGGAAACCTGCATACCTGAGATTTATAACAAAAAATCTCAAAGGTATGTGAAGTCTACCAATACGCACTTGGCCAGCGCTGTGAACTATGGCCTAATCCTTCTCATTATGAGAGGAGATCCGTGCCCAGCAGTGGGACAGTAATGGGTTGATGATGATTTTTAACAACAAAGAAGCACACAAGCCTATGTACTCGTAACAATATATATGTATTTACATCCAAGTACCTATAATATTACACAGAAAATTACTGTGTATTATTTATAAACGATAATGCGAAATATAACACGGCGTGGTGTCCGCTAATCACGTTTAAAATTAACAGGCGTTACGTTTTCCTCTTCAATAAACATATCAATACCCTTAGTATGAGTTTTTACGTTTTTAAACAAATGACTGATTTTGTAATTGTTTACGTATTTCCCATACATTTCCAATCAGTTCTGATAGAGTCCGCTAGAGGCGCTGATTGGAAATGCATGGGCAAATACGTAAACAAATACAAAAACAGTCATTTTTGTAAAAACGTAAAAACTTATACTAAGGCTACATATTTATTTAAAGATGTCTGGTATTTCCCCATTACTGTCCTGTTACTGGGAATTAGTCTTAAAACAAAAAGTAGGGTGTCTAACAGTTTTGAGTACTAACTTGCCTACAAATCTACAACTTTGAAAAAAATCGGACAGCGGCCAGCAATAAAACATTTGTGAAATAGTTTTTGTATATTATAAGATCCGCGTGGCAGAGCGGTCATCATGTCGGTTTGACACGCAGAGGGCTCCGGGTTTGATGCCCGGCCAAACATGCCATGATAAATTATGAATTTAGATTTCTTCATGGAGCCTAGCATGTGTGTGGAAAGAGTTATTTAAGTAGTATATTAAAAAAATAAACCCAACTTCCTAAAACAATGTAGAGTTCAACGACACCTCATATGTTAGAATCCGTCAAGCTGCTAGAGATGCATGCCAAAGAATGACACGCTACGAAATACATTACCCTCCGCAGCTGGTAAAAAACAGTTTACATGACTACTCAGCCGAAGAGCCACTGGATTCAAACCACAAAAGGTACTGGTAGTATACAATAATGTAGAAGTATGCAGATGAGTATGCAGTCCACCTGATGGTAAATGGCTACTGCCGCCCATGGACATCTGTAATCAAACCCAGATAGGTTTAAATATTCCTACCTGAGATCGGCCACAGATGCGCCGCTACCCCTGAGGACTAAGCTGGAACACCTCGGAAAAGTGTCTCCCGTACCACACCCTTCAAACCTGAACAGAGCTGTGCACAACACTGCTGTTATAAGGCAGAAATAGGTGTGGTGGTGGTGCTGCCGGAGTCGAACCACAAAGGGTTCTACCACCTCTAAACCTTCTACCTTCAAAAGCATACAAAGAGCTTGTATATATACACAAGCCCCAAATTGAAGGTATCGCCTGGCGGAAGATTTCCCTTACAACAGAGCAATATTGATCGTACACATACGTTTCACGTTGTCACGCTCTGTTAAAGATTATACTTATTTACACCGTGATATATTAGTTTGACGTTATTTGTCGTAGGGCTGACATAACTACGGCTCGCAGGACTTCGCTTTTGAAGGTATAACTGCCACACTGTCTAATAACAGCAGTGTTAAGTGCTGCTGAGTTCTGGTTTGTAGGGTGTGGTAAAGGAGACATACTTTTCCAAGGCATTCCAGAGTAGTCCTCAGGGATAGCGGCATATCTGCCGCCAACTAGGCAAACAGGCAGGACTCTTAATCTTATTTGGTGTTAATTACAGATGCCCATGAGCGGCTGTAGGCACTTACCACCAGATGGACACCATGGGCGATCGCTAGTTAAATATGATTTAATAAAAAATAATGAAAATATAATTCCATGTATGTGTGAATTTATAATAATACACAAGTAGTTTTCCAAAAAAAACTTTTGGTGGTGGTATTTTTTGTCAGATTGGACAGCCCTGACTTAACGCATAACTGTACTCTGATACGGTAATTTCCAGAAAATAATGTCTATTGCTAAATCATTTGCAAAGCGGAAATGAAAACAAGGAAAATTATTTATTCTGCACTGGTCACTAAACCTGTTTGCCGATCCAGATTTGATCCATGTCAAATGAAAATAATAAAAAAGTAAAAAAAGCAAAAAAAACTTGCTTTTGCCACGGATTAATATTTTGGAGTCAAAACGAAACATGGGATAAATATCTCGAAGAGTATCTTAGTAGTAAGAGTTCCACAATCACACATCCTGGCTCCATCATCTAAATTTAGATATTTAGACATGTCTGGGCGGGGATCGAACTCGAATCCCTCTACGTGTCAGACCGGTATGGTGACCACGTGGGTCGTCACTTCCAAGATTTGATTACTAGTTTTTTAGTTACTTACAAGTTAAACTAATATAAAGTGTGTTACACTTTCTACACTGAGACCAGTAAAATTTTCCGCTATGGGTGCCACACACACGTGAGCACACCCAAACGTTACATGGCTGCAATACTAATGAAACGAGTTACTATATTTTTTTGCGCAAATCTTATAAGTCACGTTGCTTGGTACGTTTCGTATGGGGAATAAAAAGTGCTTTGTGCGCTTAAAGCCCATGGGCATAAAAAGTATAAATAGTTGCCGAACATTCTTCTGCGATCAATTCTTCTGGTGATCTAACTATAGGGGCATATTTAACCGCTAAAGTTATTAAATTAGAGGTGTAAGAATTACAATGAATAAATAAATGAATTCTAAAGCGAAAGTACGCAATGGGCGGTCAGCCTTAACATGACTTCTTTTCGAGCATTTCTTTGATAATATTAAATTAGCATCAGCATGTAGCCCCCTCATGGTACGTGAATATCTGTAATCAACTTCAGATAAGAATACTACCTGAGGTCGGCCATAGATGTCTCGCTACCCTTGAGGACTAAGATGGGACGCCTCAGTTAAGTCTATCTCCCTTCTCCGGACTCTTTAAACTGAAAATAGCAACGCTTAACACTATTGTTATAATATTCGGGAGTCGTTACAAAGAGTTCTACCGCCTTCCGGAGCCCAAAAACACGCATTTAACTACTAAACACTTATCAAACTTTACGTATGGAGTTTCTTTCGCCGCTTCTTCTCCATACCGAAACACCTTCCGAAGCGGTGGTAGTTTGCTGACATTCAAAGATAATTTTATATGAGTCAATTTTAAATAAATAAAATTTGAATTTTAATTCAACTTTATACATACGTCTCTACGTAACTCATAAGAACTCGTCCACTTGAATAAAACTCATCTATCATATCATACGACACGTGATTTTGCACAGAACCATTTACTTCTCATTATTATATCTATGAAAATTAAATAGCATTATTAACATCTTAACGTGAACAGTTTTTATGCTATGCTTTTTGCGAGTAACTTTACTATGTACATTACTAATGGGTCACTTTTTATATATGCATAAGGTCAATTCCCCTCGCGCTCGATATGGTAACTGACAAGAAAATAATACTACATATTTATAATGTATTCATATTTTTATTCCATCAAAGTTGAATCAGAGCAAGTCTGATGATATTTTACTGCCATCTATAGACATCAGTTGTGATCAATCCCAACTTGGATTGAAGTTGTACCTGAATTGTAGCCTACCTGATGACCTCTAATTTACAACCAGATCTAAGAAATTCACCATCGAGGCTTGTTTTTCATCATTCAGAAGCGATTCGAGTGGAAACATGAGTATTCCGCTTTAATTTTTGTATTTCCTATAATATAATGCAAGATAATAAATAAAATTACATTGAATTATCGAGAATATATATTAATATGTATAAGATATAATACGGTCACTTCTATTAAGAAGTGGCCATATCCATTTGCGGTCTTACTACACCCTAATAACTCAACCCCATGTTGAATACAACACTCCACAAAGAAGCAAAGAAGAAAAAGAAAAAAAAGAAAAAAAAGAAGCAAAAGAAAGAACGAAGAAACTAAAGACAAAAAATGCGAATGAATTTTTATAAACGAGACGACATCGTTTTTTATAAGGTGTGACGGCGGTGCCTGCTGAGACTATATAAAACAGTATTATTGCTTAAATGTTTATCATCACATATTGTTATGCATTCCATTGACTTCCGACAGTATTTTGTAATTTCAATTGAGGTTGCGTAAAACCGATAACATACGAGTACAACTTGATAACGTTTCACGACGTACGGATATTGTTTTTTAAAGGTATAGTTTATGGCTTTTAATTATTTTCATTTGTGCAGTTTATTTTGTTAATCATTTCCATTTACTTATGGTTGTCCCACTGCGGGGCGTAAGTGTTTTTTTTATGAGTAAGAAAGTTTTAAGTCATAGAACGCCATGTTCATACGCCACTTCATACAATTTTAAGATTTTTTTTACAGAACTATCAGTCATGTAACTTTGCTCGGTTTACTTTTCTTTACCGGCAAATGTTGTTATAATGTTATTTTAAGGCGCGTGATATGAACAACAGAGGTGTGTGAGGTCTTTGAATCTTAGTGTCATAAGAATTTATAGTACAAACTTTTCTACCACTGCGCCAGTGGCGCCACTATGATTCTAATGTTGATACATTGTCGGAACTACCGAATAAGTTCAAACTTCATCTTATATAAATTGGTAAGTTTTAAAATTAGACATAAGTACTTACTTGTATTTATTTTATTTTAAAATTATATATACATTTAACTTAAATATCAAAACTCTTTCGGTACCTGACGAAATAGGAAATAGCTAAAAAATAAACAAAGACAATTTATTAACGCCACAATTTACAAAATGCAGCCGTAGCTGTATATAACAAATAGTTATAAATAATGAAAAAATACACCGAAAATACATTCATAACCTTCATAGTTTATTGTTTTGTTTTTGCGCACTGAATTTGTTTTCGTATGAGATTTCCAATTTCAGCCCTGGAAGAAATTTCATTGTGAAATAAGCAGTCCTTTGTACTTTATTTCTATGATGTTCATTATTTATTACTTTCTCTGTGTACAAAAACTTATAAATAAATAAAAGTTAGGTAACCTATAGCTTCCATTTATACCATTTTAGTAAATGGCGCCTGTGATACCAACGTATAAATACTACTGTATCTGTATTTGGCGATATTCCAACGTCTGCACGTATATTACGGTATCAGATCAGATCGTGTAATTAACTATATGACATCATCAGATGCTCATCCAAAACAAGTACTAGAACTATTTTAGAGCTGGAATTTAGTTTAGGTTTTGATTTTAATCATTACATGAATATTTGAATCTAATGTATTATAATACGAAGTTCTGAATTGCTGCAGCTTGTTGTAATAGAGGTTTCCAATTATGGAAAGAGAGTTATGCATGAGAGATGCCAAGCAAAGGCACTTGAACAGTTTTGCAGCAAATGCTATCTAAGTATTTTAGTATCCAAAACAATTCTAGTTTAACAGCTCGTTTGAACGTTTCGGCTTCTTATACTGGGTATTGAAGATCACATGTAAGGCAAGCACATCTTTGTCCCTGTAGTTTCAGGACCAACTAAGAGAGGGCTTGCGGGGTTGTAGGTAGCAAGACTGTGAGCTTGAACCGATCAGCCTCCGATCCTGAGAAAGACGACGGTTTGAGTAACCGCAAACCATTGGAAACCCGCTTACCCGAAGGTATAGGAGCAACGGAATATGCATCTCTTAGGCGGACTTCAGTTGCGTTCCGATGAGGATCCCAGATTGCTCTAATCAGCGTCCTCTAATCACGGTCCTGAGGACGGCCACTCGCAGAACCCCAAGCTTTCTACACTCACAGCCCCACACTAGGATTCCCTTTGTCGTGGGTGTCATGAACACACACATAGACAAATACACAAACACCCAGACCCAGAAACAGAAATCTAAATTCATCGTTTAGATATCTGTCTGGCCGGGAATCGAATCCGGGACCCTTTGCGCGTCAGACCGGTATGGCGACCACTCCGCCACGCCGGTCGTCATACATACATTCGTCATACATACGTCATGCATAATACATAAAGTACAGAATGCTTAATGGTACAGAAAGTGGACGGTGGACTATCATCTACACCCATAGATTAGTTTACACCCTTTTTACTCTGACATCTTCCCAGCAGTGGGATAGCAATAGTGATGGCAATATTTCTTTTCTAAGTTATTTTTATAAATATAGTAATACTAATAGGACTGTAGGTACATTATGTATATTACTTTACTACGCTAGTCACATAATAATGAAGAAAACACAGTTTGAATACAAATATGTGTTATCAGCTTCGAATTAGATATGTTTAATTTTATCTTATGTCTCCTTTACATACTGTATAAATAAGAGAGATGGGGAGACTACTACCATGCATAGTGTTTGTTCAATTGTCAATTTTATTTTTATAATAAACTCAAGATAACACAAGAATATTATTTTTAAAAAATCCACCTGAGAACACAAAATCCAAAATGAGTTAAAAAACAATGAAAAATACTATTTTTAGACTCATAGCCATAGGTAGGTATACTCAAAATATTCATATTATAGGAGTCCCATTATATCACACATGATCCCATGTGTAATATAATGGAACCAACAAGTACACAGACTCAAAATACTAGTTAAACTTAATTAGATGCCTGCTTAGTCGGAGATAGAACTTTTTTTTTGTTTATGAGCGGGAACCTTTAAAAGGTACAAATATTGACTAGTAGTCAATATTTGATGATCCATTTGGATCATCAAATATTGACTACCTTTTAATAGTTTCCTATCCTGAAGTGAATAAATTGAAGAACATAGGCTTCCTAAATATAATTCGAAAAATATGTAAGTATTTAAACAAATAAATGACTCATTTACAAAAATGGTAACATTATGCAAATTTTCTTTATTACAATTCTTTTTGATTCATAATTATTTTTTAATATGTTAACAGCTGTGTTTTATTAATGTCAATGTGTATAAAAGGACAAATTCTGCAAGTTTTACATATATTTTGTGTTCTGATTCGACCTTAATTAGGTGGAGTGGATTCGAAAACAATTGGTAAGGTCTATTTCAATAACGGTATTTAGTGCTCATGTGGTCTGCATTGAAGAACGTAATACTTTTTTTTTTGTTGACGAGGGGGAAACCTTCAAAAGGTACTCGACGCCGTGAGAGCGACGCCGGGTTATGTGGGACTTTCACCGCACTAAAACCCCCCGGTGGTCGTCCTCGGCGTTTGGTGGAGAACTCCGGGAATTTACGCTCCTCTCACATCCCTGGTGATTAAAGCGACATGCTACCACACAAAATCGCTGTCCTTCCCGGAGTCGCTTGCTGGACGGTTTGAGCTACCACTCCTGCCGCCCGCAACCTCGGAAGCCCGCTTTAGTCGCCTCTTACGACAGGCAGGGGATACCGTAGCCGTATTCTGGTCCCGGGACCACAGGGACAGAAAAACGTAGTACCTACGAGAGACGTTCCAACCTCAGGCCTCAGATGACCTCGGGCCTCAGGCGACCTCAGTTAAGACTCCAGTCCTATTTGGATTCGATTCCATTGCCTATGGGCGGCAGTTGCCACTTACCATTATATGGACTGCGTCCTCGTTTGCTACTACAATCATATAAAAACACTGCTGCTATAAGATAGTTACTGGTACTGTCATTAATGTTGGAATCTACAAACATTTGCTATTCGGAGGGTAATGTTTTGTGAGCGTATGCATTTTTGGCACGATCTGCAACCCAACCCAATGAGATTTCAATGGATTTTTCTGAACAGTGGCAATGTGGTAGACTATTTTTAATCTTCAAGCTTTGTTTTCAGCTCCTCTGTCTGTCCGTCTGTCCGACTGTAACAGGGCTCTATCTCTGGATCCGCAATAGATAGACCCTTGTAATTTTCATAAAATATGTGTAATGTTCTTACTTTTTTCTATCGTCTCTGAGGTCAAAGTTAACGTTGTTATAACGACAGCCAATAATTATTTACTTTCATTACATTATTATTAATGCTTATATTTCAAAAAGCCAATGGACACATTAATATTACCTACTTTTCTTTCAATCTAATTTATTACGTAATATATCACGATATTTTTATTTATTACACTGTTATCAATAAAACATTCACATTTATATCATTTGTAATTACTTTAGGATATCAAATTCTACTTATTACTTAGGTATGTTCATTGTTCAACGCTTTTAGCGCCCCAGAGTACATGAAGGTTTTGATGGTGGTAGAACCCTTTGTGATTCGATTCCGGCGGCACCACCACCATACCTATTACTACCTCATAACAGCAGTGTTAAACGCTGCTGTTCTCTGTTTTAAAGGGTGTGGTAAGAGAGACATACTATTTCGAGGCATTCCAGTTTAATCTTCAGGAGTAGCGCCGCATCTGTGGCCGATATCACAGCATCCGAGACGGGCAGCCTCCATCCTTGTACGCAAAGCCTTCAAAAATATTTTTTTTACCCGCGACGGGACGGAGACGGTATATGTTTGTAGTAAGAAGATGTTTGTACAAACCTATGTTACCATGTATCTCCAAAACTACGGTTATGATTTTATACGGCTTTTTACTATTCTAAATAAGTAACTATATTTTCAAATCGAAATTGACTATTACTGATCAGAAAAAACTATTTGAATATGTATCAAAAATTTGTTCGAAATATTTTCTGGTGAAAGTGTATTGAATTAACTTCACGTAGGATACGATAGGAGGTTCTAGTAGAGCATAAGTCTTTCCCCATAACAAAGAGAGGCCTCACTAAAATGCCCATGTCTTAATGTGCGTATTACATACACAAGTGTGTATATTGTAAGGTAGGATTTAAGGCATTCATACTACTTCATTTATTAAAAAAATATGTAAGTTATATTTTTTGATGTTTACATATCATTATATAAATGTATTTAAAAATAAAGGTACATTTATAGATAGAAGATAAATAAAGGCTAAGTGGGCACGTCTAATTTTTTGTCGGAATAATTAAAACTATCAACAATTTTAATGAATCCGGATAACTTTGAAATGTGCATATTTGTGCTAATTGGCTTAATAATTAAATCATTGCTAAAGTAATGTCGACATACTTAATAATTATTATGACAACACAATTTTATTAACGTTTCAAATTTACAGGGAAAAAATAATGTAATCTTATTTATTTATAAAAATATTAATGTATTTTATCAAACACCGAATTAGAGAGTTACACTTCTTAATAAAATAATTTTATTGTCATTATTTGATTTGCTACCTATTCAGTTATTGTGTTTTGTTGTTGTTAAGAGTAATTTTTGCACAAATAATTGTAATTTTGATCGCAGAACAAAATCGTGCCTACGTAGAATACGAAAATCAAAATAAGGTGCGGTTGGAAACCGCTCCATGAATACACAGCCTAATATTTATACATATACACACACATTTATACATATATAGAGACATAATTATACATGTATTAACATTATAACGTTCTGCTCGTGACTATGTGCTAGCTGTAAATAATAATTATATGTATGAATGTCCGTTTATATATTAGTGAATTTACATACCGACTTATCAAATGGAAAAGTTTTTTTATAATCTATGAAGGTAATCTAAATATTAGGTGATGCTGTTTTAAGCAAAAGGTGTACTTACCTAATAAATATGGACAGAAATTGATAAAAATCGTAGAACAGAAACCATATTTGATTCAATTATTTCTTTCAGTAGCCAAAACAAATACACATGCAGTTTGAACGATAAACGATTTTAATGTATTTTTTAAAATAAGATTGAAGTACCTAATGAGCATCCACCTGATGGTAAGTCTGCTGCCCAAGGTCATTTATACTGAATTCTTTATATGACAGGGGTTTTATCTGACGCCAAATATGCCTTCCCAATCCTCATAATAATATATGTAATTTAGCTGATATCAGTCATAAGTAATAATTAAGTAATAACATAAATAAACAACACCTAAAGTTAACCACAGTTAAGATAAACACCTTAAGTTTAATTTTCGTATTCTACGTAGGCACGATTTAATTCTGTGATTACTAATTACTTAATTATAACATACATAATATTAACATAAGTCAGTGTTAAGCGCTGCTGTGTTCTGGTTTGGTAGACATACTTTTCCGAGGCGATCCAGCTTAGTCCTCAGGGGTAGCGGCGCATCTGTGGCCGACCACAGGTAGGAATATCTAATCCTATCTAGGGTTGATTTCAGATGTCCATGGGCGGCAGTAGCCATTTACCATTAGGTGGACTGCATGCTCGTTTACTACTTCTATATTATAAAAAAAAATAACGCTGTTTTTCGAAAAACAATTTAAATTGCTTCATAATTCGAGTCGAACCACCGAGGCTTCTTCCACCTTTTAAAGTATGGCGGTAAAACCTTTCCAGCCGAACTATGCTGGTTCTACCTTACAAAACTGCATTGTATTTTATCGTGCGAATATACTATGTCCTTGAATAATGCCAGATGTTAAAAACACACATTAACATTATTTATGATAACAAAATAATGTGTACATATTGATGTGGAGTTCAGTCGAACGGAGGTGGCATACGATAGTAAATTAATACACGAGCACTTGCCGCCGGTGGGCGACGGTCGCCGGTGAGTGCCTAATACTGCTGTGTCTATTTTTTTTATAAAATTATGTAAATTGTAAGCACGCCAGTCTAATTGATGGTAAGTGATCACTATCGTCCATGGACGTCTTTAATTGCCGCCTTAGGTGATAGGAAAGTTAACTTAGATCTATCGCATATTTTGTTCACAGTATAAAATAAATTTACACTTTTTTAACGCACATATCTTTAAAAAATCTGATGTGCGTGTCTCGGATTCAAAACTTGGAACCCCTGATTGACAGGCCGAGTTTCCACCACTGGACTGCTACTACTGCAGTTACTATGTTATCAGTAGTTTATCCTCAGGATCTGTCATCATCAAGATGAACTGTAGATGTTGATGGTAGTGGAATCCTCTGTAGTTTGACTCCGGCGGAACTACCACATCTATCTTTGTCTAACAACAGCAGTGTTAAGCTTCGCTATTTCTGATTTAAGGAGTGCGGTAAGGGAGACTTAGTTGAGGCGTCCCAGCTTAGTCCTCATGAGTAAACGCGCATACGTAGCCGACCTCAGGTAGAATCTAAACTTAGCAGGGCTTGATAGATAATGCAAAAAAATCCTCGCAGCGGGAATCACTTAGTCACGTGCATTGCTCTAAGCTTCTTCAATTTAATAAAAACATACACGCGTAACTTCCAAAACTCAGAGGTCACGCACCTAGACTCTCAATGGATTGAATATGAATATAAAGCTCTGTTAAAGCTAGCAAAAAACCGTGAGCAACGATCATTGTAAATGATTTGTAATATCGGAGACGCCGGCTTAAGTATGAGTTTTTTGTTAATTAAGTCTCTTGTCTAAAGTAAATAATCTATGAAAGTATTGCATTAGTTTGAGTTTAACTTTAATTACAATTATGTTTTGCTTAAATTATAAACGATGATATAAACACTATAAATAACAAGAAGGTAATTATAACAATTATAATTATATACTTATTATATCTGTTTTATTTCACGCAGTGATATTGTTTTACTTAACACATTAAAAATATTGTATTTTTTATATTTTCTTAAGTAACTTTATTAGTATTTTTGAAATAAATAATGATTATAAGTACTTAATGTTAATAATGACGTATTAATATTTTGTTGATATGTTTTTTTATTTGACGCAATGACGTTATACACGTTAAAATCTCGTATTTTTTGTACTTACGTACGTTTTCTTAATTAATTGTATATTTATGAAATAAAACTAAATAATTATTCTAATTTATGACAAATGAAATGAAAACAAGATGCTTACTATTTTCCGCGTATCCTAATATAGACTTGGCTGGTTTCCACTACCGGTAACACGCGACTGCGACTGACGCGATTGTCGTTTAATCGCACACGAGCGTCTTGTGCGGCGAGACGAGACTGAATGAGTCAATACGGGGCAATACGGTGTGTGATGAGCGCCAACCTTTATTTCAATTAACGCTATGTAAACAGTACGGAATATAGAAAATGTAGATGTCTAGCAAGATGGAGTAGTTTTGCATTATATAACATGAATAGTACAATGATATAACTATTTTGTTTTCACAGTGATGTTACCTTCGCATCTTATAGCAACAGGAGCAGTATGTTTTGATTCAAGTCTAAGAAATCTACTATTCATACAGTATTAATTTAGTTAGTGGTTACAAATAATCTGTGATCTCATTTAGCTGTAATTATAAGTTTTTTGCAGATGTTCATGTATGTCCCGACAAAATACATCTAATTTCTGGACGTCATAAACAGGTATCTAAGTATACTCAAGTCAGGGAAAAACGAATATTGCAAAATGCTTATTTTAATATCGAAAGAAAAGAATAATAAATAAATCATTATTTCTTATTACACTGTATAAATGTATATCAATTGGAGTGTTTTTAAAAATCAAAATAATAGTATATGCCAAGACGGCTTACCTAAATAGTGACAGGCGATAACGATTCCTACATTTTTATAATCTAAGATAAATATCTGTGACGTAGTAGGTATCTTTAATCTGTAATTATAAGGTTATGAGGCATCTTAGAAACGGTCGTGTACGTTACTGAAAATTATTATTTACATTTATTTTTTGTATCGCGCACGTAGAGGTGGTAATACCACCCGGATGCCATATTGAAAAAGGTTTTTATTTTTTTACGTTCTTAGAAATGGTATTTTCGTCGTGTTGCTATTAATAATCGTTATTTTATTTTTATATCATACATAGAAATAATTATTACTAAGCATACCTACGAAAGCTACTTCACAAAAGGTTATTTTTTATTTCTTTTTGCGTTGATATGATTTTCCTTAAAGTGCACTAATTGAAAAAAGTATTTAATTTGTCACAGGAATAAGAATAATAAAATCCCCTGAAAACTATTATCTTTAGCAACTTGGTTTACAAGTTCGTAAATGTTACTGCTAAAGTATATACGTTTCCCGCGCACAACTAAGTGGTCTCGATAATTCACTCCTACGCTGTTCCAATTAAAATTTGTGAAGGTTTTAAAAATATTTTCTATAGGATTTGTTGTAATTAGCAATAAATTATTATTGTATAAATATTAACTACTTAGTTCTCTGAAGTAACAAAGTGTCTGTGATCTACTTCAGGCGTTCTACCAACCATTGCACATTTGCATCACAGCTGTGTTCTAGTTAAAAAGGTGTACTTATGATTGAAATTGTTCCGTTTGGAGTAGTAGCACCTGTTTAGTTACAAATGTACAGTTTGGTTCCAGAAATAATATCATAGGTAGCAACATTATTATGGTTCTATCGGGGAGGAACCACTGCCACAGCTATTTTCTAATCTTAGTAACAACATATCTGTGATTGGCAGAAAGGAGAACCGCTATAGGTATAATCTTGATCACAGATGTCCCTGGGTGGCAGTTACCACGTACCCCAAGGAACACGTGTATAATCTTCTTTAATCTAAAAAAATAATCTCATTTCAGTATAAACGACTTCGACAGGCATGAAAGCCAGATTTTTCAAAATTTTGAAAATGTAACAAATTTATTATTAGATATATGCTTAAACGGTGAAAAAATCAAAGGCTAGCGCGGTGGATTGTTGTCTAATCCCCTCTCAATTTGAAAGAAGACCCTTGTCGAGCAGTGGGACAGCAGTAAGTTGGCGACAACATCACCGCCTGTCACGAGTCTCACGATATAGTCCTCTGACGTAAAACTTTACAATTTAACAATAGTCGAAGTTTAATACCATCCGTTAAGAAGCCATTAAGAAGACATTATCTGTTCCGCCTCTAAAGTATTTATTTTGTTTATTGCAGCAAATTAGTAAAAGAAATAACAAATTTGTATTCAAACTACTTAGTCACAGTTTAGATAATAACTTGAAAAGTCGGGGTTTTTTCGGTGTAATATAGATTAGTACTTGGTAGCACATTGGAATTCTACGAGCACGATGAAATTCATGTTTTCACTTTCTCATGTTACGAGTCCGGGGTTCAAATCCCAGGTAACTCTGATTTTGTTTTTATGTGCTTATAATAAAGTATTATCACATGTTTAGATATATGTTAGGTATTAATTATCACAACTTTTAATAGTAAGTACGAGTAGGTAAACATCGAACTTTTCCTGTTTCATCTACAAAGTTTAAAAAGTATCTGATACCTACGAATCTGCATTTGACTTAAACCTTATCAGGTTCACAGGATATTCCTGTTAATAATTAGATGGGTACCTGTAGGCTTGTCCCTGTAGTCCCAAGGCCAGAATTGGGCTACGATATCCTCTGCCTGTCGTAAAAGGCGACTAAAAGGGGGTTTCGGGGTTGCGGGCGGCAAGAGTGGGAGCTCAAACCACCCAGCGGGACCTCGGGAAGGACAGCGGTTTGTGTGGTCGCATATCGCTGTAATCACCAGGGTATGTGACAGGAGCGTAAATTGCTCCCCCCAGAGTAGAGCCCGATAGAAGGGCATCGCGATAGGAGAACTCCAGTTGTGTTCCGTTGGAGATCCCAGAGTTCTCCATCAAACGCCGAGGACAGCCACCGTTTTAGTAGGGGTTTTAGTGCGGTAAAACTCCCACATAACCCGACGTCACTCCCACGGCGTCGGGTACCTTTTGAAGGTTTCCCCCTCGTCAACAAAAAAAGGCCTAACATAGTACCTATAGGCTATAGATTTTTATCACAACCATAAAAATTACTCACAGCTCCGGGAATTTTCTCGAATTGTTTCTTATCTTATAAGTAGGACGTATAAATTATTTATTCAATTGTAAATTTCTGAATACTCTTATTTATATAAATACCTATCATGTAGGTACTTTATTTATTATTTTTTATCGGAAACCGCTCAGGACAATTAAATACAGATGCGTCGTAGCACTAAATATTTTTGTGGTCGTAGCTTGGGGCAGGCAGCAGTATACCTTCTTTCAAATGCGTATAAGATGGATGGATTAATCATTTTCTAATTACACAGGATAAATTCTTACAAAAGTTTTAAAATAATGTTACAGCTTAAGACGCGATTACCCATTTCTTCGGATGACGATAATAGGTATATGATGTGGTGACTAGAATAGGGCTACGGTATCCCCTGCCTGTCGTAGGAGGCGACTAAAAGGGGGCTTCCGGGGTTGCGGACGGCAAGAGTGGGAGCTCGAACCGTCCAGCAAGTGACCCCGGGAAGGACGGCGGTATGTGTGGTCGCATACCGTCGTAAACATACATGGTGTGGGAGGAGCGAAAACTGCTCCCCCAGGGTAGAGCCCGTTGGGCATCGCGCTTGGAGGGCTCCGGTTGTGTTCCGTTGGAGATCCCGGAGTTCTCCAACAAGCGTTGAGGACGGCCACCGGGGGGGTTTTAGTGCGGTAAAAATCCCACATAACCCGGCGTTGCTCCCACGTCGTCGGGTACCTTTTGAAGGTTTCCCCCTCGAGAAAAAAAAAAAAAAAAAAAAAAGGTATATGATGTGGTAGGTATCTACCTAAGTATATCGTATTACCATAGTAGGATGGAATAAAAAACCAATGAAATTTTGACAAATTCTGATGGATTGACTTCAGGCAAACGTGACGTTGGCCAGACGCGTTGATAACTAAATCGGAATGCTTTGTTAAGACCTAAGATGTGACTAAGACTTGTTGTACTTCCGTAGTCAAAACGTAGTTTTACCTTCAAAATAGGAATCACTTGATACACAATACAAATAGTTCACAAATCACATGATGTTGTCACCTGTTTAATTACATCTGTAGTAATCTACATTAAATAGTTGTGACGGATGGACGTATAGATGATAAGGTCTATGTTATACACATCTCGGCATCTCTCACGTGCATCCCTGTGCAAAGATATTTGTTAAAGCATGTAACAATAATATTTGAAGACACCTTAAAGGATGATAGTATCTTTTGTAGACTGCTGAGGTAGCAACCGGCGGTAGAAAACTCTGTGGGTCCACTCCGACGGCACCATCGTCACACACATTTCAGCCTAAAAACTTGTTAAACGTTGCTGTGGTCTGGTTTGAAGGGCGTGGTAAAGGAGACGCTTTTCTTATTCCTCAGGGGTAGTGGCGCATCTGTCGCCGAGCTCAGGTAGAATTCAGGTAGAATCTGGGGTTGATTGCAGATGTCCATGGGCGGCAGTAGCCACTTACCATTAGGTGAACGACATGCTCGCCTGCTAGGTTCTGCTATATTACAAAAAAGCCTTCATTTTAACAGTAGTGTAGCGCTCTTCCGTTATGATTTAAATATTTGTTAACGGGGAGACATATAGCGTACTAACTTAGTCCTTAGCAGCAAAGCATGTGTGGTCGATCTAACGTAAGACTGTACTGAGGTTGATTACAAAGTATTTTAGGCGGTAGTGATCACTTATCCACCATGAAGTAGGTAACTACAGATATAGTCCACGTCAAGCTGCTAGTCCGCTCTGAAGCTGTTGCGCGCAGGTTCAGTTAGGGAGTAGGTATATAAGGGCACACTAACGCAGCTATGTACCAGTAGGTGAGAGCGGACTGCGGACGGGTCCCGCGCTGTCTTCATCCCGCTATTATCTGCAATTTGCTATTGCGACGCGACTCCTTGCTATATTTGAAATTTAGCGCGGACTGTACCTGCTCCTTTATTGCTTCTGAAAGTATTTCTAGAAACGTGGTTGCAATAGACACAAAGAAGATAAAAACCCCAGAACCAATGCTGCTAAAACCGCGGGATAAATGTATAGCACTATTAATGAATGGAAAGTAGGTATATTTCGTTATTAATTAGACATTAAACAAACATTTACAGAAGTGACTCACGAGACAGCGTTACAGACTACCTAGCTATTTATATAAATAATCCGACAACCAGACATGCCTTTTATCTAGATTATTTGTCTACATATTATGAGTAATTTTTAACCATTCACTTGCGTGAAACAACGGACTGTAGCGAACTAGAGCGTTCCGGGTTCGATTCCCGGCTAGGTATGGTATGTGGCAACACTGTCACACCTCATTATTTCATTGTTAAGCGCTTCTGTATTCTTGCTTATGGTGGGGTAATATAGAGACACATGGGTATCAACTTAGTCCAAAGGATCTGTGGTCGATCTCATGTAGGATTAAAATCCTATCTGGTGTAAGTGATTACGTATAGGTATGTCCATAGGTGGCAATGGCCACTTATTATTAAATGAACTGCATGCTCTTTTGCTACTTCTATATTAAGTACATGAAACATAGATATGTGTGGTAGACTTTAGACCAAAAGTTTCATTGTCATTCATTAGGTACAGATCCACACCAGTTTGAAGCAGTTTCATTTTTGTGTGCAAATGGTACCTTTTTTTTTTTTTTTTTTTTTTTTTTTTTTTTTTTTCTTTTTTCTCGAGGGGGAAACCTTCAAAAGGTACCCGACGACGTGGGAGCGACGCCGGGTTATGTGGGATTTTTACCGCACTAAAACCCCCCCGGTGGCCGTCCTCAACGCTTGTTGGAGAACTCCGGGATCTCCGACGGAACACAACCGGAGCCCTCCAAGCGCGATGCCCCGATCGGGCTCTACCCTGGAGGAGCAGTTTTCGCTCCTCCCACACCATGTAGTGTTTACGACGGTATGCGACCACACATACCGCCGTCCTTCCCGGGGTCGCTAGCTGGACGGTTCGAGCTCCCACTCTTGCCGCCCGCAACCCCGGAAGCCCCCTTTTAGTCGCCTCCTACGACAGGCAGGGGATACCGTAGCCCTATTCTAGTCCCGGAACTACAGGGACAGTGCAAATGGTACCTACACATTTTGTCACCTTTTCTATTAAAATCAGGTATTCCATTTATGTCTACTTCAAATAAAATACGTCAAAAGTGTTAATTTATATACTTACATAGGGATTAATGTTTGTTGCAAATATTTATGCATGTACTTCCCATCTTTAGTTAGTTTTTGGGTGACGATAATGGGTACGCAATCATGTAAATACATCCTTAATAAGTATACAAAGTGTCATCGTCAGGCCATTATTACCCAATGCTAGGCGTAAGTCCTTAAAGTCTCAGGACCAGAGTAAAGCTAAGGTACCTTCAGCCTATCGTAAGAAGAGACTAAAACGAGACTTCTGGGGTTGCGAGCTGCAAAAGTTTGAGCTCGGACTGCCCAACCAGCGATCCTAGGACGACGATATGTACCCTATACAATTATAGCCCCTGATGATGGGGGAGAAACTTAAGCTATTCCATAGTAGAGCACGATACCACCGCGTTCAGGGTCTTCGTTGGTTCACGTAGTTCTGTATGTAGCGCCAAAGAGGGCTACCGATATATGGCTACCCTTATTGAGTAGGAATGATCTACATAGAAATACGAGGTACAGCAGCAGCTTTAGACGCTAGTTTAAGACAGAAAAAAAATGCCTACCGTCGCTGCCTAACTCTAAAAAGTGGCTGTTATGATACTAAAGTCGGGAATTTCCTTCAGTTGGACGCCAAATATAATCCTGTAATCCTATTAAAGACATCACAAAGTATTTAATAAATAAACTTTGCAAATGAGAGCATCTAGTGATTAAGCACTCACTTATTCGCTACATTTCGTACGTGATTACTAATACACGTCACGAGATGAGAAAATAAAGTTGTTAAATATTTGTTCACGTCTGTTTTGTCAGTAATTTGGTAACCATATTTGACGGAATTTGTTTTGGCGATTAGTGAAGATGTGAGTTATTGGGTCATGCCTTGATATCATAGCATTGTTTCTGTTAACAATAAGTAAATAGTAGTAAATATACTTACTACGCAAAGAAAAATTGATTTTTTGGATTTTTTTGTATATAGGCGTAGATCTCTATACGGGTAGTTGTAAGTGATTATTCAAAAAATCCGAAATTTCTATTGTCTCTAATGAAGTCCACGGGCATTGATAACTTAAAAACTTAACAAAAATAAAGTTTTCCTATAAAAAATAGGTAGGTACGAATAATTGCATGGTACGAAAAATGTTATACGGATTGAAAACAGCAAGTTACTAAATTTAGTTAACCTGCTTCGCCTATTATCTTATTAGGTGAAGGTTCCCAAATTACCAAACCTCTCCTTCTCTCATAAACAAATGTCGTAATAGTAAGTAAATAAAAAAATATGGTTAAGTAATAAATAAATGGGTACATAAATATTTTTTATTTACATTAACAAGAATATATATTTAATAAGCTGTTCTTGAGAACGCAATTTTGTATTTCCTTTTACACATCGGTCTTTATTATCATCTAACAATTACAATAGTTATTAATAACGATAATCAATCTATCAATTGGCCTACAAAAAACGAAATTTGATAATTATTTCATAATAGAACCGCGTTTCAAAACCTGTGGTCCGCGGACCCCTGGGGCTCCGCGAGTATATGTAAGGGGGTCCGCGGTGTCATCTTCGGACCATACGTAAATTGCTCATTAAATGCAAAACAGTCGCTAAACGAAAAATCAGCAAACCAGTTTTATTAGAAAAACGTGATGTAAGCACACGGTATTTTAAAAAATTAAAAAAGATGCGTCCTATGATGTATCACTATTATTAATCAAAAAAAAAAAGAAATACATAAATCGGTCTTTCAAATTTTGTTTTGGCGGGGACTGTTTTTTTTTTTGCTCTTCATTTTATTAAGGGGCGTCCGTGAAAAATGTGTTTGATTTCCTAAGGGTCCGTGGACTGAAAAAGGTTGGGAAACGCTGTACTAGAACTTGCTAGATTTAACAAGCGTAATTTGGAATCCTTCGAGTATTGACTGCGGGCGACACCGCCGTACTTATAGATAATTTTTAAACAGATATTCCAAGTGAGCTTGTAGAAATAAAACAAAGAATCATTTTAAAATATCTATTTATTGCTGGTAATTCAATGCGACTTACAACAGATATAAATCTGTTAAATAATATCTAAGTTTAAAATAATAAAATACAAGTCAATATACAAAAGAATTTCCATAATTTTTGGTGCTATCCATGGCCTATGCGTTTAAATAAAAATAACTAAAGAGCCTAAAATCTAAATCAAGAAACAGTTTCTCAAAAAAAGCAATAAGTTTTGTAAACTACTTTATGTACATAAAATTACAAAAATCGGGTGAATTACAAATTTTAAATAAATTTAAATAGAATTGGGCCTTATTTTCTTTTGTAAGTAATCAAATCATACATAAATCAGATTTATAATTATACATTTATGATACCTTCTAATTAAAATCGTCAATAGAATCCTTCTATATTATTTTAGAACATACTAGAAGGCACGGTGTTAATAGAATTAGTTTTATTATAGCTAAATATAATATAAATAAATCTTTATACGTATTACAATTGTGTAAAGTTTATAATAGTATAATGGAAGCACAATTCTACTAAAAGTTTTGCAATAAATATATAACATATTTAAACCGTTTCTTTACTATTAATTTTAGTCCGTTATTAATACTTAATCTACGCAAATTCCTTACCGAAGATTTAAAACTTACAATTTTTAGTTTGAAGTAATTTTCAATTTTCTATCTTTAGTTGGAAGAACATTAGATAGATTGAATATTGATAACGGGCGTTAATAATTATTCCATCGATTACTATTACATATTCTACTATTTAGTTAATAGAATACGTCCCCTAAAATATACTTTTCTAATAAACAACCCTGAATTGTGACAAGTTATTTTACAATGTTAATAAAATTATTGTATCCCTACAATTTTTTAAAATATCAAATATTCTTGCGATAATATTTCAAGCCTCTTAAATATGAACAGTTTTAAAATGAAAACAATTAACTTTACATAAAATATTGAAATGACTTATTTTCAAGGCAGTAAAAATATAATTTAATTGAAAGGTGTAATCTTTTGATCGTCTTAAAAATAACATTAAAGACATACAATTACATTGGATTAAAAATAAGTACACATATGTGTACAAAATATAGTCAAAAAAGTAAAGTTTAAGTCAGTTACACAAAATTATACAATTCAATTAAAATAGAAATATACACAGTGTATAAAGTTTTCTTTCAGAGTATAAAAATTTAATGAGGAATAAGTTATAACATTACCATTACAAATTAAATTAAATGAAATATAAATTAGCGTAAAAATGGTTTATACACTTCGATTATCACGATCGATTGATACACTTGTTCACGTGGGTCTATGTGCGATATAGTTCGCGCCAAACTGCTAGTCCGCTCTGAAGTTGTTGCGAGCAGGTGTAGTCATACAATTTGCCATGGCTCCATCCATCATTTGCGATCCATTTCTATATTCAGAGCGGACTAGCAGTTTTACGCGGACTATACTTTCGTACACAATATGTTTGACTGTGGCGCCCTCCAGTTGTCACTGAATAAGACGTATTGTCGTCGTAAACAAAAAAATATCTTTCTATTTACTATGAGAAGTAAAAAAAAACTACATTCCATATAACACAAAGAAAAAGCACGCAGCTCCGCGTGTTTAAATAAAATGACACAAATAGTCAATATACGGTATAATTTGATACATTGCATAATAAAGCCAACTACTTAAAAATCCATCTATCAATTAATCTTTCATAAAAAATCTACTTTACAGTACATAAAACTAGATTTTGATCAATATTATTGATTGTATTGAAACCACTTTTAAAAAGACAAGTGGGATGACGTAATGGATTTGGCACCTATGTGTATGGATCTAATTGTGTGGGTATGTATATTTAATACATAAAAGCAACTTGATTTAATAAGTTCACTGATTCGTAACGAGTTGTGTCCGTAATCCACGTTAAATAATTTAGGCATGTATTTAAATTTATATTCACAGTCTCATGTTTGCATGTCCGTGTGACGGTCCCCTATAAGACGTCATACTTAGGGCGCATTGAAGAAAGAATAATATTCGCGATTTTTTAGAATTGAACAACTTTGAAACATTTTAATAAAACTGACTAGTGTTGAAGGAGTCTAACCAATATGGTAACTATAACGCAAAAAACGTATAAAAAGAATACGAAATTTTTTCTGCACAACGTTTCATTTCTATAAAACATTAATTTTATATTTTTTTTATCCTGAAGTTATTGAACAACTACTCTTACTTTAACTGAAATAGTCATTAGAGTCATTGCAGTCGCAATAAAACACAAAAACGTTACATATTTTCATACCTTATGCTATACATAATGAAGAAAGTTTTATTATTATACTCGTCTATTGGCTTCTTAGTTCGTGTATGTGTATACACTCGGTACACTTGTGTCTGTAAGTTTGTTTGTATGTATTAAGCACTGAGCTTTAGAACATAGAAACCGAGGCTACAGACAGGGAAATTACTAACCAAACATTAAATCCTAGTTTATATAGTGCTTCTTAATCCGTACACATTTGTTCGGTATTAGGTACATATTATAATAATTTACCTTATCACACTTATTGTTGTCTGGTAAGACTTGTCATAATTAAAATGTTATATAATGTGATGAATTTATTAGCGGTTTAAAGCATGTTACTACTCGGTTGTTCGATGATTCTACGGGTTTCTATGATTTTCGCTTTAAAAGTATTTAATGAGTAAGTAAACATATGATATATGTATTCCCGTGGAGGCATTATGGCCACCTTGATGGTTTCTGTCAATCCTGCCTTTCTAAAGTAAAATAACACAGTACAAGTATATTACTTGGAAAGTATAAAGGAAAATTTCTTTATTTATATAATTCAACATAAATAAGTTTTCCTCTATATTTAAATATTTATATTAGAATGACAGTTTTCCAGTTTTCTACAACACGTCACTAAGATGAGACTTTGTTTTGCCATTTTTTTATATTATCACTATTTATTATTTTCTTCACTGAACCATTGACGAACTAATCAAATGCAATATTACGTAATTATTTTCGATACTATAAAAAGAATCGATTTTTATTCAACATGTTTAACAATTTAACTAAATCGCAGCAACTGTTAATTGTAGCATCCATACGATTTAAGTTGTACAAACCGTTGATAATATACTCAATAGCAGTACCTAAAATCATAATGCATAGTGTTGAGTCTATTTAGTTAGTTAGTCTATGTTCATAACAAATTTTCTTATAGTTTCTAAAGTATGAAAATTTTAAAACCTTTCCTTAAAAATATAAATATTGATTTTTCTTAAATAAAAATTACAAAATGTACGAAACAGAATATGACACCTTTTGTATATACACACAAAAACTTTGGGGCTTATGGCATCGAGTTGTTTATCACACAAAAATGATAACTAAATGAATAAATAATATTTTACTAATAAATAACATTCATTATGAATCTCTAAAGCATTTCGGTGGCCAAAGTTTCTGAAATAAATAAATATTTTTATTACAAAACGAAAAAGGAAAAAGTAACTACTTTTGTTCCTATCATTCCCGCTAGGGGGCGCCATCATTGTTTATCGTGATGACGTTTTTGTCTGACAAAACAAATTTTAGTTTTATGTTTATTTTTTATTATTATTTCTATGTACCCCTATTGAAATATGAATTACAATTACAATTTACGAGGCGATACTAAGATTTTTAATTATTACGATATTTTTTTTTTATTAACACCACACATAAAAATGAAAATCTTTGCTTAATCATCCAAATATCGTACATATCAATCTCTGTGTGCGTCATAACGCGAAATACGCTATATTTGATACCAAAACGTGGTAGATCCCAAAGAAATAATCAAGCAATGTTGATTGGTATTTATCACCAATGGCAATTGGTACGTCATTAAATCACTTGTTCAGTTTTGTAGCTCTTTTACTACTATCGTTTGGAGCCATCCATAAATTACGTCACACGAATCTCTTAATATTTGATCCCTCCCTTGTCACAATTGTTCACTTTTTGTGAGACTACCCTCCCTAGTGACGTCATAAATTTTTCTTTTTTGGCTTTAGACATTATTATAATTAACTAATTATTAGAAGAGAACTTTCGAAATTATTTCTATTTAGAACATATACATACTAAAATTGTAGGTAACATATTAAGTTTTAAAATGTGACGTCACGAAATTTAAAACTCCCCACCCCTTCTAACAAAACTCCACAGTTCATCGACCCTCTCCCACCCAATCAACGTGTGACGTAATTTATGGAGGACCCCTTTTTAAAGCAAAATCGTCCTATATTTGACGGGGTGAGATGATTCCAGAACATAAGAAACCATTATATAAATAAATCAATGCAAGTGAAACTCGTGGGTAAAAGTAAATATCATTATTATATACATAAGGATTACCTCTGTATATATACTCATTCACTGGGGTTTAAACTGCTTTGCATACTTTATATAACAATTACATAAATTATACAAACCTAGAATATACTAAAATAATATTGTCAAACTTACGTACACCTAAACGTACTATGATAGGTTATTAACAATAATATCTATGTAATATCTAACGCTTATATACCAATTTGTACAAATATGACATCTATTTATACACATTACAAGGGATTAAGCTTTGTAATTGATTATGAACTAAGATTGTAATGTAAAAAGATAGAAACTTTACTGACCATATCAAAATATAAAATAAGATATCGTTTTGACATTTAAATGAAAATGCCGAAAAAATACTCTCATAATCTAAAATTGGATTTTGTAATTTAAAATAACTGTAGCTTTGAAAATTGTAGCAACAATTTAAAAATTGTTACCAATACTTGAAGTTGGAGCATCGCTTAAAAGATACATATTTAAGATACATATACATATTTAACTTCTTTTTGTATTTCAAAAATTTGGTGGTACAGATTTTTCTTTGTGCAAGTTCGACTCGCACTGGCCTAATTATTTTTGGGTCTGGAGGAAGTGAGGTTGGGAGACTTTGTAAGTAAGATAGGCTAAGTAAAGATAAGCTTTGTGACGTCAAGCGGTACTTTGATTTTTCTTCTTAGGCGGTGGGGTGGGGGCTTTCTCATTACAAGGTGGCATTGGAAGTTTATCAGTGCGTCGCTTGGATTGATACAGGTAGGATTGGCGGGGTGATACGACCAGGTCGTAGTTGTGCCTCGCGGGCAACGAGTGCGGGTTCGATTCCGCGTTGTTGTTCTCGGCGTCGAGGTCCACACTCCGCGGGTTCACTTTTACCGGCAGCGGCGGCGGCTCTTCGTCATCCTGGTTTGAGTCTGTCGTGCCTGGGGAGCAAAAAAAAAGTCAAAAATGTGTTAAGTGTTTTTGAATGTGGTAGAACCCTCTGTGGTTCGATTCCAGCGGCAGCACCGCTACACCTATTTCTGCCTCATAACAGCAGTGTTAAACGCTGTTGTGTTCTGGTTTGGAGGTTGTCGCAAAGGAGACATATTTCCGAGGCGTTCCAGCTTAGTTCTCAGGGGTAGCGGCGCATCTGTGTCTGACCTCAGGCAGAAATATCTAATCCTATCTGGGGTTGATTACAGATGTACATGGACGGCAGTAGCCACTTACCATCAGGTGGACTGCATGCTCGTCCGCTACTCCTATATTATAAAATAAAACCTGCACTTAGCCAGCTTCGTTGATAACCTAAACCATCTTAATTATAAGAGATCCTATTACAATAGTGGGTTGATGATGTCCCTTGAAAAGTATGTTTACAATTAAATCAATTTAATAAAAAATGTCTGTACTAAAATAAATTAACTGCACACAAAATTTGTTCACCCTCACTCTATGTATGTTTCTTGAACCATCAAAGCTTTTGACTATAATTTGAGTTTATGAAGTATTCGACCCTTATTTGTACATTCAGAGTTACCGAAGGATAAATGTTATCTGGTAAGTTCATGAAACTTCATCGTTACATATGAAGTTAAAAATCACTTGTAAACAATTTGTTGACTACACCACTTAATGATAACCAACTTATTCAATGTTTTATAGTCCGCGCCAAACTTCTAGTCCGCTCGGAAGTTGTTGCGCGCAAGTTTAGTTAGCATATACCTACTCCATAACGTAAGGGCACACTAGCTGCGTTATGTTCCCACGGACGAGAGCGCGCAGCGGAGGGTGCCGGGGATGTCCCACGCTGTCTTCGTCCCACTAATACTTTGTTGTTACTGTTGCGACGCGACCCGTTTCTATATTCAGAGCGGACTAGAAGTTTGGCGCGGACTCTGCCTAACAAAGATCGAAAGACAATTACTGTCACTACCACTACTACTACTAGAATAATCGCTATGTCTCGACCTAAAAAAGCCTAGCAACATATCGCACGATCAAAGCATCACGAAAGCTTCGCCTTAGCAACTCACCCATAGAGTCTCTGTTGGAGGGCGGCTCGGAGGACGTGAGGAAGCTCGCGCGCTGCGACAGCCGCCGCTCGCGCTCCACGTCGGCGCGTAAGGGACGCTCCGAGAACAGCTGGAAGGGTTACATATTAATTACGCAAGGTGAAGGGTTCAGAGAAATATCAAATAATCTTTATATTAACCGGACTATTTCGTAGTTCATATAAGTATACTAATGGTAGAAGGGTAGGACGTGAATGTTACTATTATTTTTTAAATCTGACTTGATGAAGAAAAACTGATTAAGAAACAGCGTAGCGAAAAACAGAAGAAGGCGATAGTAGCCAAAATGAAGTGAAGATACAAATAGTTAACGAATTCTCATTGAGCTATATAATTAGTTGAAGAAATATGCTAGTTTGCATAATATCGTGGTAGTGATATTAGAAGTTTATATATATGGATATGGATGGTTCTTTTTTAAAGGAAAGTCATTAAGGAATGGAAGTAAAGGACTAAACCAGAAGATATTCCATAATTTTAAATGCAAAGTTATTCATTGACGGTACACACAGACCACAGCCATACACGAGGGCTACTACAAAACTCTTAATTTGTAGGGAAGGTTTATGTCCAAAACGAGACTTACACAAACTGTAAGGCGATATAAGATTATATTTCAGAGTACTTATAGCACAGATAATTTTGAGCTCAAGTCTGAGTTCGAATCCCGATTTTGATTTACATGTTATATTTTAACAAATAATAAGAATAAGTATTATTTGTTTCTCTTGAATCTATGTTCATTAAAAAAATTTAGTCTTCCAAACCGCACGTGGTCAGAATTATGGACATCAATCTTTCTTACTTTTCTTTAAGATCTGTGACTTTATCTGGCATTGTAACAATTAAATTACTTAACAGTGAAGCGTGCAGTGTTGTTATAATTCTTAAATACGAGCCCAATTTAAATTGATCCTTTCATTAAACTGTTTGTTCTAGACGAATATTTAAGCATGTACATAAAATATATCAAACAATTGTAGAAACAAATATAAATTGACCATTCTGCCATTAACATTATTATGTATTATTAGTGTTACTTTCAATTTATTTTTAAGTTATATCCCGAAAATACCAAATTTCAAAAATATTAAGTAAAATGACATGATTCTAAAAAGTGACTAATAGTGACTCACTGGCAACCCTACGGGCCTAAATCGCTTTTACTATAACAATATAAAGTAGGAAATTGCAAAGCCGTTAAGTCGATGCCACAGAACATGAACAAGATAGAGTGTGAATAACCAGAGATTGTTGTGATTTATTATTCTTATACAATTATACACAAAAATACATTTTCCCTTTACCCTTCATGACATGTACATGTTAGTGTAAAGCTAGCAGAGTTAGTATGTTATTAGAAAGTTAGTCAATCCACAAACATTGACAAAAAACAAACTATATTTTTAACAAACCGAACACCGTTTTTTTTGATAAACATCATTCTCCGCCTGCAAATTATAGAGACAGAAAGATAGTACAATACGATACAACAAATTACATCGACAACATAAGCTATATACATTGTATAATTTATATGTATTACTCGTCGGAAATATCTATGCACCCGGCGTAATGACGTCATGCGAACTGGAGAGATAGCAAAAAAATCGAGATTTAAAAAGATAAGATATATTTTTTATTAGAGTGTCAATATTTCGTCTATTTTTTAAAATTTCATATAACTTTGAATTCAAACTGTACCTACTTTATAAATTAATGAATAATGATAAAAAAATAAAACTATTAAATTGAAACAAAAAAGTTTTATTTCCATTTAAGTAAATAATACACAGAAACGGACGTGGCGATACTACTCTGAAAAAGCCTCAACACCAGACATTGTTGTAACGCTGTCGTTGTCATCATCTTCTTCATTACTTAAAATGTTATCTTGGGTTTCGCTTTCGCTTTCACTATCTTCTCCTCCTAAAGAAATTATTAATTCGCGTTCTTCAAGTTCGTACAACCTGTCGTTATGCCAAAACTTATCTCTTAGGCGATCAACATGATTGCATTCTTTTTTCCAATCTTCCGGGGATATATTTTGGATTGCTTCCTTTGTTAATCTTTCTATGTCTTTTTCTAATTGGTCTACATTTTTGTCTGCCACCCTTTGCTTTATCAAATTCCAAATATACTCAATAGGGTTTAGATCGCAGTGGTATGGTGGCAGACGTAATACCTCATGCCCATGAGCTCTAAATATTTCGTCGATGAAATATACCTTTATTGGCTTATTTCTTTTAATCAACATATAAAGTTCTCTTTTAGTCATTTTGTCATTAAATTCGATGTAATGTTCATGCAGCCACGTTTGCATTTCGTTTTTACGTGCACTGTAATTTGGCGGCTTGTTCGCCTGCTTACTATGATAGGGCGCGTTGTCCATGACAATTATTCCGTTTGGTGGAAGATTCGGTATCAATTTCTCTTTGATCCATTTTGTAAAATTGGACGCATCCATTTCATTGTGGTAATCGCCGGTTGTTGATTTACACTTATAGAGGAGCTCAGCTCCTTGTACGAAACCGTTCTCATTACCTGCGTGTACCACAATCCAGCGCTGACCAGGAGAATGATTTTTTCTAATGCTGGAATCACTACTATTTTGCCAACACTTCGAGACAGTGTAGTGCGAATGTATCCAGGTTTCGTCGATGAATGTCACTGGTTTTTTTTCGGCACCACTTTCGTCATTTTCTTTTAGCCTCCTAAGATATTTTGCTCTCCAGGCTGCTATTTCAGGTCTTTGAATCAATAAATCACGTTTTCGTTTACATTTTTTAAACCTGTACCCCAAAGATTTTATAAGTATGTTTCTTAGGGCGTCTTTTTGGCCGGGAAAGTTGAGCTCCTGTTTGGCTATTCTCAGAATCTTCTTTAAAGTTGGTATTTCTTTTCTTGTGGTATAAAAACTTTCAACCAAAGAGCGTATCGCACATAATTCAAAATTGTCTAGATCTATTTTCTTTTTGTATTATTTACGCTTTTTTCCCGGTGTTGAGAGCTTGATAGTGTCCGTGGTAACTGAAGCTGAAGTACTTGGTTGTGGATCTTGTGGATCGAAGGACGTGTTTGTGTTAATGTTTTCCTGAACATTCACCTCTCTCGTTGTTTCTGCCAAACTTTGTAATCTTTTTGCTTCACTTTTTATATTCATTATTGTCCTTTTAGATAAACCAGTCGCTGCACACGCCCTTTTTATTGATTGTTCAACCGGAATAATTAAAGAACCGTGTTGTTTTTCATTTTCAAAGAATTGGATTACTTTGAGCACTAAATTCCGCTCTGCACTATGTATAGTCCTACCCATTTTTCAGAACTAAATAGGTACTTTATTAATATTTCACCAAACGGAGAAATAATAAAAAATAATGCGATGACGAAAGCAAGAATAATAATACACGTGCGTCGGCGCTTGCGTTGGCAACGGTACTAGACAGGCGAGAACGGCGTGAGGTGCGGGGAAGCGCGAGGGGAAGCGCATTCCAGCAAGGTGCACAGATATTTCCGACGGCTTATAGTTAATACCAATATTTTTAAATTTTAATGGGCCTATACACAAATATTTTTCTGTCTAAAATTAAAAAAGTTGTAAGCAATAACTGAGGCATTGCTTTTAGTTTTGCCGATGCGATATTGTTTCGTATTGTACATTCATTAAAATAAAAAGAACATGCTGCCTATGTATTATGACGTCATAAATATAGAACTGGTTACAGCCGGTTACTGCAGCCAATAGACATTTCACTACTACATTCTAACTGTAGTCTATCACGTAGTTTGATTACTTGTGCCAATTCCACAAATAATACTAAAAGGTGGGTAGAAATCTCCGTGGTTCCACTCTGGAGGCACCACCGTCACACCTGTTTCCGTCTAATACCAGCAGTGTAGTGCTGCTGTGTTTTGGTTTGACAGCGTGGTAGAGGATTTTTACGGCGTTCCAACTTAATCCTTAGTAGCAACGTAATTGTGATCGACCTCAGCTAGAAATCTGATCCTATCTAGGGTTTTAACCCTAAAGTTTACTTTGATCATTTACCACCATGTGGACTGCATACTTGATTTTGGCTTCGACAATACAATACAAAACTACTGTAGCCACTAACAATGTTAAAGTCATCAGAACCACCACCTTACTACTTTTTCCAGCAGCTGTAGAGCGCTGTGGTATTCTTTTGTTTAAGTAACAAAGTGTTTTTTTTATTAAGCGATACCATATCGATGTATCGTCGCATATAAAGTACGTTCGTTCATAATAATGTACCGATCCACATCAGCGCAGAACGTAAATCACAATGAAAGATTCAAAATCAATGCGAATGAGTTACCTCGCTTAAATTTACCGTGCTTTCACTGACACAAAAAAGTTACGGATAATCGTCAACGATATCGGTGTTGTGTCGTCGAATCTAAAAGTCTGTCAAGATAGCATTGGTGTTGATTTGGTTTGTCGGCGACGATATACCGTTAATGATACGATCTAAAAAAACACTCTAAGGTTCTATACGTGCTACTACACGTGCATTTTGGTAACATTCCTGCTATATTCAAGATTGGTTGTAAATTTTCCTATGCTACTGTGACTACTGAAATTCGTGGAATATGTTGCATCATTATATAAGGGAGAAGATATACCAAATATACAACAGAAAACATCTAGTGATACAATCATATTACGAGTAAAAAGACGTATATGATGTAAAATTTAAAACCTGTCTTAAATCTGTTGTATATACAAAAACACAAGAGACAAATCAGTGTTCATTTAAACACGTCTTTTTACTTCAACAGATATATTGTATCTGTCTAGATGGAGCATTTCACATGTGAATACGGGCTATAGCAACTGCCACAGCTGATCAATTTAATAGATCACAGCTAGAATTTCAATACTTAATAGCAGATTACAAAAGGCTTTTCAATCCTGACTGCATTCTGATTCTAGACACATGAAATATTTCGCATATGGTATTTAAATACATTGACTTAGTAATAAATGGAAGTCGAGTCTGTTATTAAATTGTTGAGTCAAAAATAAAACCAATTGGCCTGGCAAAATTTTTACTAGTATAAATTCAATTTGGCATAATTTATCGCAAAAATGGCTTCATTACCATTTGCTGTGCCGCTTGGATAATAAAAGCAGCATTGTAGCACTTTAATCACTTTGACCAGAGAGGTACCGGGTTCGGTCCCCGGCCAAACAGATGTCTGAATGGTGAATTTATATTTCTGTTCTCGGTATCGGTATTTATTTATTCTTCTATGTATGCCCCCATGGCTTGAGAAAATGAGAATCCTAGTGTGTGTACATAGCGTCCATTTTAGCTCAGAAAACAGACTCAACCTCCACTCCACTAAACCAACGCAACATCATTGCATAAAACGTGTCTTACATATCGTACCTCCTGCCGCAGTTCCCGCAGCGGCGACGCGGAGGGCGTGTCGAGCGCGGGCGAGCTGTTGCTGTTGTGCAGCGGGCTGCTGTTGCTGTTGCTGTTGTTGGTGTTGTTGAGCACGCTGCTGTTGTTGTTGTTGAACGCGAGCGTGTTGTGCACGGACGCGTTGATCGCGCTCGTGATGCCGTTCGCCGCGGCCGACGTGTACCAGTGGCTTGCTGATTGCATGCCCACTTCGCTCTAAGGATTAGAAATTATTGTATTAGAGAACAAAGATTTAAAAAATATACGTATAAATAATTAAATAGCAGTCAAAACTCGGGCTTTCTACCGGATTCTGAGGTTATAATCCCTGAGCTTTTTTTTATCTTCCCGTTACTCGTCAAGATAGGGTGCCTCACGTATTATGAATCACGTTATCGAAGTTTTCTAACATCTTCCATATATAAATGCTCCAAACTGAGACTGTAGGAGCACGATCGCTCCTCGGGCATGATAACCTAGCCCACAGGGAGATCTCTCTTTGCCAAATACCAATCCACACTTGACCTGAGCTATGGACTATAGCCTAGCCTTGCTCACTCTGAAAGGAAACCTAAACCCGACAGTGGGACAATAATATATTGACGATATGAATAAATTAAATCATAACAAGCACGATACCTTTCTTATCCGTTTCTTGTCACGTCTCGGCGTCAGAGTGCCGCTGTTACCGCTGTTTCTGAGAAAGAAAGAATATTATAACACTGATAAGAATAAAGTAATCATTGAATCTGTTCAGGTTATGCATTTCATTCATCACATGTGAAAAATACAGTACACACGCAGAACCAAAAGTAAAATAGTAGAATCCTTATATTATAAAAATATAGTCTTAAACAAAAATACATAATGGCACTTACCTCACTAGATTGATTGCATTATTAAAACTGAACTTCGATTTATTGGCCGACCTGCAAAAAGAAATGTATAAATATAACAATTTTAAGCAACCTAATATCACTATAAATATGTTAAATTCATGGACCATGGACCTCTGTAATCAACCCCAAATAGGTATAGATATTGCTACCTGAGGTCGGCCACAGATGCGCCGCTACCCCTGAGGACTAAGCTGGAACGCCTCGGAAAAGTATGTCTCCCTTACCACACCCTTCAAACCGGAACACAGCAGCGCCTAACACTGCTATTATAAATGCCCCTAATATAACAATATGTGTTACTCGTTGCCGGTGGAGATGTCGGAGACGCGGTGCGCGGCGGGCGGCGGCGTGTCGGCGGCGCGCAGCGAGATGCGCAGCTGCACCTCCGGCGTGTCGGGCTCGAAGTCGCACATCTGACGAGGGAAATTATTATGGAAGAGGTATTCATTTAAGGATTTATACATAATTCCAGCTTGATGCTTCATATATTAGATTGAAACCGTTCATCATTATCAAATCATTACTTTCCCTATACTGAGTATGAATTTCTTAGAATGAGTAGGATTAAGCCACGTGAAAATTGATATACTTAAGATACAATTCCAATCTTTTTTAAGATCTCTCAGGTATGCAATATTCCTCATGTTTTCCTTAAAGTAAAATCTACCATCAAAATAAAAATAAAAATCCTCTTATTCTGAGAGACCCGTGCCCAACAGTGAGACAGTAATGCGTTGACGACAATACGAACGATGATTACTTACGTCATATTATATTTATGATAAAACAAGTTTCCCTAGTAAATTTAGTTAAATAAAATGTTAGATGTAATCATATTTCTGTAATTTTGCATTTTATTACTGTTTGTTTTCTCTAATAAATAAATAAAAATAATAACTATTTTACTATATACCTTTCGTCCATATCTTTGGTGTACATGTTGTTGCAATTTTCTGAAGCACTCTAGTAAATGTGGGTACATGACGTGCGCGGGGTCCCGTTGTGCGTGAACTTCCAGAGCTGAAATTAATGTACATGTACTATTATTCTTCTTCTATACTATATAAAAATATCAAAGGAGAAAACATTCTACTTGATTATCCCCAGATGAGACTAGATTTCTTCTTGAATTATTTCTTTTTATTGGCCTGAAAATGCGCGGCCTCGTACGCGGCCGTTATGAACGCGGCTCGTAGTGCACCGCGAGTGTAGGACACCGCACGGTGCCGCGCCAGTGCACTCACCGTACTTGAGCAGCGGCACCTGGTCCGCGATGAGGTCGCGCAGGCGCTGCAGCAGCGCCGCGTCGCGCGGGTGCCGCGCCTCGTACGCGGCCGTCATGAACGCGGCTCGTAGTGCACCGCGAGTGTAGGACACCGCACGGTGCCGCGCCAGTGCACTCACCGTACTTGAGCAGCGGCACCTGGTCCGCGATGAGGTCGCGCAGGCGCTGCAGCAGCGCCGCGTCGCGCGGGTGCCGCGCCTCGTACGCGGCCGTCATGAACGCGGCTCGTAGTGCACCGCGAGTGTAGGACACCGCACGGTGCCGCGCCAGTGCACTCACCGTACTTGAGCAGCGGCACCTGGTCCGCGATGAGGTCGCGCAGGCGCTGCAGCAGCGCCGCGTCGCGCGGGTGCCGCGCCTCGTACGCGGCCGTCATGAACGCGGCTCGTAGTGCACCGCGAGTGTAGGACACCGCACGGTGCCGCGCCAGTGCACTCACCGTACTTGAGCAGCGGCACCTGGTCCGCGATGAGGTCGCGCAGGCGCTGCAGCAGCGCCGCGTCGCGCGGGTGCCGCGCCTCGTACGCGGCCGTCATGAACGCGGCTCGTAGTGCACCGCGAGTGTAGGACACCGCACGGTGCCGCGCCAGTGCACTCACCGTACTTGAGCAGCGGCACCTGGTCCGCGATGAGGTCGCGCAGGCGCTGCAGCAGCGCCGCGTCGCGCGGGTGCCGCGCCTCGTACGCGGCCGTCATGAACGCGGCTCGTAGTGCACCGCGAGTGTAGGACACCGCACGGTGCCGCGCCAGTGCACTCACCGTACTTGAGCAGCGGCACCTGGTCCGCGATGAGGTCGCGCAGGCGCTGCAGCAGCGCCGCGTCGCGCGGGTGCCGCGCCTCGTACGCGGCCGTCATGAACGCGGCTCGTAGTGCACCGCGAGTGTAGGACACCGCACGGTGCCGCGCCAGTGCACTCACCGTACTTGAGCAGCGGCACCTGGTCCGCGATGAGGTCGCGCAGGCGCTGCAGCAGCGCCGCGTCGCGCGGGTGCCGCGCCTCGTACGCGGCCGTCATGAACGCGGCTCGTAGTGCACCGCGAGTGTAGGACACCGCACGGTGCCGCGCCAGTGCACTCACCGTACTTGAGCAGCGGCACCTGGTCCGCGATGAGGTCGCGCAGGCGCTGCAGCAGCGCCGCGTCGCGCGGGTGCCGCGCCTCGTACGCGGCCGTCATGAACGCGGCTCGTAGTGCACCGCGAGTGTAGGACACCGCACGGTGCCGCGCCAGTGCACTCACCGTACTTGAGCAGCGGCACCTGGTCCGCGATGAGGTCGCGCAGGCGCTGCAGCAGCGCCGCGTCGCGCGGGTGCCGCGCCTCGTACGCGGCCGTCATGAACGCGGCTCGTAGTGCACCGCGAGTGTAGGACACCGCACGGTGCCGCGCCAGTGCACTCACCGTACTTGAGCAGCGGCACCTGGTCCGCGATGAGGTCGCGCAGGCGCTGCAGCAGCGCCGCGTCGCGCGGGTGCCGCGCCTCGTACGCGGCCGTCATGAACGCGCGCTCGTAGTTCACCAGCCCGCCCTGCACCGCAGAGTCCAGGATACCTGAGGGGGAACACGTTAAGGTGGGTACAGACTGCTGTAACACATTATACAATGTAACATGGGGAGAGCATTTCATAAGTGTGGACGCAGCGCGCGCACCAACTCGGCATGTACCCGTTCGCATCTGTTTCCGCGCATGCGCGCGCAGCGAATATGGCATGTCTTCTTCCTTCGTCATTGTTCGTCAGTACAGACACACAACCCGTTCATATACGATTAATTTATTATTTTAATCAAACTTAACTCATGGACAAAGATAACGTACGTCTTAACCAAAAATGGAATCTTAAGAGCTACTTTACGTATAATACGCAACGTATACGTACGCATGTAATACAGTTGTGTAGTGTACAAAATATTATTTTGAAAAATGGAAACAAAAAGTTTTAACATCAAAAAGCATAATTTGATAACTGATCTTGTATGTATCATTAATACTACGAAACAGTATGAAACATATGAAAAAAATACTTGCCAATCTTTAAAATAATTAAATGTAAAATTAACCTAATTTTAAATTAACATTAAAAATAATCAAATGTAAAATTAGGCCACTCACCACTTAACCTCAAAGTGAGCGGGAATAGAGGCGAATCCGGCGACTTAGCGTTACGGGCCAACACCTTCAGTTCTCTGTTAACACCGGTGAGGGTCTCGACGGCCAACTTCAGCGGCGACACCTTGTACGTACGCACCGATATCACCGGGAACCAGCGTAGGATACCTGGAGACGTGGGTTTGTTTGGAAGATAAGGCTTTTTCTTTAAAACATAGAAAGGACATACGTTTGTTTAGAAAATATTTTTTTGCGTTTGCTTAGAAATAGATTTCTTATTACATAATATAGGAGCAGCAAATGACCATGCAGTTCTCCTGGTGGTTGGGCTTCTGCCGCTCAAAGACCTGATGTCTTTGAGCGGCAGAAGCCCAACCACCAGTCAATCAATCCCAAATAAGATTAGATTCCTACGACCTATACCTTAGATGCGTTCAACGCCTCGCACTGCTATGTCTCCGTTACCACACACTACAAAATGGAACAAAGCTGTGCTTAACACTGCCATTCAGATATATCTAAATAATTTATTCAGATATATGTTCTTTGTCTGATTCTTTGTGATTTCAACTTAGTGTTTGTCCATGGAATCCTAGTTTCCGGCTGTGAGTGTAGAAAGCGTCCGTTTTTTGTCCTTCTACCTATAACGCAGAAACAGGTGTGGCTGCGGTACCTTCTGTGTTAAGCCACAAAGAAATCTACCGCCTTCAAAGAGATATAGTATGGGACATAATAGAAATTGAGTTTAAATATGCGATTAAATGTACAGAAAGACAGACCTGGCAACGTATCGCTGATCTCTAGTTCAGTTCTCTCGACCCAGCGCCGCGCAAACTCATTCTTCTCTTCCTTGCCAGTCGTTTCGTCGCCGGAGTCGCTCGATGAGTCCTCTGCGAAAAATAAAACCATTATTAGATCAATAAAGAAATTAGTGGTCAAGGAAGTCATAATACAAAACACATATTAAAAAAAAATAATATAGACATATTTTAACAGATTAAACTGTTTAAAGGTTTTATTTTTTATTTTTAGTAGCACTTTTTCTAGTAGGTTCATGCAAGAAGAAACATACATACGCATGTACGCACGTATACATGTTTTCACCCATGTATACACATGCACAGGTAGACGTACCAACATTTGTTATATTTCTATATCTTTTTTTATATATTACTAGCTGACCCGGCAAACGTTGTGTTGCCATATAAATGAAAAAATGTTAAGAGTGAACAACCCTTATCATAATAAGGGGTATGAAAAATACATAGTAGCCGATTTTCAGAACCCGCGATCTTCGCCCGCGTAAAATTATATATTATAATACGGGGCTATTAGACGAGCATGTAGTCCACCTGATAGAAAGTGTGTACTGCTACCCATGGACATCTTTAATCAACCCCAGATAATATTGGTTACCTATCTGAGGTCGGCCACAGTTGCGCCGATACCCCTAAAGACGAAGCTGGAATGCCTCGGAAAGATGTCTTCCATACCATATATACATGTATTAATATATCAAAGCTTCTCTATAGTAAACTCACCGTAATAAGGTCTAGAGAACACGAATTTATCGACGTTGTTACGCTCATAATACTGTAGTATCTGCTCGTCGACCGGTTTTCCCGACAGCCGTTTTAACTTGTCCCCCATTATTGGATCCACCGCGTTGATTTGTAGATCTAGGTTACTTAGTTAATGAAATTATCAATTACGAATCATAAGATTAAATTCTATATATCTATAACATCTAATATCTAATAACAGGTCTCAGAGTTAAAAAAATGTGTTCACAATTTGTGGATTGGTAGACTACAAAACTTTGAAAACATTTTTTAAAGGACAAACGCATGTAGGTATAATCAAGATATATTATTTCACCCTTGCCATTAAAAAAAAAGCGAAAATTACCAACAATTAACATTATAGCAACAATGAATCATTGTTTTATAAATTAATATGACATGTAAAAACACAACTTTTACTTCTTCCCTCTCCTTTTTTCTTAATTTTACGTGTCTATTAACATATTATAATGGATCAATTATCCCAATCCCCCCTTATCTCTTCGCATTAAATATGTCACGTGATCGGTAACTTTAAATCAGAAATAGTCGGTTACAAAGGATACATTGTCCATCAGACTCCGTGATTTCCTCTCCGGGCGGGTCCAGCTTCAATAACACCTCCGCGTCGGGCCACTCGTCCAGCATGCGCTCCTCGAAGTCGTGTAGCTTGTCGCACTCGTTGCCTCGGTATACGAACCCCTGTGAAGATGTTTTTTTTTTAATTAGTGTCTTATAACAACGGGCATAACAGTCCGTTTGATATTGTTCATGGACATCTGTGACAAGTACTCGTGCAGTGTGGATGTTGGATCACTTACATGTGAAGTGACTAACTTAATAGTTAGGAGGGGTTAAACATTTTTGATAAGTTTTTAAACTTCTATGGGAACCAGTGGTCACTTATAGGGCATCCATTAATTACATTATTTCCCCTCATGTGAGTTTGAGTCAAATTTGATTTCCTCTTTCCCCACCATAATACGCTACGAATCCCTTGTTCGTATATTAAAACTAATGGAACACTCACATTAGGCAGTCGCAGGTGTTGCGGGAAACCCTTCCCGTGGTATATAACGCGGAAGTACGCCGGGTGTAACCGAGGCGAGCGCATCATGGCCGCGTACAACTCAGCAAGGTACGCGTGTAACTCCGCTAATGGTGCATAGCCCAGCGCACACTCCTCTACCACGCGGATTAGCTCTTGGACCGCCGCTACCGCTAGCTCCCATTGTCGCCCCGCTGATACTAGTACCGCTACCTCCAGGTATAGCGCTTTCTGGAAATATGAGTGTACTAATATACAACAGTTCATTTAGTAATGGTTAAGATTAGGTTAGGTTAGCGTTCGAACTAAAAATAAAAGATATAAAGTACCAAAAAACATTATAGACTACAAAAAAGTACTGCAAAACGTCAAATAAGTTACAAAACTTAATATTTATCATAAAATGAAAAAAGGGATATTACTAATATACAAGTAGTAGTACTAAAACGCAAAGATTATATATATGACATAAAAAAATCCATTTAGTCGATTGCATAAAAACAATGGTTGCATTGTTTAAGTCAAGGGTGAATAGGCTACTTCTAGGCAAGCGTGTTTTATCCGAGGCTGCATCTCACTTAACATCAGGTAACGCTGCAGCCAAACGCAAGCCTATAGTAAGATTTAAAAAAAAAATCTACATTTGATTCTTTTTTTATGTCGTGTAATAAAAACGTTACAACATCTCAAAAACAGCGTTAAGACAAGCCCGGCTTCTTTCTAATGAAGAGTTTCGTGGATCTCAGCTATGTCGATAACATAACTATGAACAGTACCACCGTACCTTCAGCTCCCTGTGAGTGGCATGCACGGGCTCGTTGGGGTGCCTGAGCCGCGGCGGCAGGGGGTCGTCGCTCCAGTCCAGCAGCTTGGCGTGCAGCATCAGCGCCAGACCCGCCTCCGTCCAGTGGTTCGCCTTCTTGTGCATCTCCGCCAGGCGGTGAACGTAACTGTAAAGGTAATAATATAAAATATTATAAACTATATACGGCTTTGTAAACGTTAATTTTCGAAATAATGCATTCGGATTGAAATACAATTTTGTGTGTGAATTATGCATGGTCAATCAATCATGAATTTTTCAAACAGTCAATTTTGAAAGATAAGGTTGAAGGATACCCTAGTATCAGGTGTTGTGGTAGAGATCATATTAAGTCGTATAGCTAAATGTACAGAAAAACATATGACGTATTTATTCGCGTATTTTAAACGTATTTTTTGTTGTCATTTCGTATAAGTTAACTTCCAGAATTTTTTCAACAAAACAAAACTTATACAATAATAATTTCTTCCAGATACTTAATTTTGTAATTGATATTCTAACTAAAAATCGTCCACAGTCTACCTGTACCATACCTCACGTATACATTTCAATCTTCATCCACATAACTATCACAATTCGCACTACAATCACAACAACAACATTTACTACGTTTAACTGCCACGTTGCTACAGCACAACATAACCGTAAGATAACCATAATTGCAATGACAGTTACCTGTTTTTCCTATGTCTCATTCTTTGTTAATCCACTTCGTGTACATTAACGTTGGTGACCAATGAAAGAAACAAATGAATACGCACCGTATGTACATGTGCGGTCGCTCGATCTGCTCGTAGAAGCGCAGCACGCCCGAGATGAGGTGCATGCGGTGCGGCGTGGCGGCCGCGCGGTACTGCAGCAGCGCGTCCAGCTGGCGCGCCACCGCCGCCACCAGCGCCGCGCCCGCCGCGCGCAGCGGCTCCGCGCGGGCGACTAACGCCCCGCACAGGGAGACGAAGCGACGCCGCCACGCCGCGTCGCCGAGACCCGCCTCGGCTAACACGTCCAGCTTGTCGATCAGCTCGCTCTCGAGTGTGCGTAGTAATCCGCCCTCCTCTGCACAACCCGAAATAAGTAACATTTTATTTTTTTTTGATCTAAATTATCATTAATAACAACACGTCATATATAATATAGCCAAGATGATTTTCTTTGTTTTTAGTATGCTACTTTTAGCCTACTCACCGTGTGCAGTCCGCAGATACCACAAATAAAAGTAAACTAAATTTTATATGCTTATGTATCTTGTAATCGTGGAAACAGTTACAAGATACACTATGAGTATAAATCAGGTATGCACAATATAAGCGAACGATGCGAACTAAATCGCGCGGTGGACCGCCGCGTGACTACTATTTGCTGATGGAACATTGTAGGTGTGATGCACCATACACTCTCCAAATACTCATCAACTTAACTTTAATTCTGTAATGACTATTTTTAATTTAAAGTAAAATTAATTAAAATAACCTTATTACCAGCATTATTTTGACAACAGACAATATCGCTCATAAAAATCTAATTTTGAAAAACAATAAAACAACTAAATTAACCAATTGTAAAACAAAATGAAATTAAACAAACAATTTCCTCATTGAAGATACGTCTCCAATAACACAATACAATATAACCACAAACACAGTAGTAGTATTTTATAGGAAAACAACATTAATAATGAAACACTAGCAAGATAGAACAATACTCACCGCACTCCCCCGAAGCGACGTTATGACTGTACTCTGTTTGCATCATGTCAAAGAAGAGCGGAATGGTCGTGTTTCTCACCACCTCGTCCCTCAGGAAACTCACTTCTAGGAACGGACCCACCAGGAACGGGATGAAGCTGTGTTTATGGTCACCTGAGGAATGAATGAAAATAATGTGAAGTTGAATGAAGTGAACGAACGAAAACTTCCGGTTTTTACAGTCACAGTCTCAAACTATGATTTCATGTATCTTGGACATCAGAAATACACAACATAGAGTTAAATTCATCATTAAAATGTCTACTTGGTCAACTAACGAATTGCTTTGTGTATCTGACCGGTAAAGTGAAGTTCCGCCGCGCAAGTCGTTTGAACGAGTAAATTGTGAAAATATCATACACTTATGCGTCACTTTACACGTCACGTTATACAAAAGTCTCTTTATGCCGCTTGACCTAACGAGTGAGACAAAAACAATTTATCAAATAATACATTCTTCGGCATCACCAAGTGCTGGACCCGTGATGGTGTTGTCCATGTGCTGGCTCCAGATGACTCACACCACCAGGTGGAATGCTTGGCGGAGCTAGATGCTATTCCCAGTAAGCCAGCGGCATCTTCATCGTCCGTGCAGCCTGCTCCAAGCGCGAGCAGACCCGACGGCAGGGATACTACTCGCACCAAGCGAATACAAAAGAATAAGTAAATGTCGCTAGCTTGTAAGTTCTTTTATGTACTCCTTTTATACTATGTTCTTTTGGCTTCTTTTTTACGCTTAATATCTGTTGTGGTCTGTCTGTAGCGTTTTGGTGTTTTCATGTTTGTTTTGAGTCACTATAGCTGTATTTATGTTTATATGTTAAATACGATAGACTTGGCGGTATTCATTTGTAATTGCTGTTTACCCTATTATTTGATTGTTTTTCTTATTTTTAATGTAAGTAATAGTTATTTACAGCACTCACTGACAATCACGTCAAAGTCAAATATCAATAAAGTTGACAAACTTCATAGTGCATAGACAATCACCTTGTGTTACCAGACTATGTTCCGGTAAGACAAGTTAGTCGTACGACAAAGTTACTGATTATTGTTTAAATTTGTAATAATGCATATCTTTTTCTTTAAATTGTTTAAATAATCTCGTATTGCTATAGTGATTTTTATAAATTATTTTATTTTGTTATATTTCTATTTTTCTGTTAATTTTTAGTTCTTATGTCTTTTTTATTTTTCTTGTTACGCCTTGTGTCTGTGTTATTTCGGTGTATCATTTTATTTCTTCCAACATGCTGGCGGGTAGGAGTTAAAGTCACTAGTTTATATATATATATATATTTATACTTAGTTTATGTAATTTATATTCTTGGTTAAATACTGGTTTATATATTGAATTACCATAATATGCAATTTGATGATAGTAACGAGCACAATTTATCTTTCTCTTCAGCCACAGATGGATTGAGTAGTAATGACAGTTTTGAAAGTATCCCTCCTTTAAACGTAACTCTAGATTCCTATTTCTCAGATGTACTGAAAAATTTTAACATTGTCCATATAAATGCACAGAGCATTCCAGCACATTACCCCGACATGTTGTCATCATTCGATAGCACACATATTCATGCTATTCTTATTTCGGAATCGTGGCTTAAGCCATGTCTCCCTTCCACGGCATATTCTCTTCCTGGATTTCACCTAATTCGCAACGATCGCACTGCTCGGGGCGGTGGGGGGGTTGCAATCTATCTTCGTTCCCATATCCCCTTTTCGATTATAAGTATATCACCGCAGGACATTTCTGGGAACGAATCTGAACATCTCTTTCTGGAAGTTCATCTCTCTAATGCAAAACTACTTCTTGGCGTTTTTTATAGCCCGTCTCTTACCGTCGATTACTTTTCCTGCCTAGACAAACTGCTTGAAGATCATTGTCCACTTTTTGACCATACAATTATTATGGGTGATTTTAATACTTGTCTACTCAAGCAGGATGTCAGATCACACAAACTACAGTCCGTAGTTAATGCGGCTAATCTTAATATATTGCCACTAAGTGCAACACACTTTTTTCCAAATTGTGACCCATCTCTGCTCGATTTAATTATCGTATCATCACTGGATCATGTTGCAAAATATGGCCAGTGTGCTGCTGAAGGTTTTTCATATCACGACCTTCTCTATATGTCTTACAAAATTCGTCCTCCTAAAGCTAAGTCAAAGATTCTCCTTCAGCGTAATTTCAGTGGAATGGATGTTGCAAAGCTTCGACATGATGCTGCTAATATTGATTGGGGAGTCATTGAGAGTGTAAGCACTGTTGACGAACAGGTGGCACTCTTTAACTCCTTGCTAGTACAACTTTATGACTTGCACGCCCCTGTTCGCCCAGTTCGCATACGACATCCACCAGCTCCTTGGCTCACAGACGACTTGAGGGCTTTAATAAATAAGAAAAATTCTGCCAAGTCGAGGTACAAGATAGATTCCAGCAGAAGTAATCTTGAGCGGTACAAATCCGCAAGAAATCGGTGCAATATGATGTGTAGAGATCTACAACGACGCCATATCCATAAGTCTGTTCAAAATGAAGACCCTAGTAGGGTCTGGAAATTTTTAAAAACTTTAGGAATTGGGAAAACACCAAAAAAATCTCTCCCACACAATCTCGACGTAAACGATTTAAATCGTCACTTTTCCGCCACGTCTTCCATTGATAGCGAAACAAAAGCAAAAACTTTAAATCAACTGTCACATTTTCCCAATCCAACTTCTCCTTTATTTTCGTTTAGTCAATTTTCGGATCGTGATGTCGAGAAGGCAATACTCTCCATACCATCAAATGCGGTCGGCAGTGATTGCATTAGCCGGAAAATGATCATTCCTCTCCTTGACATACTTCTCCCTTCCATTACGTCCATTCTAAATAATTCCGTCCGTAAAAACTCCTTCCCTTCGACCTGGAAAGATGCCCACGTCATCCCTTTACCCAAAAAGTCCAATCCCTCCGACCTTGGCGATTTTAGACCCATATCTATACTTCCTTTCCTATCTAAAGTCCTTGAGGGCCTTATCCATCAACAGCTTAGCTCTTTTCTCTCCGCTAATGCACTACTTAATCCTTTACAATCCGGTTTCCGTCCAGGTCATAGCACGGCTACTGCATTGCTAAAAATCACTGATGACATACGCATGGGGATGGAAAATCAACAGCTGACAGTGTTGACGCTGTTAGATTTCAGCAATGCGTTCAACGCTGTTGATTTCGATATCCTCTTGGGGGTCTTGCGTTCTCTCTACATATCTCCGACGGCTATTGACTGGTTTCATAGTTACTTGTACGGACGCCGGCAGCGGGTTCAAATTGATGACAAATTTTCCTACTGGTTGAATACTGTCGCCGGTGTACCACAAGGTGGCGTGTTGTCTCCTCTCCTATTTACTATTTTCATAAATTCTATTAGTCTTCATCTCACTTCTCTCTACCATCTATATGCAGATGATTTGCAAATCTACAATCATGCGTGCCTAAACAACTTACCCAACGCCATCAAGATTGCTAATGCTGATCTAGATTGCATCTCGACCTGGAGCAAAGCCTTTGGCTTAAAATTGAATGCTACTAAGTCTCAGGCAATCATTATAGGGAGTTCGCGACTGACCTCTAGGATTGATTGGCACAACTTACCACCAATTGTATTGGATGATGTGCATATTCCTTATAGTAATAAGGTAAAGAATCTGGGTATCTACATGGACCAACACCTTTCATGGATACCTCAGATCTCAGAGGTCAGTAGGAAACTCTTTGCTGCAGTGAGCTCACTACGAAGGCTAAAAAATGTTTTACCCATTCCAACTAAAATTACGCTTGCACAGTCTCTCTTGCTACCAATACTTGACTATGCTGATGTGTGTTATCCGGACATTACCGAGGAGCAATTAAATAAGCTTGAGCGTCTCCAAAACTTATGTATACGGTTTATATTTGGCCTAAGAAAGTATGACCATGTTTCCGAATATCGTGCTAAGCTCAAGTGGCTCCCAATTCGCCTTCGCCGGAATGCTCACATTCTATCTCTTCTCTATTGCTTACTATTTAATCCAACTGCCCCTCCTTACCTTAAACAACGCTTCCAGTTTCTCCACTTGTCCCATGACCGATCCCTTCGCTCCTCAGAAAATCTTGCTCTCTATACTCCCTCTCACTCAACTTCCTTTTACAAAAAATCCTTCACTGTATCCGCTATCCGTCTTTGGAACTCCCTCCCTGTTTCTATTCGTTACTCCCAATCCTTATACTCCTTCAAAAATCTTGTCAAATCCCATTACCTTAAACTCTAACTGTTTTTCCTTCCTAAATTTGTGCTCTTGCTTCCAATCGTTTTAAACTGTGTTATCTTTGTTTTTAATTTTAATCTATAGTTTCTTCCCCTTTCGTTTATTATTTGTTTATAATTATGTATAAATATCTATATTAAGTATGTTTATTATGTTAGTATGGTTATCTTAAATTTACACTTGATTTTATGTATTTAAAATAACATTTATTTGCACCCTGCCTATTCTTTTAATTCATCCCCTCTTTAACTCCTCACCCTAAGGTTGCCTGGAAGAAATCGCTGTGTTAGCGATAAGGCCGCCTTTTGTATCGTCCTAAATTGTATGTTTTTATTTTTGTTTACTATATTGGGTACAATAAAGAATATTATTATTATTATTACATTTTCTTAATTTATTATTTCAGTCAGTGTTGTAGAGACAATTTTACTTTCACAATTATATTACCTTACCACCTACAACATTTATAAATATAGTTTTATAAATCTTGTAGGTGGTTTGAGAAGTATCAGATTGAAGTAGTAAACGAACATGCTGTCAATCTGATGTTAAGCGTTCACATTCCATATAGAACAGGGATTCCACACGAACTAAAATACAGATACGTTGCAACTCCTGAAAACTAAAATAATGGTTATATGTATATCAGCCGATAGTTGTGACTTACCCAAACTATACCACATATCCTGCAACAGATTTGCCGCTGTTCGCCTCAGATCACCATACAGCGCGTACGCCCTCTGGCGGCGGGCGGCGGACAACGCCTCGAGCTGCAGCGGCTTAGCGGCCGCCACGAGCCCGGTGGTCACGAACCACTCGCGCAACGCCGCCTTCACCACATCCGCCTCGGCGGCGTCCGGTGTGTGAAGGCGCGAGTTTAGAGTTGTTGCTAGGAGACTGTGAAAAGATAAATAAAAAGTTGTAAAATTCGTTCACATTAAATCTCACACATAAAATTTTACACAATTCCAAAGTAAAAATTTGGCATGTTAATCGGTTGATTGTCAACCAAATATCATTTTCTATCATAATTATATCCAAAATATGACATAATGTGGTCAAATTAGAATAATTTGATAAAAAGTCCGTCCTAAATGATTCACTAGATTCCTTGATTAGGGCAAATTAATGACACAATACTAGTACACAATAATGTTCCTATTCAACTTCAAAACCACATACCAGCGTCTCTCTCTATGGGTACAGTGTCGTCATAAGCATGACGTCAGCACTCACCCAAGCACGTGCAGCATCACATAGTTTCCGCAGATGTACCGCGTACCTACTTTACCTCAATGTCTTTACAGCGATGACGTCACGACTCACCCGAGTGTATGTATGCAACATCACGCAGTGTTGCAGCTGCAACATGTCCGCCCAATGTAGCCGGATCGCCGCCGCGCCGCCGGTCGCCTCCGCCTCGATGCTGCGGGGGTTGCATGATGACATCACGACTCACCCGAGCGCGTGCAGCATCACGTAGTGCTGTAGGTGCAGCATGTCCGCCCAGTGCGGCCGGAACACGGGGCGGTGGAGCAGCGCCGCGACGAACGCGAGCGAGTCCGCCGCGAGCGCCGCCGCGCCGCCCGTCGCCTCCGCCTCGATGCTGCGCACCACCGCCGTGTACTGCTCTGGCGACATCTGGCGGACCATCTCGAGCAGCACGCAGACTAAGCGGCGCTAGGGAGATAATATGATCGTTCAGGTTATACTTTTTTAAGAGTAATAAGGTGTTGAGTCAGCTTTTCCTATTCTTTTATCGTCCTCCAACCTTAAAGAGGAGATAGTGCCAAGTGCGGGTTATAGTCCGCGCCAAGCTGCTAGTCTGGTCTGAAATTGTTGCTCGCAAGTGTAGTGATTTACTATGGCGTCGCAATTCATTTCTATATTCAGAGCGGACTAGCAGTTTTACGCGGACTATATTAATGTTTCACGCACCTTGAAATTTATTATTCGCTCTTAGATTTCCGATATGTTATCCTACAAAGTTAAGGCAGATGATAATTATTTTAAGTAGATACAAACTTTAAATCTCGGGTTTTTAAAATTTAACTCTGCGACCTAAATCCCAAGCTACCATCAAAATATATAGCAACATTCTATCACGTTGCAGCAATATCGTTATTAAGGTATTATTCGGACGGGATGAAGAGGCAAAAAAAAGTTTTAACAAACCAGGAAGTGTGCAGTGTCCAGTAACGGATACATTAATAGTATAATTAAAGAGAAATTAAATGTAACGTTAAAATAAATAAGTAATTTGGCTACTAAAACAGAAACCATAACACTCACCAACAATTGATCCGTGGCAACCGAGGGCGGTTCCTCCTTCGACCTATCCCTTAGAATCGCTGCGGCGGTGCGCATGACCGTCGGCAGGAGGCACCGCGCCACCTCCCCTCTGTCCGCTTCCACGGGGCCGACGTCCTCACGCGCGAGGAGGGAAACAACTTCGCCGAGAGTCTCCACGCATAACTCCACCTAGGTATACGCGATAAAATGCTGCTGGTTTTCAAATGTAATAAGACGTTCTTGTAAGATATGACAAGGAGAGCGATTAATACAGATACAGAGAGATACAAGTTACTTTTAGATATGACTATAGGAAACGTATATTGGAATTAGCCAGTTTCAATTGGGCAAGTATGGCAAATGGGGCATTTGCCGTGAAACGGGTTGACCGATGCGTATATGATTGATGGAGTTTAAGATTCCTGTTTTATAATCAAACCAAAACCAAACATGGTATCTCTTAAGAGATACTTAACATTGGTTCTACCATAGTCAAATCATAAAATTATTATAAATAGGTAATATATATTTTATTATGTACAATATAAAATACTGTAATATATTTAGGGAAGTTGGGAAAATAAACAGAATCCTAAAGTTAGGTAAAATATCACTAACCTCCGTTGCTTATTCGTCGCTTCAGCTGCATAGAATTAGACAAGTATTTGTAAATATATATTTTTTTACTTAAATATTTATACGGATTACATATTATATGTTTCTTTTATTATTTTATATACTTACCACGCCCATAGATTTGCTATAAATAAATTTTGAATAAAATTTCTTATTACTATTATTTCCTCCTTATTATCGTGATAACTTCATTGCAGCATCACAGCATTAGAATGTACCTATTTTAAAAATAATTAAGCACAAGTTGCATACTTTCCTTAACTTCCACTCATGTTTCCATACAGTGACTGTGCCACGATACTTAATAAATTCAATATATAATTAAATGTGACCAACTGAATTAACGTCTTTAAGTACTTACTTAATTTTCTCCTACTCATCTATCGACCGATTATCATAAAAATTAAGTAACATAATATAATTTGTAAATAAGACAAAACATTATGTACAAAACAGTATGTTTGTTTTTTTTTTATTTTGGACAGATCCCGAGGAAATAATGAAAATCTTTGTAGTTGCCGGTTGAACATTTGAGAGAAAGGCAACCGCAAAGAATTATGTATCTTATATATAAAATTCTCGTGTCACAATGTTAGTTACCGTACTCCTCCGAAACGGCTTTACCGATTTTCACCAAATTTTATATGCACATTCAGTAGGTCTGAGAATGGGCTTCTATCTATTTTTCATACCCCTAAGTGATAAGGGTTGTTCACCCTTAACTTTTTTTATTTATATGGCAACACAACGTTTGCCGGGTCAGCTAGTCATGATCTAAAATCCCAAAGGATCGTGGCACAACCACATCGGCAGTCCTCGGCAACGTTCGGCTGCAGTCGGGCGTGTAGGTGTAGGTACTACGTACGAGGTGCGTGCGGTGCGCGCGGTGTTCCCGGCGCGCGCTGTCGGCGCCGAGCAGCCGCGCCGCCTTGTCCACGGAGCGCAGCTTGTGCGCCGCCTCGCGCTCCAACTGCGCACGCGCACGCTACACTTGCCGCGCTTGTACACAACGACACGTACCCTGAGCTCACAACTCCTTGACAATTTAATACGACCGATTGCAAATTTAGTAACGGCTATTCGCAATGGCGGTCACCACCTTCAGTAGTGAGGAAAACGGATCGAAGAGAGAGGGAGAATCGCAGTGAAAGAAACATTAATAGCTTCTACAATAAATGCCCGGATTCTAATAGAAAACTATGCCACCCGTTTGTGAGCTCTACGATAGACTCGCCGAATTGCAAGGAGAAAGGAACATCACTATTCGCTTGTAGCAAGTACCCCGACTTCTAATTAGATACGATGCCATTCGATTGTGAGCTCAAGATTCATGCCGATATCTATTTTTTTGCGACGTTGCGATCACATGCCGCAGATAGAAGTGTAAAATTTATAGAAGTTTGTCCTTCAATTATATTTCTTTTTTATGAATTTGGATAAGCTATCGTCCTGGATAGATTTTAATTAATATTTTTACTAAATACGTTTTTATCTTTTAAGCATTTCTATTCTGCGGCATGCGATCAATCTTTTCAATAATTTTACGCAGAACCACGATATAATTGTTAGCACTGTAATCCCTTCTTTCATACATTTTATTTAATTACGAGTTCATATTATTATGTTTTCTATAAAAACTCTGATGCCGTCAATGATATCGTTTTACTGCAAATATATTGTTATAAAACGCATTAAGCATTACTGGTATAAAATAAACAATAATCAGTACAAAATACATGACGTTGTTGTTTACGTACAAAATAAAATAAAAACAATTATTTATTAACAAGTTTGACAGTTACTATTTTTAATTAATTATAACATAGCAGAATTTTTAACTATGCATAGGAAAGGTTTTTATCCCATAGACTGTTTCAGAAATTTCTTTACAGTCAAGTGTATCTGTCATAATGTTATTTAATGCCAAGAAAATATTAATAATCGTTTTAGTTTTACATGTGGCAAGTATTTTATATTCGAACAAGATTTTTTCACATAATATATTAAAACAGTAGAAGAAAGTTAATTAATATATTATTTCGTACTGATTAGACGTTACACTCACGAGTTGTCCATTTTCAATTTTGAAAATGTTTGAATTTACAGTAATCCAATATTATGATTTACGAAATTGCAAGTAAAATGAAGTAGATATACAAATTGAATAAGACCTTCATGCACCAATTTTTTTATACTTTTTATTCTCACGTCAGGATCGTGTAACATCTCTTTTTCTGTAAAACTTAAGTTAAATCGACAGTTTGAATTCGTGCAACTTTTTACAATTCGGACAACATATGAGTGTAATGCATGCACATCGAAAGTTTGCACACAAAAGTTCAAGCGACACTGAAAGCTCGCTTGTTATTCGAATTTTATCATTAATGAAAAGACACGACATCAAGATTATCATTATATTTATCATTAATTAAAAATCACAAAATACAAAAACGTTGCATTTGTTACGTCAAAATGAATTTCACTAGTGTTTAATTAAATTTAGTAATCAGACATTAGTTGTTTATTTTAAAAAATAAAATGGAAATAAATAATACATATTTTATTATAAAATACAGTGTGTTGAAAGTCAATGTGATGAGGTGTTGTGATATATATTTCGTCATATATTTGTGTACTGTGTATAAATGAAAATAATACATTTTATATACATAAGATTGTTATAGGAGAAGGATAGAGAGTAGAGTAGAAACCATATAAAATATAAATGTTAAAAAGTTACATAATACTTATATATTAGTGCCGGAAAAACACACACAGTGACAACACACAACAAACACAAAAACAACAACTTGTGGTTCACAATTACGGTATTTATTTTTATTACTTTAGCCACTTACCATTTCTAATCCTGATTTGTATCAAGGTTAAATAATAACTAACACACTTCAAGGAAAAACATGATATTTTATCATTGTACAGAAACTCTATGTCCCATTGTTACAGGCGTCTACGCGCTAATTTAAGCCTATTGTATTTTACTACACTCCTAATACGCGATTTGAGATAAGTAGTACCCAATCGTAGATTTCGAAACTGAATTCCAGCGGGTTGTACTGCAAACACTAGCCTAATATTTCTGAATATAAAGAAAGGACGGTGTCCGTTCCCGAATTTTGCTGTTAGTTTACAATTTTCTGAGAATATGCGACTAGCTCACTTCATGTAAAGGCACTGTTTGTTGCTTAACTTGGGCGTTACAAATTCTGATTTTCACCGTACCATACGTGCTACGTGTTTATAAACTAAAAACAATACTAAGCTGGCCAAACTTTTCTGTTCGTTTACAATTTTCCAAAAAATTGCTATCGTTTTAGTCATTTAAATAGGACCATGCTCGTCTTACTAGTCTTTGCTTACAAATTGCGAGTGCCGCCGACATATAAATGTTATTAATATTATTTTCCGAGTCAATTATTGTTACAAATAGTAGGGTGCGATAGCTACACACCATTAGCTTTTGGAAAAACCGTACATAATATAATGTGCATAATATTTGCACATTTATATGCAATCAAAATAGGTATTTAATATCCAATGCATAATAAAGAGGAAAATTCGCAGCAAAACAATTTAATTATTTTATATTTATTTATAAATAAATAACGCCTTATTATGATTGAAAAAAATTGCCTATTTATAATCTTTTTTGTTAGTACCCTCAATATAGTAATTAAGGAAAATTATTATGATGAATACAGGGCCTTAATTTTTTTTTTAAAAACTAATCTTATAAATATTGTGAACCACAGTTTAATAACCATACTGGACACACACACGTGTAAAACACTCCGACATGCCCACAAATAGATATATACCTACGTGTATATATTACATAAGCATTACTATATAATATTTAGTGAGGGAATTTCGAAAAAAGTGTAACTTTTAAGTGATTGTTATTTAAAAAAGTATATTTTTCAAAGTGATAGTTAAAGAACGAATTGTGTGCATACCTCAAGATGCGAGTGCTACGCTAATTCCGATGTGTATGAAGAACCTTTATTATTAAACTTTTTGCTCTATTTATTTTTTTCTTCTTGTGTGTCAACTATACATTACATAAAACTAGAACTTTTTCATATTTAAGCCTAACGATAAAGTAGACGTGCTACCTGATGGAAAGTAGTCAACGTCGCCTATGAACATATGCAACACCAGAGGAGTTGCCAATGCATCGCCGGCTTTAACTTAACTACAAATTGCTATTTTAGTTGAGTTTTGTTGGAATTTATTTAAATGGTTTCCATGACATGATTGTTCCGAAGAGATATTTTGAAATCCCTGTAAATACGTCTTTCATAAAAAAAATATCAATAATTAATTACTTTTAAAGTAGAAATTGTCAATAAGCTGTAATAGACATTTTTCCGCAGCTCCGGCCATTTCAATTTGGCGGTGGTAAAATTCATGTCGCTATCGACATGAGAAAAAAAATCCCACCTAAAACTTGACTTCGTGAAATATTTTACTATTTATAATTCAAATTAGCTTTTGTAAAGTAATATAAATATTTAAATGGTGTAGGTAACACACACAAAGTAGTCTCACATATTTCAAGTATCGAGGTTCTACACACACATCAATAAGCTAAATTAAATTTTATTTTAATCGAAAGCTAACAAATTAAATTTCTAAAAAAGCGTACAATATGATATTAGTATGCCAATTATTGTTTTAAGTTTGGAACATATTGACAACATGTCTATTGTATTTTAAGTTATTGTTAAATATTCTGTCAATATATTCCTTTGTTAGTGACGAGTGACAACAACCATGCAAAACAACAACAACATTTAACTTAAATTTATTTAATTACTAAGTTATATCCATTATAAATTAATGTAAGAACTATAGGGAGCTGATGATGATTTAAATTATCTTTATTATTATAACGCTTCATAGCTTTTTTACTCGCTTCTTTGATTTAAATAGTATGAGAGACAGTGACCCAACATACAATAATCAACTCCCTAAAGTGTATTAATTTATGTGTAAGGAAGTCGTAAAGTTACATATCAATTAAAATAATTAAAACCTTCGAATGGTTTTTATCTAGGTAAAGCTTTATATCTCGTTCTTTGACACGCACTACAGTCCAACTACAAGACGAATTTTAATATATGACGTGTCGTTGGATTCATCTAAATTTGTAACAAAGGCTATATTTTTAACAGTGAGGTTGCTTGTTTTTGTAAAAATTACATTTATTTTATTAAGTGGTCACAGCCGCCCATATGGAACTCTGTGACCAAATCCATAGCATTATTCTATCAGAGCAATTCTGTAAATTATTTACAATTGATAGGTCACTATACGCCTCTTCTAAGAATAATATATAATTCTAGTAAAATAAAATAGTATAACAGGATATAATGTACTATGCACACGATACTATTTGATAAAGACAAATACAACATGTGACCGTGTACATAAATAACCTTAGTATCTTATAGAAACCCAATGAACCGGAAATTGAAACGAACCTTAAATTATAAACACATATGAAACTACTTAAACTAATATAAATTGATAGACGGCAAGTAGTTTGAAGCAATGAGTTTAGTAGTTTAATAGTTTTGCACACGAGTTCCTTAACAATATAGATTCGTTAGAAATTTAGCATTTACGTTTTTATTTCATTAATCCCCAGAGACAGCGAAAGGGAATAAAAATGGGGAACATTGTCGACCCGCATTAAGTAGCGGTTAAAAAGCAATGACATGTTTATTCTTTTGTTAAAAAATGATAAAAGAAATAAAATTTCAATTAACTATCATATGTAAAAAAAATGGTTTCTATAAGATACCCCACAACTATATAAAACACGTATAGTCCGCGCCAAATTGCCAGTCCGCTCTGAAGTCGTTGCGAGCAGGTGTAGTAATACAATTTGCTATGTCGACGCGATTCATTTCTATATTCAGTGCGGACTAGCAGTTTTACGCGGACTATAACTAAAGTGAGTACACAACACAGAACAAGTATCTACGTGGACAACATGTAAACGAAATGAGAACAGTGCGGCACATGACATGCGTAGCGTGCGCGCTTACCTTGACGCACCCGACACGAACACCGCCCGGCCGACTGACGATATTATTGCGAACGAGTTTGGGGCGAAAATCGGTTAAAACTTTTAAATCTTAAATAGATGTTTTTTTATAAAATATTGGGATAGCTCCGAAGCGTACAAAAAATAGGTAATTTCGTATTAATGCATATTTGAGAATATTTTATTTACAAATTCGATGCAATAATATTTTTTCATAAAAATTGTAAAGTTCTTATTAATTTAATTTTTTAGTAGGACTGGATATTATACATTTATAAATATTATTTTCCGTTATTAATTACATCAGTAACATAAAACATTACCAATTATTTGTATTTTATACATAAATAAAATATTATAGTATATGATGCAAAAACCATTATAAAATGGCAGAATCTATTTAACGGCATTTATATAAAATTTGTGTACGCTTAATTCCCCAAAATACATAAGGCATAAAATGAAAAACTTAAAACAACTAAATTAAAATAATAATCAATAAGCAATTATCGCCTCAAACTCGTCCACGTGACCGCCCGTTCGAACGTTGCCAATGAGGTGCCAGTGCATACATACCATTACAGGGTGTTTTAGCACAGACGGACGTTACATTCGCCATTATATACTAGTGTCGGAACTGTTTGGGGAACGCACAAATATTGTCAAAATTTTTATATTAAAATATTTACACACATATTATAATTAGGAGTAATTAGGAATTTAAAAACGAAGAGTAAGACTCTTCAATTTTGCGAATCTAATTACACAAATAATGGCATAATCTTTAAATAATTATAGGAATTTGAAGACTTACCAAGAAAGTTATTTAAAGAACAGTGATCTCATGGAGTAGAACAATAATATTCAAATAAAAATATATCCGCATATAAAATATACGGAAAGTTGAAAAACATGATATGAAATTTTTGACAATATTTGTGCGACATAAAAAATAATATTTTATAATAAGTACATAGTAATTTTGTAGTGCAAGTGAAGTGCTTGGTGCGTACATACCATTGCAATGTGATGTTACCACGAACGGACGACAATCTTACTTACATTATATGTATATTTATTATGTAGTTTAACAATCACGGATCAATTTCCTTCGAGCTTACGATTTTTTTAATGTGCAGTAATATATGATTAAAATGTGTTTTTTGTAATTTTAATAGTCAAAGATATATTCAGAAAAGTATATTCCGTTTAATGGGCAAATCATCATCAACCCATTACTGTCCCACTGCTGAGCACGGGTCTCCTCTCAGAGTGAGAAGGATCAGGCCATAGTCCACCGCGCTGGCCAAGTGCGTATTGGTAGACTTCACATACCTTCGAGATTTTCTTTTGTTTTTATTTTATAAATCTCAGGTATGCAGGTTTCCTTACGATGTTTTCCTTCACCGTTTAGCAAGTGATAATTAATTTCTAATACGCACATAACTTTGAATAATCAGAGGTGCGTGCCGAGGATTTGAACCTCGGACGCCTCGATCGAGAGGCTGAGTTTCTTAACCACTAGGCTATCACTGCCTCAAAACTAGGGCAAATACGTCTCTAATATTCTGTAAACACTTAAATATTACTTATTTATCCAAGGTGATTATCAAATAAAGTTATTTGAGAAGTAGCGTTTTCAACAAATTTTCACCCAAATTTAGGTTTGGTACAAAGTGTTATATGACTGTTTTCTACATAAGAGACATTTAAACTTTTAATACAGGAACTTTCATTTTATATTATGTTAATTGCTATGTACAAAACACAGTATTGAAATGCGAAGGAAATTGAACTGTGATATATTTTTTATGTATATTTTTGTGAGTTAATATTATTGTGTGTATTAAGAGTTATCAATGTTGGTAAGTCCATTAAGTTTCGATGATACTACCCCATATAATTAATTAGATTATATGATGATTTTCCTTTGTGTCTAAGAATATCTAAGCTATAATTATATAAAATATCACAAACTACATGTTAGGATGAAGTGTCGAGTACATTTGCTGTATCACCATTTTTATTATATACAAATTGTTGGTTGTAAATATTAAGTTGGTTTTAAGAATGTACAAGTGACGTGTCTGAAATGTGATTAATTTGATATTATTATACAATTTTAATAATGTTAAAAGCTCCATATAGGTAATAGTACTATTACAAAAATGTTCATTGTGAACCTACATGTTAAGTACTATATATTTATGTCGGAGTTTTTTAAATCTTTTATTCCATATTTTGTAGAAGTTTCGTACGTACTTTTATTATTTACGTAGCATACGTAAATTGCGTAAATATGTATGAGTATACGTATACATGTATGTATGTTTACAACTGCGTATGTGTGAGTGACCTTGTACTTGTGTGTTTGCTGTAAATCTCACCTCGTGCGAAGCCTTCAGTAACTTCTGTAGCGTGTTGGCTAAATGCGGTAGTAGGAGAGCCCTCGCCTGCGGGTGTGTGGCGAGCGGGCCCTTCACTAGCTCCAGGAGAGCCAGGAGCCGCTGCTTCGCGAGCCGCCCGAGAGGCAGCGCTTCCAGAGCCAGCACGCAGTATGCGCTGGATGACGTAATAAGGTTTGTTGAAATAATACAGTAAGAGGATGTATTGTAAACTAACTCTATACTTCTTTAAATGTTAGCCCTACATTTGGATGCACTGTGGCACTTGAGTCACTAATGCCACGAATTTTTAACCGACTCCTCAAAGAACAGATGTCATCTATTCATTAGTGTGCTTATTTCAAAAAAACATCTTACCTAAGCTCAGTGGTGGGATATATGTGTATCAAGTGTGGGATAGCGTGGGGCAGATACTTGAGCGCGGAGCCCTGGCACGTGAGCGCGTGGTCACCGCACCTCATCAGCCACACCAGAGCCTTTAGGAATTCCTGTAACAGATTTTTCATATTTAAACTAAGAAAAATCTTATTTCAATACATATATGCAAATTTGGATTTTAAATCAATTTATACCATTTTAGTTTTACTGTAATTTGGTTGTTATAAAACTTCAGATTTGACCGTACACCTAGTAGTAAAAAGCTTGGTTTAAGGTGGAAAGCATTAGTGTAGTATAGTCCCAAATGACAGCAACAGCGATATGCGTCCACACAAACCGCTGTCCTTCCCGGGGTCGCTTGCTGGGCGGTTTGAGCTCCTACTATTATCGCCCGCAACCCCGGAAGCCTTCTGGTCCCGGTACTACTGGGACATCTGTGCACCTGTGCACATCCCTCCTATTTCAACCTTATAATCGATATCATAGATAGTAGGTAAGTCCGTAACGTAAATCTATCCCCCTGTGTGTACTAACGTACCTCCTCTCTTCGTCCAAGCCGTCGTCACTACTACCCGCATCGTATACGTATGACGTAATCCCGCACGCCACAGTTGTGGCGGCCCTGCACTCCCGCTCACCTCGAGCTCGAAGCAGTAGTGCTCGTCGGGCAGCATGTCCGCGGCGAGAGTGGCGCGGCCGCCGAGCGCGGCGCGCAGCTGTCGCGAGCGCACCAGCAGGCGCGCCAGGCTCTCCAGGCACTTCATGCACTGCAGCAGCCGCTTGAGCGCACCCTCGCCGCTCTCCGCCGAACGGATCGCCCACACCATCACCGATATTAGTTTCCTGTGAACGAGAAACAGTAAATAGTTATACACATTTTAACAATTTGTACCCAAACAGTTAAAACAGAACTCTATTTGTAATCCTTCACTGCATTTACGTTTGTCCGAATATCTTTCTCTTAGTCTGTCATAGGGCTCTATCTCTGGAACGTAACAGAAAGACATTTGATTTTTTTACAAAGTATATATAAGAGCTATACAAAAACTAAAATTGAAAAAAATCTTCAAAATAAATGGGGATCACCATAACAAGAAACCACTATTTCGACGTTTTTTCCTTACGTAATAAGTAGACAGTGCAAATGTTCACAATCACGTTTGAAAAAAAATCTAAATACATCATTTAGATACCTATCTGGCCGGAGATAACCCGGAACCCTCGGTACACCCAAACCAAACCGGTATAGTTACCACTCCACCACGCGGGTTGTCGATTATTATAAAGATGATGATGAACCACTCACTCATAAGCTAACGTATCGCAGAAGCTGCTCTCGATGTAGACCAGCAGCACGGGCTGGAAGTGCTGGTACTTGTGGTCGCTGACCAGCGAGATGACCCTCAGTAAGCAGTCCAACACCAGCACCGCGTAACTCTCTTCTTTATATTCTTCTTCGTCTTCATCAACCTAAGACAAGTAATATAAGTTTAAATGAATGACTAATCAAATACATTTTATAGTGATAAAAAGTAACGGACTCTTAGGGAGTGTGAACTCATGATCTTTAGAAAAGTAGCAAGTATGTAGTCTGATGATGGTAAATGTGCACTGCCACACGATAGAGAACAGGCGTTTTATCTGAAGTCGGTCACAGATCCGTTGCCACGTCCGTGAACTTCTCGCGAAGGTCTCATAGATAAGACTTCTAATCTGAAGGCCCTCCACAAATGGACATTGCAGCAGCGTAGTACATTTTTTATTTAGGCGACAAGAATTTTGCAATTTTGCTAATATTTTTAAATTTTTAAACATATTTTTTTTTAAACATAATTTTAAACATAAAATTATTAAATTATTACATTACATAATTTTTTAATTATTTTACATATATATTTTTTGCCGTGTAGTTTTATTTGTTTTACTTGTTGTTATGAAAAACGTGTTTTGACTAACTTATACGTAGTAAGTCTTTGACACATACATAGAATTATGCCTTGTCGTAGGTTAACATTAATTTCTAAATGGTCGTTACCTGCGTCAATATGCTGAACAACGCGTCCAGTATATCCCTTAGGAACTTGACTAGTTCTTCGCTGGGAACTCTTAGCAGCTTGCCGAGCGCCGCTCGCAGCGTGCCCTCTGCGTGGTGCGTGTTCCATTTTAGTACCCCGAGGATCTCCTCTGTAAAGAAAAACGAAAGTTAGCTTCAAAGTTTAAAATACATCCTTTTAATTTTTGTGTGCAGTAGTGATAGTGGTCGAAACGCGGCCTCTTAATTCAGGGTTCCGAGGTTCAATTCCAGGCCGTACGTACCTCTGATTTCTAAATGTTGTGCGTATTGGAAATTAATTATCACTCACTTTAATGGCGACGAAAAACACCGTGAGGAAACGTGCATACCTAAGAGATAAAAAAAAAACTCAAAGGTATGACTCAAAGATCTGAAGTTGTTGCTCGCAACACAACTACAAGCTTAACCCGTAGCAACGTAAGGGAACACTGCCGCAGCTATGTCCCCGCGGGCGAGAGTGGGCAGCGGAGAGTGCCTCGGGCGGGGGACTAGCTCTTCGTCCAGCTAATATCTACAAATTGCTACTGCGACGCGACTCGTTTCTATCTTCAAAGTGGACTAGCAGTTTGGTGCGGATTTTACCAATACGCACTTTGCTAACGCGGTGGACTATGGCCTAAACCTTCTCATTCTGTAACGAGATCCGCACCAAGCAGTGGGATAGTAAGGCCTATTAAGATTCCTACATAACACGCACGCGCGCGAGGAGACGCGCGGGCGAAAGAGGCGGGTATTCACTCTAGCGACCTCCGTCGGCCACAGACGATATCTCTTAAAATATTGTTTTAATCGGGATAACTCTAACGTAATTAAGCGGCTATTAAACCAGCCTTATATTTGTTGTACAGTCCACTCTTTTATTCGAGTCCCAGGACCGCTTGTTTTTTTTTTTGGTTTTTTGGGTAAACCCTTCATGGGTTCCTCTCGGCTACGGGGGCAGTGGAGAGGATATGTCGGTCTCTTACCGGCTAAAACCCCACGGTGTTCCTCTGAACGCCCTTTGTCGGGATCACGGGTACGCTAAAAGCACTCGTCCGCGGTGAGTCCCAGGACCCTAACATGCCACTCACCCCGCTGCGTGAGCTTGGTGGAGCAGAGGCGCGTGGCGACGGCGAGGCAGTCGCGCTGCAGCAGCGTGAGCGGGCCGCGCGTGAGGCCGCGGTCCGCGCCCGCCGGCACCTCCTCCTTGCGCGCCGGCAGCGCCAGGCACACCGCGCCCGCCTCCGCCTCCGCGTCCGCACCGCTGACGCTGCGCTTGTGCTCGATCTGTAAACAAGGATCGTCGGTTATACAAGGTGAATTTTTCGATTGGTCTTCGGGCCCAATACTATTAAAATAGCGAAAATGCTTAAAGTAGCTACGAAGCCGATTTTGATAAAAAATAACACTTTTGTACTCTATAGAAATCAATTGAGGTATAGTCCGCGCCAAACTGCTAATCCGCTCTGAATATAGAAATGAGTCGTGTCGCCATAGCAAATTGTATGACTACACCTGCTTGCAACAACTTCAGAGCGGACTAGCAGTTTGGCGCGGACTATAGAAGCCGTAACACGAAGTTTAAATCGACATCGACAAAGTTTAGCAATCAGAGGCGCTCGGTGATGGATAGGTGACTGACTGGCTGATGTAAATACACGTGATTCTGTGATTTGGTGCATGTTTAAATATTAGTCCCAATTACAATAAAAAAAGCTTCGATCATTTGCCTTTAAGAGCTGGATACAGGCCTCTCCTGATCTGCGCCACGCCGTCCGATCTTAAGCCTGAAACCAACGGACGCCCGCGGTCCGATTCAGGTCATCCACCTGGTCGGGCGCAGTCCTGCATTAATTTTTCCCAGAAGGCGACGCACCTTATAAACGCACAGATTGTGCGTAGTGTCCGGAGTAGTGGTTCCCTCGCGCTGCATGAGCCGCAGGTAGCTGAGCGCGAAGTACTTCTCCGCGCGGTCCTTCGCCTCGTTCGAGCTGCGGTGACGGCACAGGAACACTAGGTGAGCGTCTTTGAACGCCTCAATGTTTAGACACACCTGGTTGGTCAAAAAAAATCAAATTCGTGAATAAAAAATAGGTTATAAAAAAGTTTGTGTGAATAAAAAATAGGTTATAAAAAAGTCTGCAGGTGCGTGTAAGCACGTACAGAGTTTTACTTATTTGTCGTAGTTAAAAAAATAAAAATAAAAAAATACGCGACAAAAAAATACAAAATGCATATATCGTATCATATTATACATAAAAAAATAAAGCAATAAATGAAATAAAAATATTTCGCTAACGTAGATTGTTATCTTTAACATAATAAGGTCATATATTTAAAGTTACTTTATTGGTTGCCTTTTTTACAAAACTTATGACATTTAATAGCCAACTGAATGGTGTCGATTTCAGATGTCAGTGTTGCAAAAAAAAATACGTTCTTAATTTTCCCAAACGCGAGGTATAACTCAAATTTAAATTGTAATCTTTCAAAGTACCTCAAAAATTACAACACATACATACCTTGAAAGTTTCCTGCCATCTTGGTCTGTCATCATGATAATACACTAATGAGGTATATTCGTCAGCTCTGGGCACTCCAGCACCAACTGATATCACACCCTGAAACATGAAAGTTTTATTTTGTTAAATAAACCTACACGGGATCTCTTATTCACCTAGTGGACCGCACTGGCCACCGCATTCATTAGCAATATGACGCTCTTGGTATCAAACACGTTCCCCAGTGACCCCTGCCACTGCAGTCTTCAAACATTAATAAAAGGACACTGGGTCACACTGACTACTGCCCCCGGCACTCAACAGCCCCATTCTGTTCTCAGCATCTATAATACACGCACAATTAAGTTCACAGCGGGCACCGCCCCTCTCCGTACGGCGTGGCCCTTGAAGTCGAGCAAGTGCACCTGCAGCCCCCTGTCACTGTAGCTACCGTGCACTGGTCCTCAAACACGCGCGCCCGCAATCCCCTGCCACTACTACTGCTACCACACTCCGGCCTACACCAAGCACCGCCACTCACCGGCACCATGCGGCCCTTGGAGTCGAGCACGCGCGCCCACAGCCCCCTACCACTGCACCCACCACACATCGGTCTACATCGCCACTCACCGGCACCATGCGGCCCTTGGAGTCGAGCACGCGCGCCAGCAGCTCGATGTTCCTGTCGGAGGACTTGCCGCCGCTGCGCGAGTACGCGCCCGCGCTCAGCGTCACGTACAGGTCGTTGCGAGCGTCGCCCGGCAATATAACTTCAGGGAAGCCCATCTTGCGCGCCACGGAGCACGTGCCCATGCCGCCGCCTTGCTCCTCGTGTATCTGTGGGATCAAAAACACCGTCAGTATAATACAAGGAGACAATCATAACGATCCGCGCGCCAAAGCGATCATCACTCTGAGTTTGAACAGCAACCAGACAGAATATCTAAATTATTAATTTAAATTTCTGTCTCGTGTTTCGATGTTGATGTTTTAATGTCCATAGCATTCACGATTCAAAAAAATGTTAGTGTAGGGCAACAAATGTAGCGTTATTTATAGGCTAAATCACAATTTACATAATTTAACAGCATGTCAGTCAAGTTCTATGTCTAAGAATGGGGACACAGCATTGTCTGTTATAAGTGTTAACATTACAGGTACATTTAAGACATAAATAATGTAATTTGAAACTCTACTTAATATGTTTAAATTTTATAAAAAATCTATTTCAATATCATCAAGTAAGATTTTTTTTTTATAATATAGGAGTAGCAGACGAGCATGCAGTCCACCTGATGGTAAGTGACTACTGCTGCCGCCCATGGACATCTGCAATCAACCCCAGATAGGATCAGATATTCCTACCTGAGGTCGACCACAGATGCGCCGCTACCCCTGAGGACTAAGCTGAACGCCTCGGAAAAGTCTGTCTCCCTTACCACACCCTTCAAACCGAAACACAGCAGCGCCTAACACTGCTGTTATTAGGTAGAAATAGGTGTGGCGGTGGTGCCGCCGGAATCGTACCACAAAGGGTTCTACCACCTTCAAAATAAATATAAAAAACGAATAAAAAATAATGTGCATAAATTATGCCATCAGTAAAATAAATACTATGCATGTATAAACTCACCTGTTTCAAATCCCCTTCAACAAGTTGCAATGACACCCATAGACCCTGAGGATGCTTCGTGTCTTTGAGATCTCTGTTTGCTATCACTTTCTTTAATAACGTGTCCATATACTCTTTCTCACATCTGAAAAGGTATACAAATATTTTTTTTTCTTTTTATGTATTATTAAAATTCATCAATTAATATTTACGCAATATAATTAGCATCAAACACAGCACAGCCTTTCTTGTTATATACTATGGCTACGCTTCGTAAGCATTATTTTTGGTCCGCAACCAACCACAGGAAAGCGTGGTTAGTTTAGGTAGTTGAGAATTGGTTTCCCCCTGGAGAAGAAAAAAAAAGGTAGTTGAGAATTAAATTAATGCTATTATTATGCGTATAATGCCCTTACGGATAGAAGGGCAGCTGTATATCCTTATCGGGGTCGTCGGCAGCGAGGTACTTCGTGACGTCAGCACACGCGATCCCAAAGGGCCGGCGCATAACACCCGTTGTATGAGCGGGAACCGCCGATATTGTACTGCGCCTGAGAATTACAAGTAACATTATTTTGAAATGAATAAACATTTAGATAATATTAGATAAGTGAACATGGTCACCAGAACCATAATGCAGACAGTCTCGAGTAAGTCAACGACTGGATAGTTAGGTAAAATATACAAGTTAAATTTCTCAACATTATGTATGACAAATAAGGTCTGAAATAAATAATTTGACATGGCTTGACTTCCACCATACAATAATAAAATGTAAATAGTAATCACCTGTGATCAACATTTTGCGGCTCCATAGCACCTATCCGAACAACATGGCACACTAGAAATATCTTCTCCTTCTTTATATCTGATCCCAGGTCCTGCAAAAAACGAGTTCAATTAGACTTTCACTTTTTTTACCAGTACATTACCCTTTGGAACTGTCGACATATATTTGAAGTTCATACATTTGCTTTTTAGGTTAATTGAACCTTCCAAATATACCAAATTTGTTAGCTTAATAGTTGGCGTATTCGTACGCGATTATTGACGAACCTACACGTAGTCACCGTGCTTGTTTGTGCGTGTTGATATTGGGTAAGTATGAATAATGCCGCAATCCATGTCGAACAGAGATAGAAAAAGAGAAAAGGGGAGAGTTAGATGGGAAGAAAGGGAGTAGGAGATAAGGGGTGTGTGAGGAGCACGCTCTCGGTGAGCTTGTCGCGCGAGGCGCGCCGCACACGCGCGGCAACACAGTACACTCACGGTGAACAGCGCGGTGGTGGCGGCGGCCACGTGCGCCGTGTGCGGCGGCCAGCGCAGCAGCACGCTCTCGGTGAGCTTGTCGCGTGAGGCGCGCCGCACACGCGCGGCAACACAGTACACTCACGGTGAACAGCGCGGTGGTGGCGGCGGCCACGTGCGCCGTGTGCGGCGGCCAGCGCAGCAGCACGCTCTCGGTGAGCTTGTCTCCGTGCGCCGTGTGCAGCGCCAGCAGCAGCTCCGCCGCGTCCGCCATCCGACACACGAAGTTGTGGACACGCGCGACTATCGTGTACGAACGGGTCGCCGGTGTGAGGGACCCTGAGCTCGGGCGATCGCTTGACGGCGTCGTTTCCTAGAAAACAAAAAAGAAAGTCAAGAACAAAACCAAAACTTAATTAAACGTATTTATAGGTAACGATCGTCTCACCATATTTTTATCGATCCTAGCATTCGCCTCATCGTGCATAGCATTCAACTTGTAAGCTGAAATAGATAGTGGATCCACTAATTGGCCACTACTCGTCCTTACCGCTAACTCCATACCAAGCATTCTGTAAACAAAATAGATAGAATAGATAGATAGAATACTCTTTATTGCACACTTACAGTTGAATTTAAATAATAGCAAAATACATACACAGGTCAAACAGTATGCAATAGGCGGTCTTATCGCTAAGTAGCGATTTCTTCCAGACAACCTATGCATGAAAAAGAAAAGAGAGACAAGCGGAGGAAGAAGGTTAGTGTGCGCGAAGTTAGAGAAGGAATAGGTTATGAAGGACAGGATACATGTAGTACATTAGTGTTAAAACAATAATATGTGAAACAATTAAATACAAGCAACAGAAAATGATAAAAAAGCACACATAGAAAACTGTGACAAAGTACATATGAAAACGACGAAAACAAGGTGGAAATCATAATTTAGAATAATATTTAAAGAGCTGGTTTTTAAATGAATCGAGTGATTCAGCACGACGTATGGCCATGGGTAATTTGTTCCATAAACCAACAGCAACTGTAGAGAAAGAGTTTTTGTAGAAGGACGAAGAATGAGCGGGAGTTTGGAGAGAGAGATTTACAGAGGAGCGAAGACAGTGGTCATGTGCAAGGTACAGGTACTGGAAACGGTCTTTTAGATAGGTAGGAGCGATGGGGCTGAACAGCACGCAGTATAGCGCAGAAAGAATATGCATATTCCGGCGAAGTCGGATAGGGAGCCACTTGAGTTTAGTACGATGCTCGGATATGTGGTCATATTTGCGAAGACCAAATATGAAACGAATACATAAATTTTGGAGACGCTTAAGTTTGTTAAGTTGCTCTTCAGTGAGGTCGAGATAGCAAACATCAGCCTAGTCGAGAATAGGAAAGAGTAATGAATGAGTTAACGCAATTTTAGTAGCAATAGGAAGAAAGTTACGGAGTCTTCTAAGTGAGCCTACCACGGAAAACATTCTTCTACTTACTTCCTCAATTTGAGGAGACCATGATAAATGTTTATCCAAGTATATGCCGAGGTTCTTAACTTTATCAGAGTATGGAATACGTACGCCGTCAAAAGTTACATCTGGTAACGAACTCAGATCTACTCTGGATAATAAGCGGAAACTGCCTATTATTATAACCTGCGTTTTGTTAGGATTGATTTTGAGACCATGGTATTCACTCCAGCCTACAATGCGAGCAAGATCTTCATTTAAGGAGCAAATTGTCTTAGGCAGGTCTCCTAATGCGGTTTGTTTGTACACTTGAAGATCATCTGCATAAAGGTGGTAGAGAGAAGACAGATTGAGACTTATAGAGTTAATAAAAAGAGAAAATAGAAGAGGTGACAACACGCCACCTTGCGGTACCCCGGCAGATACATCAGACCAAGCAGACTGCGCTTCCTGGACCTGTAAACGTTGACGGCGCCCATGCAAGTAACTTTGAAACCAACCTATCGCTGTCGGAGATATGTTGAACGAGCTAAGAAGAATGGCCAGCAGGATGTCGTGGTCCACGGTGTTAAAAGCACTGCTGAAATCCAGGAGTACTAACACCGTGAGCCTCTGGCCATCCATACCTCTGCGGATGTCGTCAGTGATGTGCAATAGGGCAGTCGTCGTACTATGACCAGGGCGGAAACCAGATTGGAAGGGATTTAACAGGTTATGTTTGGACACAAAAGAACTGAGTTATTGGTGAACCAGACGCTCAAGTGCTTTTGATAGGAATGGTAGGATGGATATAGGTCGATAGTCCGTGAAATCAGAAGGATTGTGCTTTTTCGGGATAGGAATTACTAGAGCTTCCTTCCAAGTGAGAGGAAAACAACATGTTGAGATGGATTGATTAAGGATGTAGGTGAGGGTAGGAGATATAATGTCGATGATAGGAATGATCATCTTACGACTAATACCGTCGCAACCAACAGAGTCCGAGTGGATGCTTTTAATGCTCAGTTCAACATCAGGAACAGTGAAGGCACGAAATTGGAATGCAGGAAATCCAGGAGTGGCAACATTAGAAAGAGAATTCAATGTTAACTGTTTTTTTGCGCTATCAATGCACGAACTAGAGGAAAAATGCTGATTAAGAAGGTAAATCTTCCTTAGCACTTTAGAAAACTCTGATAGCGTGATTCAGGGTCCTGTAGCGCCATCTCTTATTCCTTACAAGTAACTTTGCTAAAGCTGACCCACCTATAGTATAGGGTGTAATTGACTAAGCGTACCTATTGCCCTTGTCAATAGTGAAGAGTGCGGTCCTCGCGACTCGTCGTAACTGATCCTGAGGCAGCGCACCTGACGCTGCCTGCCCACGGAGCTGTAGCAACGCTAACATGCTCACTTCCATGAATTTGAACCTCTCGTCGTTCGTCTGAAATAGATAAATAGGTTTGAGCACAGTAAAAGGCGAAAAAATCGCACTAAACGGAACCAGCGCTGCTGTCTTCTGGTTGAGTTAGGTTAGTTTAGGTTAGCTTTCAACTCCTATGGGAGGCGTTTTTTAACAAAACCCTGATTTTTTTTAATTGTATTTTGGACACAGACAGTCATGTGTAATACACAATTAAGAAATCTTAAGCTAACTAAACCGTAATTAAAAAATGGATTAGCTACTTACAATGTACAACGTCTTCCATTGCTGTAACCACTCCCTTAGCGTGACGGCGATGTCGTGCATCACACCACCGTCCCCAACCGACGCCACAACCATTTCGCCACTTCTGCAAGAAATTAACATATTTCTTTAGTATTATCAGTGGTAATAGAAAACTTGGAAATATTGATATCTCGTGTAGCGGTCACTATTACAGTATGATAAGTAGGGGATACCTGGTTCGATCCCCAGATCAATCAGATATAAAATTTTTGAGTTTCATTTTCTATTAAGGGTTTGGGATTGCAATCAGACATCAAAATTTTGAGTTTAGTTTTCGATTAAAGGTTTGGGTGTTTGTGGATTTGTGTCTGTATCCATGCCACAGGTTATACTAATACGAGACAAAACACCCGACCAAAATTCATAAAAAAAAAACACAATTATAGCTTATACAAATATGTATAAACTCTAACCTATTAACACAACAAATACATAACCGTAAAAAACGCATTCTCCAATTGTAGTCGAACTACGAACAAAGTGCAAATAGCGAAAAATCTGCAAATATGCAAACGTTCATCAAACAACGACACTGATTGGACGGCCAACGCGAACCAATCCACACATTCCCATTCAATTTTTTTAGAAATAGTTAAATTTTATATGCTTCTAGTATTTAAGATTAATCGAATGATAGTAACTGTGTAGTTTCACGTGGTCGTCAAATATTGTGTAAAGCGTATTATAAAATAAATGGGGATTTAAATCACAAAAATTTTTGGAAATAGTTTTCAATTGGACCGTGAACGAAAGTTTAATGATAAGATATTTTGGAGAATCCAAAAATACTATAAATAATGTATTTTAAGTATAATATGTGGATCTGGTTTGATATTAAATATTAATATGTAGCTCTTCGCAGTTTTCAATGGAAGCAACGTTTTTGTTATCAACTTCGGAGAATCCTCTGTAGTATTTGTTTCTGTGATGAAATATGTTGCCTATAAGGCATTTATAAAATGTCAGTTACAATATTTTTCGTTCTACTACTACCAGATCAGGATCTCAACTTTTGATCGTGCAATAATTGAAGATTTTGTAAAGTAACTGTGTGAGTATACTTTCATCGCATCTGCGTTTTCTACGTGAAGACTTGAATTTTATGATATATGTTTGATATTTCATGACCACACCCGCCAACGCAGATGCTAGTCAACGTGAATAAGCCCTTAGTCGAACAAGCGAATTTTCATTAATTATTATTATATATTAGTGATAATTAATATCTGGAGAATTATTACCCATACCTAAATATAAAAATGGCACTATGTCACATCCACCATTTAAACGAATCCAACGATGCCTCATAATTATGGTAAAATCCGCCATAACATATATACACACATATAAGACATAAATACACACGCTTGATTAATATTACCTTCCGCAGTTGGGTAAAAACAGTTCAATACCGGCACATCCAAGTACCATCGGCTGCCAAAGGGCGAATCATAATTTAGTAAAGATAATAAAATGTCAGTTCAATTGAGCAGGTCGACGCCCTATTGACAATCGCGGTCAAGTGACTCATTTGTCGCCGTTGGCCCTTTTAATTGAAATATTATCACTAGGCGCTGTTAATACTTTTTATAACAACAGGCTAATGTGACTGTTGTTAAACGGAATGACAAAATGTTTACTTAATAGTTCGAAGTTCTAACGTTTTGTACAACGCGTAATTGACAGTCACTTCTACTGAAAGCTAGTTTAACTTATTGTTTTAGACTCTAGTAACGGTTAAGAAAATTGTTAATATTGTTTTGCTTTGAAACGGTCATTGTTTTTTTTTATTCCGAAAACATTTAGAACAAATAGCGAATATATGCATTATGCACGGTGTTTTTTTTCTTGATATGTACCAATATTATATTATATGATATTTATAGCAAGACATGTATTCATATTAATTTTCATACGATACAGACACGCCTTATTAAAAAAAACTTTTGTGAATTCACATAAAAAGAACAGTTCATCCATGGGCATCCTTAGATGACTGATTATATACTCGCGACTACATACAGCAGAATAGGGAACCTCCTCTTTTTCGAAGTCGGTTTTTAATAAAACTACTCACTTTTCTACGTGACATTCCCGCACAACCACATAGGTCTTCGGCAGTGCACCGCTGACACCATGCCGGATGCTCTTCGCCCAGTACCACTCCTCGGTCTCCCCTTGCAGCTCCACCAACTCGCCCACCTCCACCGACAGGTGCGGGCTCTGGCTTGTGTAGTTGTAAATTGCTGAAATTATAAGGGTTTGTTAATAGAGAAAGAAGAATTGTAAAGTAACGTAAGTAAGGAACACTAGAAGACAAGGTGAGCATTTAAGAAATTGGTGGATTTGAGGATTACGAAACATGGGAGTCACTATTACATAAGAATTGTAAAAAGAATAATGTTTTAAAGTGAACCGAATGCGGATAACAATTAACTTTACCATAATATAGAAGGATGCAATACGATTTCAGGAATCTTTACTCGGACAAATAAACATGTAAGTACCTAAATATTTTACAATGAATATAATCAACATAATACGGATCAAATAAACATTTAAATAATTAATGTAGATTTTTATTCTGGATTTCGGTGTTTGGATTTTTGTCTATGTATAGACAAAACACGGAATTCTACTTTGGTTAACTTACTTAAAGCAGTTAAGTGTTTTATTTAAAAATTTCAGATTGTTGGAGACCAATGTCTAGAGGTCCATATAGAACCTAGTTATGCCCTAGTTAAAACTATCAAAAGTTCACATCGTAAATTATTTAAAACCACCAATCCTGTTTAACGTCACATAATTAAAGTTCCACGAAACAAAACAAACCATTTTCAGCGTCGTAACGCCCATTAGTGTTGTTTAATTACATTAGTCCAGCCATAAACGTCGAAAGCGTTACCGAGTTCCAAAGACCAAACAAACAGTTTGGGTGCATTACATAACATTAGCGTTATAGCGGTTGTCGTTTCCGTCCGAAACCGTTAGATTAACGCATATGCTAATGACCCGCAATCGGACAATCGAATAACCACTTAACCTTATTAGTTTGGCACATGCTAAACTTCCGCCAACAATTTTGGCGGAACAAATTCCGCGATTTCCCCATGCGGAGGACGTTATATTTCCGATCGTACCGCTATCCCAGCCAAATTTTAGATCGCGATGAATTCCACCTCATATACTTATAATATGATCTTCTACAAGTAGTAATAATATAGTTTGTCTAGTTACAATTAACTTTTTTACTGTAACTTAACTGTAACTCTTCTTATAAGGTTTGACTTGGCACTACCGCCCGACCTATTTCTGCCTTACAAGCGCAATATACGCGCTGTCATATTCCAGTATGAAAGGAAACATATTGCTCTTTAAGATCTATTATTTTGATCCTACATGAAGAATAATGAAGATGGTGAGAAACGTGATGTTTTTTTGCTATTATTTATGAAATAAAACCACACTGCTAAAATTAATTTTAATATTCCTTTAAATGAGATATGACTGCAAAAGATTTTAAAATGAAAGTTGAACTCATTATCATCCAAAATTTTGTGCAAGTCTTTTCATGCCTTAAAATATTGACGGAGCATACTCATAACTGTGATCACAATAGGAACCAAAAAATGCAAAAAGTAAACGAGTGTCATAAGAAAAAATCGTTGGAAGTTTGCACTCTCAAATATGTTACAAAATAAAAACTGCCCACGTATTGACACCAAAAACTCTAAATTACATATTTAACTTGGATGCCTTTGGATTCACATAAAATTTGTTGCTTAACCAATGCTTTTTTCAATACAATGCATGTAGTTACAAGAACAGAAAAAAAAAACAAAAGGTTTTATATTGTGGGCACTAAGAACATACATAAAATATTGTTCTACAAATAATAACTCAAAATTCAATACATGACACTAAAATGAATACTCGTATATGAATTCGAACATCAGATTTACATCAACGATAAATCAATGATAACGATAAAATTAAAATAACTACTACATATTATCATCACTGAAAGTATTTTTAATCTTCACCAAGTGAAATTCCCTAGAGGAATATATAAAAATAATCTGTTCAAAAACAGGGTTGGTGTCCTAGCACGTTAACGTCATAACCACAACGCCACACATTCTATTGTTAAAATTCAAAGCACCGCTCTCACGTTGAAAGATAACATCGAAAAGAAACAAGACGCGGGACATAAATAATGCAGCATGTGCGGTCCCCCATGCGCCTAAACTGTGGAGACGTGTGTTTTGTAACATTTAAATAGTGTAAGGGAATTTAAAATATAGCGGGCCAAATATGTCCCTGTGCAACTATTACATGTAATAGAGTAGGTACCTAATATACAAATAATTTTACTGCACAGGTCATAAAATGTAACGCAAATCATGCGGATTTTTTATAAAGAAAAAATAGAAAATTTAATCAAACCTTTTCATTCACTTTCCAAACTTTTCATTCACTCAAACCTTTTCAATCACTTTTCTCTCAGTGCTTTTGTGATAAGAAGTAGACACTTTTGAAAAAATAATAGTCATAAAAAATCATCCCATTAGCAAATTGAAACGAAACATTCAAATTGAAATCAATGCATTTTAAACTAAATTAAGTAGTAGGTAACAATTATAATGATATACAGCAAATTATCGAGACCACTGGAAAAGTAAAAAAATGCGAGCCAGAGAAATGCGTAAAAAATAATCAAATTTTACTTCCGAAAGAAACGCTTCATTTCATATTTTGCATACCAAATCCAACATTAAAAATATTTGCCACATTTCACTTTCTGAATTCGAAATAGGAAGCAGAAATTTCCAACTCAACATAGCCATTCGTATTAATTTCGCACGCATCTCATGAAATTCATACATTACTTTGCACCATCGCTAACATCTTGTGCCGTAGTTAATTAACATATGTGTACGCCTAAAGCGTAATATAAAATACACGCATACATCTAGGATATAGTATGTCGTTCTAATTAAAACTATTGATTGAATTTTGCCTTGATATTTCCGACGTAATTTCCTTTTGAAACGTTTACTTAGCGGACCAATCATCCTTGTGAAATTCTAATCATAAATATACGGTTCAAGAGAATAAAATAATGAAATATAATAAAACAACCTTATACAAAAAAATACGTTATTTATCAGCATATCGGTTTTATTTAATAAGCTGTTAATGATAAACAATAATCAATTTAAGCTTATTAAAATTTAATTAGTTGTTACACGTTATTCAATGCAAATTTTGAGGTAGTTTCCAAAATATGGCTCCTAAGGTGAAAAAGAACTTGAAATAGGAAACCGTTTAGAAAGTCTATATAATCTATTCAAAAAGTCTCCTAGATTTAATGGTAAAAGCGGCCATTAGCTAAATAAGTGACTGACTGAAGGGCCTCATTCAGTACATATTGTAGATTCAAGTCAAGTCATATTGTAGATTCGAGTCAAGAAGCAATCTTAAACCTTTCGGGGTCCCACCGGTATTTAATTTTACGAGCGTTTAGGATCCCGAACGCATTTAATATTACGGTCAGTTACAAAAGTTTTGGTACAAATATGAGCACCGTGCAAATAAAGATCGTACCATCTGTTGTTAGAGTCGTACATTTCGTTTCAGCCCTTATTACAATATGGAAAGGCATATGTTGGACTGTAGAGGGCTATGTGTACGTTGTAGTAGAGTCCACATTCAGCTAATAAAGGGCCCGCGTTCTAATTTGGCATACAATAACATTGAGTCGCCAATATCGTACCCTAAGGATCTTATGTAGAGCCTTAATAAAAGCGACGGTAATGATAATAAATTAGAGGTATATTTCATGTAAGAGACAAGGCAACTAGTAAATCTTCTAAATAAGACGTTATTGGGTAACAGCAGAAAATTCACCGTATCTCCGATATTGCGATAACTTTTATTTACAGAGGCATTAAAATTGACAAAAATACACCAAGACATTGGCACAAAGTGCATTAACTACTTTGTCGTACTAAAGATAATTTATGACACAGTTAAACAAAACTTTCTTCTATAAAACTACCTATGTACCCAAATTAAAGAGAATTTTGTATGAAAGAGGAAGTGGACAAAGACAGAGATATTTCATATTCTTTTCAATATTAATACAGCTTCCGCACCTTCCCGCCAAAACGTAACAATAAATCTTGGACAATTCGCTTACAAAGCAGCCTTTCCTTTACCTCGTATCGATTTAGAACAAGACGTGCGAGGGGGACAGCGCTCTACGAATTTTATATGTGTCTCTGTCACCGCGAAATTAATTAAGAGGTTAATAACGTCGGCACTGGGTCAGCCGATATCGGCGACAGTTTAACGATAATGAAAATTGCACATTAACGCCTCCGACCCCTTTGACAAATATGCTGATTACAATTTTAGGCCCGCCTGACCCACATGAGCGTAATGATAGAGTAAATAAAGTAAATGAAGCGTCTCAACCGAATAATGGTTGGACGGATAATATTTTTGGATTATTTTATCGACACCATCATTGACAAAGCTTTATTTTCCCGCCACAGGACGAGTGTATTTAGTCTCTACCACAATATCAAAGTGCGGGTTAGTAATAGGGGTAGGATTAAAGGCCGCTACAGTCACTGGGACCAGCTTGATCTAAAGTGATTAATAGACTTCACAAATCTTTATACATTATATGAGTAACTCCCAGGAGATTTTATCGATATGATCATTTCATCGTAAAAATAATAATTTTTAATTTTAAAGGTTTCAGGAATTATAACTCGGGAGGGAAACTGTGTTTGAAATATTGCCTTATGCGACTTAATTAAAATATGTCCAAGCGTCATTCCTGTCAATGTTGATGACGTTGGACGGTTCATGACATAAATAGCACATTATCGTCGACCCCACTTCGCCATAAGTCTGCATGTCTGTTTGTTAAAACTAAGCAACAATAATATTGCATTGTCATCCGATCTACATATACATGCAAAATTTCAGCTCCATCAGATACCTGGAAGTGGGTCCAATATAAATTACAACATTTGACCCAAACAATGTATGTTTACATTCCAATTTCTGAAGGTGGTAGAACCCTTTGTGGTTCGACTCCGGCGGCACCACCGCCACATCTATTTCTGCCTCATAACAGCAGTGTTAAGCGCTGCTGTGTTCCGGTTTGAAGAGTGTAAGGGAGACAGATTTTTCCGAGGCGTACCACCTTTATCCTCAGGGGTAGCAGCGCATCTGTGGCCGACCTCAGGTAGGAATATCTAATCCTATCTGGGGTCGATTACAGATGTCCATGGGCGGTAGTAGCCACTTACCATCAGGTGGACTGCATGCTCGTCTGCTAATCCCATATTATAAAAAAAAAAGTTAAATAATAAAAAAGAAATAAAAACTTGTAAAATTGTAAAACTGGGATTTAAGAAAGAGATTGAACAGAACACAATTATAGTTCATTTCGACCTCCAAAAATTTACATACTTCAAAAAAATAACCTAATCAAAGGATCAGTATGAAAATATGCAAAAAACGCTTTACACTACGCAAGCATATTAATAAGAGTAACGGTTAATACAAAACATTCAGAAATCATCGTTATAAACGACGACCATAACACTAATCCTCGTTTTTTAAAATACGAAATACGTATGTTAATATCAAATAAATTAAGGTCTGACGAAACGATTATAGCCACTCCAGTTTTATCTTCAAAAGCCGTCTTAACACCACATGAAGAGGGTCCCAATTTGGTACAATATCTACTCGTAATCCACAGTTTTTAGCGATAAATTAAAGAGGCTTTAGTTGGAGACGCATTATCTCATTATTTTTAGAAGGTCCTTTATCAACCTCATTACTGTGAAAGTAATTCTGGAAACGGAATTTATTTAGGTCTAATATAGTACGTCCTACTGTTATTATAGTTGAAATAATGAATTGAAAAGGGATATTCGATTCTCAGATAAAACAATCTTATTGAGAGGAGAATTTTCAAAAATCTCGTCGTCTACATTATGAAACCCCTATGCAAAATTATATTTTAGATTTAGCGGCTTAAGCTATGGATTGTCAATTCATGTTAGGTATTTATGTACAAAGTCAAATGTCCCATTTAGAAAGTGCTAAAGGTGCTGCATCTTTTTCGGTTTGCATTTTTGGCGCTTTATCTACTAGAAGATCGAATCCTTATAATGAACACATTACTGTTCAAATATTTTATACGTACGTTGATAAAATACTTTGCTATTTCAGAAATATACATACAAAATGTCTTATAAGCTCGTCGTTCGTATTACTACACACGAGTCGCCCACAACAAAATAAGAGTACAAAATTTCTGGATGTCAGAAATAAAATTTACGTCATACTCGTAATGTCTTCATTTTTCGTCGAGATTCCTCTGGAAATTTCTACTTATTTTTATTGTAGCTTTTATTTACTACTCCTACTATTTGAATTTACATTAGCCGTTAGCAAGCTTTTTGTTATATATGTTATATTGACACAATATTAGTTACGATGTATGGAATCTGTACTACACGGGCACTACATTTTCAAATATTCAAAAACTCTACATAGAAATAATATACTCTACATATAGCAGGGTTTCTACCTGAAATTAAACGCGAATGTATTGCCACTCCTGAGGACGTTCTGAAGCGACTCATGCCAATCACCATCACTAAGGTCCCCTCGGAACACTATGTAAATCAACCGACATCAATACTACCACTAAAACACAAGAACTGTTACCTTCTTCAAACCATAACGGTTCTAATGTAACCTTTAAAATATAATTTATATTGAATACGAGTATATTATAAATTTCATGTTGTTAACTTCAATACCGTTTCATGCAATTTCTGAAATCAACTTTTGGCGACCACCAGATGTTAAAACAATTACAAAGCGACATTCTCAAGTTATTAATAACTTGGCTCATCCGTTATACAAACCATTTTATTGTTCTTCACAATGGGGTACGCGTTTTATGACCCGATGTTTTCCTTTGGCGCTAATTTTATGATATGATATGATATACCTTTAAAATATAACTTATAGGTATTGAATACGAGTATATTATAAATTTCATGTTGTATGTTAACTTCAATACCGTTTCATGCAATTTCTGAAATTAACTTTTGGCGACCACCAGATGTTAAAACAATTACAAAGCGACATTCTCAAGTTATTAATAACTTGGCTCATCCGTTATACAAACCATTTTATTATTCTTCACAATGGGGTACGCGTTTTATGACCCGATGTTTTCCTTTGGCGCTAATTTTATGAATTGGTTCAATAAAGAATGTAATCCAAAATTGTAAATATAAAAGTAAAACTTCTTTAAGCGCGCTCACTTGAGGAGTAAGCTGGTGAATGAGTGATGAGAGCGTTACGAAAAGTATAATCGGGCGTGGAGAATAGAAGTTGAGCGGGAGATATTAATATGTGAAGATAGAAAGAGAGAGTTACGTTTAATATATTTATTTTTTAAGTAAAAATAACAATCAAGTACATAATCCTTGTACTAATGAGTGGACCACCCATTGTAAATATGCGGAAATGAGAAACCAGATGAAATAATAGTCCTACTAGTCCAGGCAGCTGCATTATCATAGAGAACTAAGTTGGAATTAATCGTATAGTGATATCTCCCTTACCAAGATCTTCAACCCAGAATTTAGCAGCGTTTAACACAGATGGTATTAGGCAGAATAGTGATGGTGATACCGGAGTAAATTTAAAGAGTTAAATTCTATATTCTGACTTAAAAATTATAGAGCGCAAACGAAAAATAGTGAAATTGCGAATCCACTGATATGCCTGATGAAATATTTATTGTAACAAGTTATACGTGTAATACTAAAATGATGGTGTAGGAAGATACAGAAATGGCCAAATGAGTGAGGAAACATGTGGTGCTTTCTGGATGCGCCATAATCTTAATTTGAATCGGAGTTAATATAACAACACTTTGTAGGTACTCAGAATACTAGATTCCTTATGTTGTGGGTGCTATAGACAATGGACATGTGTGGACAAAAGTAGTATTTCATACGCATTTTTTGTGCTCAGTGTGTTCACTTGTATTTCTATTTTGTAAAAGCCCAATGGAGAGAATATCGACCCACCACAGATTATTGAATAAGTTACAGACGATTAAAAAAAAACGGCTTAACAGATTTTAACGCGATTTCCACTGGCAGTTAGCTGATGTTATATGGAATAATTTAATTTACTTTTTTTAAACAATTAGGGTTTTGCGAAATAAATTAAAATCCATGAAAAGCTGAACACTTTTAAACGCGAGTGAAACCGCGAGACACAACTATAACACATATCTAATCAACCTCTACAATAGGTTGCATACTATTAATATTGAATAACTATTGTTAATTACTTACGTAATGATAACAATTGCTACTGTACTGAGTCACGGTATCACCATAGTGGAGTTCGCACCAAAATCGCCGACATTCGCAGCTATGCGCGCCCAACGACTGCTTAACGAGGTGGTACAGATATAGGAATGTATAGAAATGGCTTCATAAAATACGTATAATATTATAAAATAATTTTTATAAAGCCATTTCTATAACATCTAATGTATTTAATATAATTAAACCTATTAAAGATTACTGTGAAAATACTAGGCTATGGAACGAATTCAATAATCAGAAATTATAACATACATACAAATGTATACTGCTCATATAACTTCTCGAGATTTTAAAATAACTATTTTATTATTCTCGAAATTAAAGGTTTTCTACAAGTTCACGTGACATAAAAATTAAACTAATGAGATATTATCTAACTTTATGATAAATTATTTTAGCTTAAAAATAATAATTGGTAACAGGGTACCTGCTGTATAGATTGTGTAATGACCAAAGAAGCCAGGAACCTCCCTAAATAAAAAGGTATATGATTCGATCCCAAATCAATAAACATAAATACAGTTACAAAAAGTCAAGTCATCTCATCAATTTCATTACGTCTCGCAACGAGATTACACCCAGAAAACACAAAGTACGGCCTATTTGTACGTACCTACATAATAAATTCGATTTGCGCGACCTCACCCTCTCAGCAATAATACAATGCTCTCAATATTTATAGGCACAATCTTTACTAATATCAAAGATGTGGAATTGTCTGCTTGTTTGTTGGCTTAAATAATCATCAATAACTCTTTACTTTTCTGGGCTACTAATGTCACTGGGCATACTCCAGGAAAAGCTCCACACACCTTTGAGATGTTTTTAAAGAACTCTCAGGTTAGTAGGTTTTTTTAAGCCGTTTAAGCAAGTGATAATTAATTGCCAACCCGCTTATAAGTTAGATATATCAAAGGTGCGTGCCTGAGTTTTGAACCTCGGTCCTTCGTGTAAAGGGGCCTAATTTCAAACAATTGAGACTATAACTGCTTATCTTCTTCATAAGATTTGGTAGCCATATATTCAGAATTATGGAGATGGAATGCATACTCAAGAATATGAAGATAGAACAATTGTACTTCCGCAAAATTTTCCTTGTAGTTGTTCTTCCCATGGGAATGATAAAAATGTAGTGAAATGTTCCGAAAGTTAAACAACATTATCCTTCGTATTGCAGTCAGGTCAAGTCTGAGGTCAGAGGTCATAGTGTTTTGAAAATAGTGTTATGTGTATTAGTTGAAACTTTTAAAAGTGACTGGACCAAACGATTATTTGAAATAATACCATAATAGGCGCAGAATTTTATACGAAACAAGTAAATTCACATGACACATGAAAATGGAAAGACAGAGAGCATATACGTATAGAATAAAAAGCACAACGATCATCTCCTAATACATAGAACACAGTGATAAGCGTGTTTTAATTGTGGGGTATGCTAAGGTACACTTACTCGAGGCATTCCAACTTAGTCTTAAAGAGTATCAATGCGTCTGCAACTGACTTCTATCCTCTTTGGGTACTTAATCATGGACAACATGCTTAAATGTAATATAAAAAAGATTGCTGAAATTATCCGTGTCGAAAATTATATTATTTAATCTTAAACTGGTTCAGATTTCATTTGGTAAATACGTTTAATAAATTACCTTAAGCTAGATTTAAAACTTAAATGTAGCCGAAACCGGGAGCGAAGACTATAAGTTCCATACCGACATAAAAGTAGGCACAATCTAGTGACGCTTCTGCGAGATTATCTGCTCTGTGTAACAATCCTATAGAGCACCTGTCACTCGATACACTGGTAATGCGATATTGGAATTGATAAACTCCTACATACTACCGATATTATATGTAATATAGTTGTATATACCATACTGATTATGATACGGAGACTGATGATATAATGAATTATCAATAGCGAATAACTGAAGTAGAACTCTTAGTTTGAGTGTGGCGCTACCGTTTCCCTATTTCAGCCATTGTAGCAGCTTTAATACATGTTAAGTGTGGTTAAAGCTATATGACACGTCCCACTTCAGCCCTGGAAAGAGGACCAAAACTCTAGCGAATTCTCAAGAAACGTATTTCTGATAGACCTCAGGATTCTATTTTATAATATTGGAGGAGCAGACGAGCATGCAGTCCATCTGACAGTAAGAGGCTACTGCCGCCAATCGATATCTGTAATAAACCCCAGATATAATTAGATATTTCTACCTGAGATCCTCTAAACCATAACACAACAGCGTTTAACGCTGCTGTTATAAGGCAGAAATGGGTTCGGCGGTGGTGCCGCCGGAGTCGAAACATAAAGAGTTCTACCACTTCGAATTCTATTAAAATTAAAGTTAATTTCTGATATTCATAAGTTATAAGCCTTTAACATCAAGAGAATTGCTTGCTCGATTGTTTATAAACAGAACAAGAATATCACCTTATTTTATGTTTGCTGAACCCCGTGAATATTTGATAACCAAATCCAAATAGAATAAGAGTTTTACATAAGATTGGGTAGATTCCTCGGAGACCCCTAAGGACATGTAAAGCATCTGTTTGTATAACATACCCTTACCATAAAATGAATAATATAAACATACCATGACATTTGTAAGTTTAACATGAGATTGACATTGAGAGTACTTCATAATATTCTCAAAAATATGTAGAGTTTATCAAATAACATTTAGAAGTCTGATTCTTTCGGAATTCGGTCTCAATTTCATTACAGTTTGAGGTCATTTGTGGCTGAGTAAGACACATTGATTTTGATGTGATCATATTTGACAGACTGATAACGATAATAAAATTGTGCCCGTTATTAATAATAATCGATCTATCAATTAGATATTTACAAAGATTTTAATAAGAAGTCCTAACAATGTGTCTAGTATAAAGAAATTGTCAAATATCCAATATCGACTTTTGGTACGCAAAACATTGCATAGATAGATTATTGACAACGGGCTATACTCGACATCTAATATAAATAATCAACTGACATTCATCAAACATCAATGAGTTATTCTAACCACCGTTAGTCAACAAATTCGTCATTGCCACCGAAATCGGAACATTGCAATTGATTAACATGGGCCCACGGTCCGCATTCGCGTGTCCCACGGGCCCCCACCTGAGGAAGTTCAATTATGCCTGTCAAAACGTACCGTCAACCAATCAGTGACGAGTCATGCGATTGCAAGTGAACTAAACAACATACCAATCATTTATCATTCCTGTTAAAATTGTTGAATTTCTGTTGCTTTTTGACCGATACTGAAACGTGTTCATCCTGTCTATCTTGCTTTAAGTGGTCGCTGTTACCAATTTCTATTTCAACAGGATATTAAAAATAAATACTCAATAATCACATGCGTTTATAACGAAGTATGCGATTGTACTGGAAAAAGTTGATCCTACAATATTTTTAATGTGAAAGTCAGTTTGTTTGTTTGCTATGTTTTCGCGCCTTAACTACCAAACCGATTGTCATGAAATTTTGTACACACATTGTCAGGAGTCCAGGATAGCATATAGGTACCTTTTATCACGAAAAAATACTGGTCCCGAGGGATAGATAAAAAACAACTGTTGTCATCGATCTCTGACCGCCAGCGAAGCCGCGCGTAAAAGCTAACATAATATAAACATCGTCGAACCTTACATATGAAAAAGTTCTCTAAAATATGTCCACAGGTATGTAGTTTTCCAGAAGCAGAAGCACGTAAGAAACTTTGGAGCACTATAGCCTAAACCCTCCTAATCCTGAGGAAAAACCACCAACTTTCAATCAATTAACAGCCATCGAGGTCCGGCCATTATTGTCTCAAAGTTGGGCGGTGCCCATGATAATAATAGATTGATAATGACATACCATTGTCAACACGTGTTTGATCTTACAATTGGCGACAAACTCCAAACACCGGAAAATATTAAAAGCTAAAACTACTCGTAACATCTCGTGTGTAGACTAAAATAATCTTTATATAAATAGAACTCAATACTTATGAGGACATTTATGGACATCTAAGTCAAGTTTAGCCGATAGGTTTCCATATAAAAACTTGTGGAACAGGATAGCCAAGCCTTGAATGATTCTATTGCAAAAATAATCGTTTTGTACTTATTATCAAGCTTAGAAACTAAAGTACAGTCCTCTTAATGGTTGGAAACCACCGCCGCTTATGGATATCTGTAATCAATCCCAGATAGAATACGAGTCGTATCTAAAATCTACAACAAATACGTTGCTATCTCTAAGGACTAACATGGAATGCCTTGTATATATTTTTTTCTTCTGACTGCATAAACCCATTATAAAGATGAAATAAGTATGACGGTAGTGTCGCCAAACTTAACGAATTTGACCGTTTTTATTATTATTTGATGTAAATATTGTTACTTTCACGAACAATTATTTAATATTCTCTACACAGCCGATATTTGTGACAATTTGAAAGCTCAAAGTGCCAGGACGTCGTTATCACCTTATCTATCAGTAAACATTGGGAATATCTCTAAAATAACACCATCCCGAGCCTACACGAACATTGTGTACACACATTGGATGTAGACTTCCGAAAGTTGACACTATCTAGTAAAATTAAGCGATAGTAGATTAGAAAGCTTCCTACTAACGCTTGTGAAGCATCAAATTCTGACCCAAATTATATCGTAGTTGTTTTAGACGTCTATTAACTGCAATGACTTCCGAAATTGGGAAGTACTTGAAACTACGGATTCTGTTGCTACAGTAGAATAGATCCCCTCCCTACTCTAGTATTCGTTAGCAAGAAAATAGACACGATGTATGCCAATTTTTTATATGGTTGGAGTAAGCATAAAGCTTGCAGTGAACATGATCGTAAGTGGTCAATGCCACCCATCGACAGTTAACATGTTCTACCTGAAACTGTTCACAAGTGTGTTGCTACGTACGACGATGTGTAAAATTCGAAGACAAAAAAATATTAAAATAGAATAAAATAGAATCTGGGACTTAAGTGCAGCAGAGCCACAACATTAATCCAGCAAATAATAAAACTAATGATATAACTTCGAAAACCAAGTGCCTAGGAATCGAACCTCGGACATCCAGCAAACCATGCAAATTCACATGTCATTATCAATTTGTAAATAACATGAACAAAAATAACAATATCAACACACACAACCATTACAACCCATAGTGATTTGTAAACAATGAAACATATCAGAGCACATACAATACATACAATAACAAAGGTCCCTAATACAATAAAATTATAAATCCCAATGAGGAAATGTAACAGGAAACAAATAAAACGCGTCATGTTCGTATGCTTGTTGTACAGTTACATTCTATATAAATGTATGTAATTAAATAATTAATTTGATTTTAGTTAACTCAGAATGATACTTATTACTGACAGGCTTATCTGCGGAGTTTAATCTATATTTATTAGGTAAGAAGGTAAGGGTTGGTGACTGCAGTATATTAATAACTTCCCAAGTATACACTACTACCAATCTTCACTACCAGCCCTTTAGCCCTTAGGGCCTTCAAAGAGAAGAAAAAGAGGTATTTTCAAATCTACAATAAAATCGAAAAACAAAAAAGAGTTTATTGAAATGTGTAAAGGAAACTGATACTTGATGATATTGGAAGGTGGTAAAACCTTTTGTGGTTCAACTCCAGCGGCACCACCACCACACCTTTTCTGCCTCACAACAGAAGCGGTAAGCTATGTTCTGGTTTGAAGTGTGTGGTACAGGGAGACATACTTTTTCAAGGCATTCCAGCATAGTCCTCAGGGGTAGCAGCGCATCTGTGGCCACTGCCCTTGAGGACTACAGGTAGGAATATCTATTCCTACTATCTGGGTTTGATTACAGATGTCCATGGGCAGCAGTAGCTAATTACCATCAGGTGAACAGCATGCTAGTCTGCTAGTCCTATATTATAAAAAAAAACTACAGGACATTATAAATTCTCTATGTTGTGGATACATCCTATGTTTAGCCTTAGAAGAAAAAACTTTTAAACATAACAGAACATAAAATAGCGATAATACATCAACTCTTATTCATGTCAAGTCTCCGTTTGTCAATATTTTTTTCCTATTTAACATGTTCACGCGCCATTAGTTAACCAATTGTGTTTGAACGATGAGTTTGAACTAAATGATGTATTAACTTACCTTTCCGGTTACACTGCTTTCACTTGTAATATATTATATCATATCAACATACCAAATGTGTTTGTTTAATGTCATTACAAAAGGAGTAAGATAGGCTTTTGTGTTTTGCACTACATAATATGTAGATGGTATGAAACTATCAAACATACTGACATATACTTGAGTACAGCTTTATATTCATGTATTTAAAATATATTTTTATTTATTCTTTGAATGTGTCATTAACAACTACAACCAATTTCTCCATCTACCCAGGTTTGACTGGCAGAGAATACCATCCGGCATTAAGTTTGGCATTTTGTATATTTTTATTCTATAAAGGTGCAATAAATAAATATTATGGAACATAGGCGTGTTGATTGAAGCAGGTCCAATCAGTCTCCAACCATCTAGCTCAAATAGTTTCCTGTGGCCTTTAAGTTATAAGTCCTTCTGAGATAAATCTTACAACATTCTTATCTCTATGTATCATGTAATAAGTAAATACAATGAAGAATACATAATTTATCCCAAACATTTATGTAAAATATATGTAGGTTGTAACCTTAACATTCTCTCCCTATTACACACCTGCCTATATTAAAATTATTTGTGCGGAAAGGTCATGATAGAAGTCTTAATGTTTACTACAACTGCTGGCCCTATTTTTACTACTCCAAAAAACAAAAATGCCTCTGAAAACTGGCAATCAACTCTCTGTCACAATATTTTTCTGTGAAAACTTTTCACCAAAAATAGTAAGTATCAACAAAAGCCTGCACGGTCAAACAAACCATCTGAAAAACAACAAAACATTCTCTGTATGCAGCGACAATATACTCCCCAAAAGTTGTCAGTTGAAAAAAATTTACTCCAGTAAAAAATCCTTTCAATTGTTCAAAGTAACAAATTTCAAACAATGCAATGCAGAAGTAACTTAAATACATATTTTTTTATTATAAAGACCAGACCAAAACATTGATATACGTTCATAATTGTACTTAACTGGGAATCAAACACCTTGCACTCAACATTTCAAAGAAGTATGAAGCAGTAACATTTGAGTCATCACTAAATTTTCATCTATACAGTCATAGAAGCAGTCTAACTGTTAGACTCTAACAGATCATGACTAAAACTGTTGTTACATCGTCAATTACCCGGAAACCAATAAACATTTGTTTATAATAATAAACACTAACAACACTGGTTATTCCCAGCTATCTCAGAATTGAACAGATAATGTTGCCATATTGATCAGACATAGGGAGCCAGGTTCTATTCCTGGCCAAGCAGACATTCAAAAGATGAATTTCATTCCCATTTTAGACCATGGTGTTAAGACACTTGTGTGTCATGTCAAGAGACTTCTTGAAGAGTTTTGTAAGTGTGGAGTCAAATGTGGACAAGGACAACAGAAGATCGTGTTGATGTTTAGGCAGTATCATAATCAATCACCCGTTCTCCATCTATTCTCCACAGAGATATATTATCCACATGATAATAATATCAGTGCTATGTTAAACAATATAAAACTACTGTAGAGATTAGACCAAATATTATTTTAGAGCTAGCCAAGGATTCTGATTACTTATTTCATAAATTCAAACAGAGTTACTCAGCAAAAAGATACACGAATTTTAAATTTCGAATTATATAAAAACAATAAAGATAGTGATTGATAAAAATGAATACATACAGCCAAAACGTCAAAGAAGTTAGTGACGAGATCGATTGTAAATAAGTTATCAATGAGGATTCCAAGGGAGTGGTCATGTTGAAAAAATGTTTGTATAATAATGCAAAACGGCCACATTTTATCTGATCATTGCATACACCACCGAGGATGTGATACAAATGATACAATGTTTATATTTATCTTTCTCGGCGGGAGGGAGTTCAACAAGTGGGAACTTGTTTTAAGATTACGATAAAAATACTAAAAACAAACATATACAACAAACAAAACTCACCCACTGCATAACAGTTCTCATTTTCCAATTTTCGCCACACAGTCATATTCGAAAAACACTAGATTATTTATTTTTTAATTAAAACGTTGGGCTGGTCATTTTCATCTTCACTGCACTTTGTCAAAACACATTGTCTATGGACGGGCGTAGGGATGCGCTTCGAATGAAGTCATGATCGCCGCAGCTGTTGACTATGGTTATGAACAACCAAGTGCGCTGATTGATCTAAATTAAATTGCTTATTCAGTTTTATTAAGTAATTGATCTCCATAATAAAATATTTTTACATACACAAATAATAAATCAAATACATTTAATTATGTACAATGGCTGAAATGTAAAACAGCGACATCTATTGTTACAATTATCTAAATAACTACCTCGTATGTCACAACATAGCACATAATTAATTCGTTTTATTTGAAAAATAATTGTAAATAATTGGAAAATAATACGGAGCGATAATTAAAATTATCAATACCATACTTTATGATACTTTCTATCGCTCTATAAAAGTGTAAAAAAATGTCCTTTGTTACATTGGGGTGAAATAGTAGACAGTCTTTTATTATGGTCATATATTACGAAATCAACAGTTCTTTATGTTAAATAATGTAAAAATATATTAAGTTAAGTTACAATTGATGTAAAAGCAGAGATTTAAAAATAATAAATTAGACGACTTTCCTCCAAATTCAGTGCGATGTCTCCTCGTTATTTATGCTAATCCTACCCGCCCAGAACAGAATTGCCCGTTTGTTAAGGATTGTGGTGTTCGGCCTTAGTTAGGATAAAGGGCCTTGATGACAAGTAAAAAAGTACTAATGGAAAAAATAAAAACACGTTATTTTAGCTATTATTTTTAGCTAAGGATTAAGCGCCTGTGTGTAGTGAATTGCAATATTTATTTATCCCGTTGCTATTTTTCTGCTATCTTCATTTGTACAGGCGCTGCAATCCTAGCTTACGTAAAAATTAAAACCAATGTTTATTAGCACGGATTAATTTACTATCACTGACATTAGCAGTCTAGCAGCAGTAAATAAATTAACATTATTCTACGACTAAGCTTTAAATGCAGTGAACCCCTTTAAGTAAAATTGCAGCCAAGAGTTAATTTGGCGGTGACCCGACAATACCACCGTTTAGAAGTTTTATTTGAGTTTAATTTAATTTGCCGTCGCCTGCCATGTAATTAGGTTGGCAGACGCTACACACAAGTATAAAAAGTGTCTGTAGATACTTTAATTATGTTAAAGTTAGGTTAAAAATGTTGTTTAAGCTCTAGTATATGAAGTACCTAATTAATAATATAGTGAGTATCTCATTATACTTACAATGTACTTAATTAAAGTTGAAAACTAGTTTTGTTCCTTTTTTATTATTTAAGCCGCAAACGAGCTTGCAGTACACTGGTGGTAAATGGCTACTGCCGCCCTTGGATGTCTGTAATCAATCCTAGAGGCTAGATCAGATTAGTTTCCTACTCAAGTTTGACCACTGATGCGATGTTAACCTTGAGGATTATGTTGGAACGTCTGAGTTAACTAAGATAAGTTATACTAAGTTTAAACCCTTCAAATCACAGCAGAGCTTACCTAACTGCTGTTATTAGGCAGAAAGAGTTGTAGCGATGGTGCCCCCTAAATAGAACCACGAAGTGTTTATTTCTACACATTTCGTATTGAGAAAATAAATCTTCGTTCAATATTTTGAAAAAGAACTCGCAGCCTAACTTTTGCTTTCAAGAAGTTCCTGCTGCACTAAATTACCCCTTCCTCAATAGCAATTAGCACTGTAGTATCATTTAGGATTTGCAAGTTCACTCTCGAGTTGCTAAGCTTAGTGCAAACGAAGCCGTCTACCGCAGAGCAACTTCTAATTACTAAGTGCTACGAACTTTGTACTGAGAGGTGTAACTTTGTTTCTGCTGTCTTGGTTTTGGATAACGTCGATTTGTACGACTAACACAGCACGACACATGATAATGATAAATAAAGAGAAGACTAGAGAATGCTGGGTCCTCTGGGTACTACACACGAATTCGGGGTCCCTTTAGAAATAATTTCAAACCATATAATTTAAAAACCTTTAAAACCAGTGAATGATTGATATTTCAATTTTAAAATCTCGAATCTAGATCTTAGCGTGTCGTGTCTGTCGGGAGTCTAGGGCGCAGGCCTTCAAGTTCCCAGACCATAGTGTCAGGTAAGGGTACCCAAAGGTATCTTAACGTTAAAGAAGGAATGGGCAGATGCCTGAGGTTGCTAGTGGATAATCAGTCCTAAGCAAAGATGTCCATTTAGGTACAAAAGTAGTAAAACACTACCATTACGCCATATGAGAAGGAAACGGTCGTTATATACAAATTCCGTCAACAATGAATGAGAAATAGAATGGAAATAAGGGAATTGTTCACCTACCGATATTGGCAAGCTCTCGTGTAGTTTGAAACTGGTTTATAATAATGATAATAGTCCTTTATTGTAGGGATGGCGATTCTATCCGAACAAGATCGATTCTTGAATCAATTCAAATCGAAGTGCAATAAATCGATTCTCAAATAAATCGAGGCCCAAAGAATTGATTCTCAAAAATCGATTTTCGATCTTCTCAGCTACACAAGGGGCGAAGATAGTGAAAGAAAAAATGGTCATAAGGACTGAAATAAGTATCCTTCAGCAAAACATGTCTATAACACATTCAACTAACTTTGAAAAGATCGACTTTCGATTTTCTAAGTTGAAAGATCGATTCACTGAATCGATCCATTACTGGAGATCGATTAAAATAATCGATTTTTAATCGATCTCAGATCGCCATCCCTAATTTATTACAGACAATATAAACAAAGATACAAAAGTTTATGGATAGCGAAAATTTAAATTTGTTTCAATGTTACATGATAACCCTTTTAGTCCTATTGCTGGATTCGGATATCTCCGTAACTGGAACTATACTGTCCCAATGAGGTTCAGTGAAGGAAAGCAGAGGAGAGAAATAGCCGATCCATGTCGGGTGTTTTCAAACTGCTGTAAAATGTACTGATTAATTACTGCAACCGAAATCGACACTTTTAAACGGTTTTGGAAATACGAAAATTCGCAAAACATTGCTTAACGTTGTAGATGATTAACAATCTTTTTACAAGGCAAGATGAAATTTTCTTATTTACTTCATTCATGTTAGGTCATAGATTAGTAAAGATACTTCGCCGCCTTGAAATTGAATGAAGCCACAAACGGCTTATTTTAGTAAGTTCTTTTTTTGAATCCTTGACAAATAAAAACATTTTTAGAAAAAAATTACGAATAAATAACTAATTTACGTAATAATTACGTAATTTACGTAATAAATAAATAATTATTTCAAATATTTTAGCTATATTTTATCACGGAGACGTGGCAAGACTTTTTTACGCAACTATTTCAATTCTCAAAACTGGGTACATTTTCTTGTTAGGAGTGAGTAATCTTTACTTATCTATGTGTTAGGTATAAAGGATGCTTACTATTTAATATATCGTTTATTTAATAGGTAAGCAATAGGTAATTAATGAAATCCAATATGTTTTAGGTATTAGATAAATATTTACATAGATGTTTGTAAGGTTACACTTTGAAAATTAACATATTAAGTATTTAATTAATTATGCAAGGTTTTAATAATTAAGTATGTCATGGGTCATCCTATTTTATAGTATAATAGGACTGTTAAAATAAATAATAATACATTTTATAAAATAGGATGACTTACGATGTTTTATTCAGTGGAGCGACTTTAGAATTTAATATTCCAATATTTTAAACAGTTAAATTTAAGCTACATTTTTAAATCAAAAAATAAAAAACTGTTTGTAAGAAATATCAGAACTTAAGAATCCAGGTGAATTAAAAACAGTTCCATCTTTTCCACATCAAAATCTTATTCAGAATCCTCCTACATTGTTCAGCGTTTGGACAAGTTCCAATAATACTTTTTCCATGCCGTAGCGCTTCGTAGCCGCGCTGTTTAAATAATCATTGGACTGCAACATTTGTTGGTGCAAGGATTTTTCATGTCAGTTGTCTTGAATATTTTAATACGGTCTCTTGTGGTCAAAGTTTTTGAATAATGGTTGAACTAAAAAAAGGTTCAGACCGCAAGAATCTCAAAGAAGGTGGTTAGAAACAAATTGAAAGATGGTTTTGGTGATGGTTGATGGTGATGTTCCGAGTCAGGTCGACCCAAGTCAGTACTCGAGTACTTACATAATCTCGCATACTCGATTACTAATAAGTGATACTCGAGTAACAGTGATACTCGAATACTGACGGTACCTGTTCACCAGACTCCAGTCTTCAAATCAAGCAAACTAGTGAATTCAGCAGGAATTGTCCAAGTCACAAGTTGTTTAATTTTGTTTAGTGACCACCCAGTTTTTTTTCTTCCGTGCTATTAGACTCTGTGTGACAAAGTACTCGAGTACCTACTTCATGCAAACTCGAGTACCATTGTGAATACTCTGGACTCGAGTACTGACTCGATTCTTTTTTATATGAGTACTAAAGTACTCGAATACCGAAAATGGCCGACTCGGCACATCATTATTTTAGTATGTAGGAGGTAACACCACCACATCTATTTCTAGGGAAGCAGTTCTGCTTTTCAATGGAAGGGTGTAGTAACCACTAAAAATCAGGTGGTCTGCAAGGTTAGTATACCTAATATCCATATAAATACACACAAAATTCTCAAAATACCTTTGCGATTAAAAATCATCGACTATATTATCATGAGTATTTTTCGATACAACACATTGAAGTAGGTATATATCACAAAATATCTTGCTAGTATCTATAAAAGCAATGCTCGCTTTACAAAGAATTTAGAATTTATAGGTAACGAGTTGCTATTGTATTCCGTCTGTCGTCTTTTGTTGGACACACAATAGTTTTTATGGAATACCTACTCGTACTAGCAAACGTCAGTCCACCTGATTTTAACTGCATATAAGGATATTACGAGACTTTTTTGATATCGATTATATGCTACCTTGCTACTCTTAAGAACTTAATTGAAATGCCATATTATTAAGCTTTACACTTCTTTTGCATTGCCTTATATTATATACATACCACCCTTAAAACGTTAAGCTAGCAAAATGAAACAGAAATAGTAGTGTGACACTGTTGCATCAAATCATAAAGAGTCTTCGTCTTATTTTTGATTATGTCTATCCTTTTCTTTGTGGTTTACTCTCCATGAGGACTAAGTTCATTTACATCTCAGATATAGAGCGTGTCAGATGCGTGTCGTAGCAGACAAACAAGTATTCTTCTAAACGATGTCTATTAACAGAGTTATATCAGCAAGTAAGTAAGTCTTTGAAGGTGGTAGAACCCTTTGTGGTTCGACTCTGGCGGCACCACCGCCACACCTATTTCTACCTAATAACAGCAGTGTTAAGCGCTGCTGTGTTCCGGTTTGAGGGGTGTGGTAAGGGAGACAGACTTTTCCGAGGCGTTCCAGCTTAGTCCTCAGAGGTAGCGGCCCATCTGTGGCCGACCTCAGGTAGGAATATCTAATCCTTTCTGGGGTTGATTACAGATGTCCATGGGCGGCAGTAGCCACTTACCATCAGGTGGACTGCATGCTCGTCTGCTACTCTTATATTATAAAAAACAAAAAAAATCTAGTATTGCACAGCTACGTAGACACGAGCCGTGCCTGACACATTCAATATTAATATAAATGCCGTACTAGCGCAATATGTAAGCATCTCTTCCCTACCACATCTTTCGGAACCTAGCGTATAATAACACTGTTGATATAATAGAAATAGGTGAAGCTTTGGTGTCTCAACAATCCAACCACAAAATCGTAAACATTTCTGGGGTTATTATAAATATTCTCCAAGTAACACAAATCGTAATGATTATGCTCATAATTCAACGTCGTCCCCGTTATTAGGTACAATAAGAAGGTAAGTAGGTACACATTTTTGTTATTTCCTGCTTCGTAAATTGGACATGTTGGGACCCTTATTCATTTTTACGTGCCCTGAGACATTTTTTATCAATATCCTTTTAATATAAACCATTGTAATGATTTACGCGTTCATGCTTTACGCGTTCAGTTCTAGGAATGCGTATTTTTAAAAAAGAAATCCTGTAAACCCAAGAATAGTTCCGTTCTTCTTCCTTTTATATGTTTCTTTTGTCCGTTTTTCTGCCTGTGTGGAACAACCACACTAGTCTATGCATTGTGTATATTCATGGAGATTTTTACACCGTTTGTTCTCCATAGCAAAGGCCCTGTGAAAAAATGAGCATGAAGAACTGCGGAATTTGTTTGTGTGAAAGGGTTGATTTTGCAAAATTCCTTTAACACTAACACAAAACACTTTGAAAAGATCGAATTGCGAATAGCAACCCACATATGTTCAGGTAAAACGAACATAGGCTATCACTGGGGGAGATGGTCCTATAATTTAAATTCTTAAAAATATAGCGGCAAATATTTTCTTGATTAATATAGCGCTCTCTACTATTAGATGGCTATTTGGCCGGGGATCGAACGCGGACCCCGACGTATTAGACCGACATGATGGCCGCTGCTCTACCATGTTGATCGTCTACTTGCAATGGCATGAAATAGGAAGGCCTATATCATATGGCCCTTGACAAAAGTGGGCCCTAAAAGATGGGTATATAGTCGTGCTATTCATCTTCTAAAATTTTGGTATTTCTTAGGTTCTCTAAAAGGTTGTTATATTTGCTTGTTTTGGCAGTCTTCCTCGTTCTAAATTCTGGAGGTCCGGTGGGATTTCTAGAAACTCAAAGGCTGAAAAGCTTGCTTTCTCAAGCATATGCTCATGTCTGTATTTTTAGGGGTATAATGTAAAAATGTTTTATGTTCGTTTTAACGAGTAGCTGTTGCTGTGGTCACCATACTTTGACTCCAAGCATCTAAATGATGAACTTAGAATTCTCTTCTCTGATCTGCGTTCATGTTTGTGCATGTTCATGGCACTTATGGTAAAGATAATCCCCCATAGGGATATGTGTGTAAATATATGATTTTAGACTAAAATTATCGCGGAATTGAAACATTTTATTATGTAAAGGGTACTCACGATATGCGTTTTTTATTACCGATATTTCGACCCAGTTGCATGGATCGTGGTCACGGCGAAACTGCGGTGGCGGAGAGAAACCGTTGACAAGTACTAGTGGTAGATTAGTCTATCTACCCTACGTCTAGTTCGTTTTTCTTTTCTAGGTTCCATATCACGACACACAACACTAACAGTATCCTTACGCACCGTACTTTGTAGTATTTGTGACTTGCATAAACTAACCACTGGATTCCACGTTTGGGCTAACTTAAAACCATCTTCTCTGTTGAAGTTCCTAGGATGTTTCTTGATCTCTATTGCTTCTCTTACTAAACGAGGAAAGTAATGACGCTCTGTGGAGATCACCTGGGGTTTATGTAATTCAATCCAGTGGTTAGAACCTGAACTAAGGATGTGTTCGGCTACCGTAGATTTCTTCGGTTCGGCAGGTTTCGCCGTGACCACGATCCATCCAACTGGGTGGAAATATCGGCAATAAAAAACGCATATCGTTAGTACCCGTTACATAATAAAAATATGTGTGTAAATTACTTGATAATAAAACTTATGATTCGAATGACATAAAGAGGTTTTAAGGTTCAATCCCAGGCCTGATAATAACTAAAATACATTTGTGGATATGAGAGTTTATATATCTTTTACCTACTCGTCTTAATAAAGTTATAATTAATATAAACTTATGCATCAAATATTATTAGACAGTCTTTTAATATTAAAAATTGTCAAGTAAAAAAATCCGAATAATAAATAATAAGATAGAGAGGCAATTAGGTAAAATGAGACTTGCCGCAATTCCCTTATATTTGATTTTAACTGATCTAAGGGATAATCCCTTTGACACAAATAAACCTAAAATCCTTGTAAACAATAGGGATGAACGTCAAAGCTCCCTCATTCGTATTCAAAATTTGAACACCCTTTGTTTTTGGTTTATGGTTTTCGTGATGGATGTATTTAGCATAGTTTTGATGTTTTCGTTTTGCATAATTACGATATTATTAATCTAGGGTATGTATATAGTCCTTTTTTTTAAATATCAATCAAATTATTATTTAATTATTTCACTAATTAATTCGTAATTTATTCCTTCTAAGAAGTATTTTTTAAGCTGGAGTTTATTAAATAATAATGAACATAGAAAAGAAACTTGTTTTTTCTGTTCCATGATAATGAACGTTGCTTTTTCTTTTGACTACAGAGGGTAATGTTTCCAACAATCTGTATGTATCTATGTGTGTATGACTCATTCTGTGGCACCCAATCGGCTTTGCAGTTGACGGCTATGTTCATAATATAAAGTGTCGTTGGGTTCGTCTAAATTGTGAGAGTAATAGGTATATGCCATATTTTTACGTAATCCGGATTTTTTATACTAATTTTTGCGGAAACATAAAGAATAAGTTTTCTTTTAACACGTCATTACGCTCGTATAAATTGAAAATCGTAAACTTACTCTTAACCTCGTATGACTCAGATGAAAATAACTTTACTATAACCCTCACCTATCATGTATATAAGTTCTCGTAAAACGAACAACTATTACCAAATAAACTTCAACTAAACAAAACTAAACTTTAGTTGCTATTAAATAAAAGGCTGTTGTTTCGTTCTGTACGCTTTATGTGCTGTGAAACTGAAGCTTAAAAGTTGGTTCTCATGAGTTTTGCTTCTAAAAGTTTGTCTGAGTTTGTAGCCGCAAACTATCGGTAGTTAAGTTCAACTACTGATAGTTTGCGGCTGTGTGTTGACACATTTAAATGTTTTTACCACGGTAAGTATATGTTACTTACACTACATGGGAATTTAAGGTCTTAGGTAGTTTAAACTTTTTATTATTAGTTCTAAAATAATTCTGCTATCAACCCCAGATAAGATTAGATTCCTACCTAATATTGCCTGAGATTGGCCACACATGCGTGGGCCGATCTGTAGCCAATCTCATAAGTAGCCACGCCAGCGTGGCTACCTCTGAGGACTAAGTTGGAATGCCTCGGGTAATTATGTTTCCCTTACCACATCCTCCAAAGAAGAACAACACTTAACACTAAAGTTATTAGGCAGAAATAAGTGTGGAGTTACACCTTCGAACTGAACAGAAAGCCCATAATGTGTTTCCATAACGTGTCAGCAATGTTACAATGTGACAAATGGGAAAGTTACGAAGTATTAAAGTATCACACGTCCAAGGCACTTAGCTCGAGCGAAACTGGCGCACTGCGGGAAGCAATTCGGACATCACATTGTAAACATGGACTAAAATGGAAAATGAAAAACATACTGGGCAAAAGAAAATGAAAATGGAAAATATATTGCTATACTACACCTAGAAATTTTAATAAAATTTGAACCAATTCAGGATACAGGCCACCTAACAGTAAGTTTTCCTGTTAAGCGGTCATTTTCGAAAAGATGCGATGCTCATATTAGTAGTTCTACACCCGGAAACACATCGGTGGTACAAATAAAATCTTTTAGTGCCGCCCCATATCTATAACAGAGTTCTAACAGATTAAGCACCTTCAGTAAACTTTCTAATTTACTTAGCAATGACCTGCTTAAGTCTTATCTGAGGTTTATTACACATATCCATGGGCGGTAGTTGCACAGTATAAGGATCTTTACATTATTTTACCTCGGCTCTGTCCTTGAATTATATACCTACAGGGGCGCTGGGCAAGAGTTCGCTTTAGGGCTGCGCGCGTACCGTATTTAAATGATGTCTGACTTTCTTCTAGTTTTTTAATTGTAAATATTATATTTTAGCTTTAACATAGCATGCGCGTCACCTACTCCTAAAATATAAAAAAAAAACAATAATTATAATACAAAAGCTGTAAACTTTTGCCACACCAACACGTTAAGATCTTAAGCCGTAGGGTGTAAGTTTACACAATATCTCAGGATTACTGATGTCTTCTCGAGCGTGGCTGTGTAAATTTATCGCCACTTGTAAAGAAACAGGAAATAAATGCGCATTTAAAACTGCATGCTTACATCAGGCAAATGTTTGACCTTTACATGTGTTATGAATACAGACTGTGTTTTAGTATCAACATTGTAAGTATCGAATATAATTAATTATGTATACTTTTAACGCATTAGGGTGTCCTGAAATGTTAAATCTGAGTTTGCACTATGGAAATAAATATATAAAGTTCTTCTAAGTTCTTCTCTCCTCTTCCCTAGCGTGCGCCACTCCGACCGATACTGAGCCCTCTGAATCCAACGGTTTACTGCCGTCTTCTGCAGGTCATCAGTCCAACTTTTTATAATAGAAGTAGTAAATGAAAATTCAGTCCCTCTGACAGATTAGAATCGAGTCTTATTTGAGCTCGGTGACAAGTGCATTGCCACTTATTTGGAGGACTCGAAGGAGTCAGGGGCATCTTTAAATCTACTCAATCACGGTGCGGTTCTTTTGGCAGTATTTACTGTCAACAGAATTGACTTTGTAATAAAAATATTTAGTATTTTTCTACATGACTGTAAGTATTAAGTAAGTTAGTAAGCTGAATTTGCTTTCATATGCGCATTCTTGTCTGATAAGAGGTTTCATTTTGACTTATGCAGTCCCTTGTACTGTATTTCTGTAATCTAGCTATTATTATTTTTCTGTGTACAAAAACTTATAAATAAAAATAAATAAATACATTTAAAGAATCTTGTAGATCCACGTATTTCCAATAAGTATCAGCACGTATTGGCGCAATGAAGCTCAAATGAACCCTTTTCAACAAACGTTACGATGTTTGCGGCGACGCCGTGACCGGAATGCGATGCTCTACAGGACTCTACGTGATTATAGTGTAGAGATCACGAGTATCCTTAGAATATATTTTAACTCATGTGGCACAGCGGTAATCATACATCTACAATGGTAAAGATGGTGTGACGCAGTGGTATCATTATAGTTTTACAAGACTTTACAACGTTTTTGTACATGAGGCTGTTCACAGGTGCTAATTAACGGGGCTCATCTGAAAGCAAATAATTAAGTGGCAAAGATTCGTAGTGTTGAACAACAAATAATTGCGCAGAGATAGAGGGAATAAAATCTTCCTAATTGACTTTAGCTACAACCAAATGTGGTATTTATGAGTCACTGCTGGACCTTTCGTCTCAAGGGAATCCTGAAGTAACCTAATCACTCACTAATTCTCAATCACGGTGTGGCTTACCGTAAATACTGCCAACAGAATTGAATTAGTAATAAAATATTTAGTACTTATTCCACATGAGCACACTTCTAAAGAATCATGTAGCTCCACGTATTTCCAATAAGTATCAGCACGTATTGGCGCAATGAAGCTCAAATGAACCCTTTTCAACAAACGTTACGATGTTTGCGGCGACGCCGTGACCGGAATGCGATGCTCTACAGGACTCTACGTGATTATATAGAGATCACGAATATCTTTAGGATATAGAATTTTAATCTAAACGGCGCAGGGGTAATCATACATCTAACAGGGTTCCGGGTTCAATCCCCGCCCAATGTGTGGTTGGGTTAGATGTATGCACACATCTAAATGATGTATTACAAAGAGATGCGTGTTTGTGAAAATATCTGTATATATGCATGGTGCATGTGTTTGGATTTTCCTCTCAGAGTCACAAGAGGTTAGGTAATCCACCATGCTACCCAAATGCGAATTGTTAGACTTTACACAATCATGAGACTTTTTTTAAGAATTGGCATGCAGATTTCCTTACTATGTTTTCGTTCGCAAGACAATTACGCATATAACTTGACAAATCAGAGCCGCCTGGGCTTCGAACCATGGACCCCGCGATTAAGAAGCCGTGATTGTAATCATCAGACTAACACTGACGTAATAAGACACAAATAGACGCAGGCAAACTACGAGATTCTTTTAAAAATGTAAAAGAAAAGAGATATCAAACTCCTGATGAAGCAAAAAGGGTTAATAACCCCAGCACCCAAGCAAAGGTTGTGGCACGAGCTGAAAAATACGCTAATCTAAATTGATTCAGGTCTGACAAAAATACGAGTGCAGGATAATGGACTTGCCCATGATACCCCGTTTTTTAAGGCCGTTTATAGAGAACCGTACTTTTTCTGTATATACATTAAAATTAATTTAATTACTGACTACCTGCGTGGCGGAGTGGTCACTATACAGATCTGATGCGCAATGGGTTCCGGGTTCGATCCCAGGTTAGACAGACATTTGAATGATGAATTTGGATATCTGTTTTAGGTCTGGGTGTTTGTGTATTCGTCTTTGTGTGTGTCCATGGCACCTATGACATGACATAGGGAATCTTAGTGTGGGGATGTGAACGTAGAAAGTTAATTTTAATAAAGTTGCCGTCATGCTACTATGGTCGGGACATTTTCAGATTTTTTATTGCAATCCTTAAGGACTAAGCTGCAACGCCTCTGAAAAGGTATGTCTCCCCTACCACACCAACCCAAACACATCAGCACTTAACACTGTTGTTATTAGACAGAAATAAGTTCGCTGCTGGTGCCGCCGAAGTCAAAACACAATGGGTTCCACCACCTTCAACAGGTGTCATTTTATTTACGGACGACTCCAAAACTTTAGGTAGTAAGGTAATAGTTATTACGAATAGCGTACCAACTTTGCGCGCCTTGTGCTAACTACGGTACGTCAGGTAGTAATTACATATGACATTCTAACTTAGTCCCCAGAGTAGCCACCTGTGACCGACTTTGGTTGTTCTACCCCATTTAATATCAGTAATGGACGTCTAAATTCACCTGAATTACACGTCATAAGCAATTTCGAACTGCAATAATAATTTGCAATTGGAAATAATTACATTATGGAAATAATTGTTGGTATTAACTACAGGCTCAACATTGGGACATGTTATGGTTTTTTTTTATAATATAGGAGTAGCAGACGAGCATGCAGTCCACCTGATGGTAAGTGGTTACTGCCGCTCATGGAAATCTCTAAACAACCCCAGATAGGATTAGATATTCCTACCTGAGGTCGGCCACAGATGCGCGACCCCTGAGGACTAAGCTTTGCCCATGAACCTTTTTAGTTAACTCCGAAAATATAAGAGCCTACCTAAGATTGCTCACGGGTGCATAGCGTCCCCGGAGGACTAAATTGGAATGTTCAAGACATGAGTATGTTTCCCTTACCATTCCCTTCAAACCAGAACATAGTAGCGATTATCAATGCCATTATTAGGCAGAACCAGATTTTTTATAATACAGGAGTAGCAAACATGTAGTCCATCTGATGGTAAGTGGTGACTGCCCCCATGGACAAGTATTATCAATGCCCAATAAAATGTATCGGAAAAGTATATAGACACAGCTGAGCTTAAGACTGCTCTTATTAGGTAGAAGCTGGTTTGTACTGCAATTTTATATTGCAACGATTTCTTTGAAAGTATCCCAATGAAGTTTTCCAACTAAATTTCCGTAGAATTTATTCGATATCTAGTTCTATTTGAAGATTTTAAAACTTTTTTTATGTTATTTATTTGGTACATAACTTCCAATAAGTACTTTTGGACTTAAATCAGTCAATGAAAAAGGTCTTAAGCACATAATTATGTTTACCTATTTACTTGTAGATTTTATACAGGGTATAATCCACAGAGCTGTATTTGTTTTGTACCCGTATAATCGTACAATATCATAAAATATATGACTATATTACCGCCCAAAATACCCTAATTTTCTCTCAAATTGGTGAAAATGAAACACGTACCTAATTATTGTCCTCATTAATAGTTTAAATATAATGATCTGATCTTATCTTTTCGTTTATTGCATTAACAGGGATGAAACCAGCAATAAATGTCATATGAAAAGTTTAGGGACTCTTTAGGTCAACCCTATTAAATTACGCTGACATTATCAATACATTTTAGGGGGTTTCACATTAGCTCGGACCGGTATATTTGTTTAAGAAAATCTGGTAGAAAATTAGCATCCAGTCAACTAGATGGTAGGAATTTATGGACATCAGTAAGAGAAGGAAAAAGTCCTTTTAGTGGTCGATAACAAATGCGTTACTGTCTTGAGAACTAAGTTGAAACGCCTCCTTATATGTAAGATACACTATCCTAGAAACAAATTAGAATAATATAAGCCGTTATGCATTTTATTTCAGCTTCACAAAACATGCAAAATCATACAGCGTAGTACTATCGATTAGCTGTTTCCACTAATCTTAATACAAAGTCAATATTGTACAATTATGTATATTTAAGAATTTCTCAAACAAGAGATCACGATAATAATATCGGTCCGGTGTAATATGAAGAGGCTCTTATCTTTTGTACCGAAACAGGGCAATTTGGAGGGCAATACTTTAATGCTTGGTCCGGGATAAATAAAAGGATTATGCCAGTAATTTAATAATTTTGCCTTGTTCCGTTGTATTTCGTTATTTTGGTACAAAGGTAGATATTGTGAATATTTTATTCATCTTCTGTCTGTTTGAGCAGTCGTGCATATTTTATTTTTTATACAAATGTAGTAACGCATGCTGCCTTACACCGTATGGTATTTTTTTACTCCTACCCATATACATCAGTAAACAAATCGACCTGAAGACTAAGTCGGAATGCCTTGTGGCTCTCTTCTATCACACTCTTTACAGCAGAAAACAGCAGCGCTTAACACTATTGTTATAAGTCAGAAATAAGTTTGTTGGTGCTTTCGGAATCGAACCGCGAAGGGTTCAACTTTCATTTAAATTAATTAGTATCTTATGCGTTGATTTTAACTGTATTTTATTGTAGAGTACTCTACAACTATTTTTACTACAAAAGTACGAAGTGTCTGTGTAAAATAAAAATAAGCAAGCCGACCAGCTAAGCTTTATTTTTACAAAATAGTAGTAAGGTCGGGAAAGTTAATTATTTTTTAACCTTACTTACTTTTTCCATTCTTTCATCATTTTTCATTATCTGTTTTTCTAGCCAAATGATCAGATTGATCTGGGAGAGATTGATATTTATCTATAAAAACACCTTTTGTTTCTAATTGCGATCTTTTGTAAAATATCTATCAGTGTTGGTACAATGACAAAAGCAACGATTTGAAGGTGGTAGAACCCTTTGTGGTTCGACTCCGGCGACACCACCGCCACTCCTATTTCCACCTAATAACAGCAGTGTTAAGCGGTGCTGTGTTCCGATTTAAAGGGACAAACTTTTCCGAGGCATTCCAGCTTAGTCCTCAGGGGTAGCGGCGCATCTGTGGCCAACCTCAGGTAGGAATATCTGGGGTTTATTATAATTAATCTTATCTGGGGTTGATTACAGATGCCCATGGGCGGCAGTAGCAACTTACCATTAGGTGGACTGCATGCTCGTCTGCTTCTCCTATATTATAAAAAAGCCATATCCATCGAATTTATTGTTAGCCTACCAATGATCGAAATTTGACAATTTCTGCCTACTATTATCAATTTGTATCCTTGGAAGGCGAAAATTGGATAGATCGATTATTGAAAACGGGCGAAAGATTTACGACGATTACGACATTACGACTCTTTGAACGGAAGTCCTATTATAATAGTGTGCATAATCGAGTATTGAAATAAATTTAATATTGAAAATTTATTTATTGAAATTGTTAACAGATATTACTAGCTTATATTTTCTAAGACTTTTTAAGATCGGCAAATATTTTTTTATAATGCATAAGTGGTCCTTGGTCTTTGAATCTGAAGATACATCAAAATAATAGTTTCACAAATAATTTCGACATCAGTTTAATCGAAAATCTAATCTGAAATTGTCTGACGAACCCATAGATTAGTAAAGATACTTCGCCGCCTTGAAATTGAATGAAGTCACAAATGGCTTATTTTAGTAAGTTCTTTTTTTGAATTCTTGACAAATAAAAACATTTTTAGAGAAAATTTACGAATAAATAACTAATTTACGTAATTAAAGTAATAAATAAATAATTATTTCAAATATTTTAGGGACATTTTAGCACGGAGACGTGGCAAAACTTTTTTACGCAACTATTTCAATTCTCAAAACTGGGTACATTTTCTTGTTAGGCGTGAGTAATCTTTACTAATCTATGGAAGAACCTTATGATTATAACTATAACTAATAGTGTATATAATGTATTTTATTTAACAAATATATTTAACTTGTTTAGGCTTAAATAAATTAAGGAATTAACTGTGGCTAGCACTTAAACTCTGGAGTCTTTGGATGTTTAAATTATGCAAATAAGTCAGCACTGTATCAACATTGTTGGCACGGATCCCTTTCCAATTAAAAATGGCGTGAATTAATGAAATTATTCGGCCGCTTCATCGCGTGATAATTTGAAACAAGCTGTATGTATAATAAACAGTTTATTTATTTACAATTTAAAGAGTACTACGGATTGTGTAGATAAGCGATCTGCATATTTAAGCAATGTTGGTGGTTGATGGGTGACCGCGTGTGGTTAAACATGCGCGCTTCCGAGTGTCGGATGACACATTGAGCTGTGGGTTTCAGTTGTTACTTTTTGATAGGTTTAGAACCAGATGAAAGTGTTTGATCACAAACCGTACCTAATTCCCTACAAGACCTCTTCAATAATGGAAAGGGACCTTTATCTTACCACACATTGATTATACTATGCTATACTTCTTCCTGATGTATTTCCGGATCTCTACAAAAATATGCAAAAAAGCGTGATACAATACCTCTTCTTCAAAGCAAGCGACGCTTCCCGATAAGTCTACATAATCTTACCTGTGACCTTGTAACACCTACCTAGATCATGCAAGACAACGCAAGTCCATTGTAATCACTTCCATTGAATTTCAATGCAATCCATTTCAATTTAAAAAAATACATACCATATACCATAAATTAGTAAAGATTACTCACTCCTAACAAGAAAATGTAACCATTGGCAACTCCTGTAGTGCAAATATCCATAGCCGACAGTGACTATTTTCCATCGGGTAGGCCGCCTGCTTCTTCGTTTCGTTCAATTATATAAAGCACATATGAGAACGATAATAGGTATAGTCCGCGTAAAACTGCTAGTCCGCTCTGAATATAGAAATGAATCGTGTCGCCATAGCAAATTGTATGAATGCACCTGCTCGGAACAACCTCAGAGCGGACGAGCAGTTTGGCGCGGACTATACTTAACTATATAATACACAACAAAACAAGAACTACATTCATAATTAATCCGTGTTACATAAAAGTGTAGACTTAAAAACAAAAAAAAAGAAACAATTTCTTCATTGTCCCAATCATCAAAGATTTCTTGACAAACATTTTTCAACTTTTTGTAAAACAAATTTTCCTTTTAACAAACATTGCCGCGTTTGTAGCTCGTCGCCCTTAGGGTGCACTTCTTAGGAAGTTGTAATTATTTTAGACGAGAGATTACTCAACTTAAAGTAAAAATGTAAATATTTCCTTTTGTAAATTTATCTTACAACAACACAAATATATAAGTAGATCTGTATCTATACTAATAATTCAAATTTATAATTTTAAATTTCTTTTATTTCTAGAATTATGCCATACCTAAATAGGAACTTCATTTCATTTGAGGAGGTGGAGTCCGCGCCAAACTGCTAGTACGCTCTGAATATAGAAAGGAGTCATAGTTGTGTATGCTAACTAAACCTGCGCGCAACAACTTCAGGGCGGACTAGATGTTTGACTCTGTCACACATGTTTTGCTGTTTAAGCAGTTCTGTGTTTCAGTGGAAAGGTGCCGGCAGATTTACATATGAGACGAACATCTTAAATGCTATTAATAATTAATCTTTCCAATGTTTACCTGTCAAAGATGGAAATTTAATGTAGAGTGTACAGTATGTAGTAGAGTGTATGTAGAGTGAATGTATGAGTGTAGAGTGTACAGTGTATCCTATAGAGTTGGGTACAGATGTCACCAGGTAGACTGCTTGTTTATTATTGTAATAATAATAATAACTTAATTTTAACATTTACAGCCACATTTTCAGTTTTACCACCACACTCTAATCAACTTTACCACAAAACCTCTACATCATCAAAGGTTCAACAAGGTAACAATGTCTAAAGAACCCGCGGGAACCCTAGTTATAATTTTATTTTTGGGAATTGTGTAAGAAATTCCCAATTTGGTATAACTATAAGAAATTCCCGACTAGGCGACTCATTACGAGTGATTGAGCTCGGTTGGAGCACCCTTGAGCGAAACCGAATATTATGTAATAGACCAAATATTATAGGCTTTGAGGTTGAGCCATTTATGTATTGGTCGGTATTTATGAAATAAATAAGATTGAAGTATCTTTGTGATATCAAAATAAATGCTACCAATATACGGTGACTGCTTTAGTTCCAAAAACCGTGTTTTGGGCATATAGGTACTTAACTGCCTTAAAATATGTGATTGGTACTTAACAATCGCGTATATTATATTATCATGATTTTGGAAAAAAAATGTTTTGTACTGTGAGCAGTAAATATACATGAATTCTAATCAGTAATCACTAATCATTTGGTCATAAGTGGTCTTGTCACTTGGGGTCATAACCGTTGGTACGTTCAACTCTAAAATCGAATAAGAGTTCTACCTAATCACTACCTCGTATTAAAAAATAAATGTTGTAAATCAAAAAAAAACCTATCATTGATTGAAATTTGACAACTTGGAGTAGAGAAGGGTTGGTAGGCAAACATTGGATAGATTGATTATTAATGATGGCCGTTAATTGACTCTACCTATATACTTGCTTTATTATAATCCAACTTAAACTGCAAAGGACCACTTCACTCCTATTATGAGACGGATATATTTGCGTGGTTCTTATAAAACCACAAAGACGCCTACCTTTTAATTTCTATTCACAAAATCCTTATCCTTACTATTCCTTGCTAATATTATAAATCCGAAAGTAACACTGTCTGTCTGGTTGTCTCTTCTTCACGCCTAAACCACTGAACCGATTTTAATGAAAGTTTGTACAAAGATAGTCTGAGACCCGAGAAAGGATATATGATAGTTTTTATCCCGGAAATCCTACGGGAACTAAGGATGGCGATCTAACATCGATTAATCGGAGAATCGATCTTTTGTACCAAAAAAATCGATTATTTTAATCGATATTAGTAAGGATTGAATCGTAAAATATGCATTTGATCAAGTGAGGTTGATGATATTTAGCAAAGTTGTTGTCCATTAGCCCACGAAGGTTTCAGAGTTGGTTCGACCAATGTTCGCCAGGTGCCGCCACTTTCATTCCAATGAAGGTACGAATTTTCAGTTTTATGCATGTTAGTATGTCATATTATTTCCTTTTAAAAACAACTAGGCAAAAACTAGTACAAAATAAAAATGAGGAACATATTTTATTTGATAGATCTCCATAAGGAAGTATCGCCCACAACTCTTACTTATCTACTTTAGGTTATGAGTTACGTAAGTCGTAATACGGTAAGTTAAAGTTAATGGATTGCAAAAGAGTAACCATCAAAATATACTTGCATATACAAAGTTCCATGGCTACCGGTCAAATCATAAATGCTTATGTTTTCTATTGTCGACAATTTGGTAATTTTTTTAAAAGATTTCAATCACAAACGAACATGCAGACCATCCGATGGTAAGAGATTACTGCTGCTTAAGAAAGTTGTAAGCAACTACATATAGAACATTCGTACTAGCTGAAGTAGATCACTGATATATTGTCACTTCTGAGAATGAAGACATTCGGCTAATGTGTAAGTCGGCTGCCATTCACAGCTTTTCCCCGAAATGCAAGAATTTCATCACGCTAGAAGTAAGTGTAACGGTGGTATCGTCTGCGCCAAACTTCAAGTTCGCTCTGAAGTTGTTGCGCGCATGTAGTCAGACAGCCAATGCGGTCAAACACAACTACAAGCATATACTCCGTAGCAACAGTAAGGGCACACTAACGCTATGTACCAGTGGGCGAGAGCGGGTGGCGGACGGGTGCTGGGGTACCGCGCTGTCATCGTCCCGCTGACATCTACTATTTGCTGTTGCGACGCGACTCATTTCTATATTCAGAGCGGACTAGAAGTGTGGCGTGAACTCTACCCCTATTTGTGTGCTTAAAATATCAAGAAAGGTCCTAGAATAGCAACTATGTCTAGACAAGAACGGTACAGATAGATTTAGAAGGGACTGATAACTTCAAGAAAACAACGAATATTCATGCAAAACCGCTTAGGAGTGTTCTGAGTCACAATTAGGGCAGGCATATATTATGTTCAGCAGTGGTCTGGTCTGATGGATAGAAGAATAAGTCTTTGGTATACATTTACTTTTTGTTTTATAGAAAGAATATTACTCTTCTCTTCACATAAGTCTATGAATTTCGTTTTACTTTTCAGTTATTGTAGCTAATATTCCAATAAAATGTAACATTTTTATTTATTGTACGAAGTGTAATAAAGATGATAATAAAAATGATACACTGATCGTTATTACATATTTTATCACTGTATTTTATAACTTTTTCGTGAACAACTGTAATTGACATATTAATAACTTTTTTATTCGTTCTGTTCTGATGAAGAAATAAGACATATAATGTTGTTATGGAATGGAAGTAATAAGTGGAATTGAAGGAGAGAGGAAAGCGTTGTCTGCTTGGTAAGTGGTCATTGCCGCCCAAAGATCCTCCCATAGATTGCGGTCCTCCACGGTTTGCACGGACGTTCTTGCCACGGACGGGCAAGATGTGGAATGAACTTCCTTCCGAGGTATTCCAAAAAGGTGCAAAAAGAGAGCTCCTTCAAAGCCGGCGATACATTGGCGACTCATCTGGTGTTGCAAATGTCCATAGGCGACGTTAACTACTTTCCATCAGGTAGCACGTCTGCTTTATCGTCAGGTTCAAATATTTAAAAAAAAGATATCTACGATCAACTCCGTATCGGATTGCAGGTCAACCTGAGGATTTACTTGACGCTTTCTACATTCATAACCCACAGTAGGATTTTGCTTGTACCGTGGGTGCCACTAATATTCCAAGACGAAAACAGAAACTCGCATATCCAAACCAATAATTTATTATTAAAATATCTGACATATATGAGTCGGACTCGAACCCTGCATCCACCGCATGTCAGATCGGTATGATGACAGCTCGCGGCACGTCATCACATTTGATTACGTCATTATTTTCTACAAAATGATAACGTATGCATGAAAAAGTGCAACCCTAGTGCAGATCAACCCGCAAGCGATGAGTGCATCCATTTGCATCAGCCGGATCGCATTGCCTGGGTAATGGACTCGCTTAGATCTTCACTTAGCAGCTGCAAATATTTGACTTTCAGAAAACCCTTTGCATTTTCTCAAGAAAATATTTTAGGAAAATTTACGTCATTTAAAAATTAAACTAAGTTTGTAGGTGGTATCTTCTGGTACATAATATATGGGACTTAACAACTTTCAGAGAGGATTCTAAATATAATCCTAAATCCAGATTTAAGCAATATAATTTATATATACGTGGATATACTGGATACTCAATACAAATCATTATTGCAAATGTTTTATTTTTAATTATTTGTTGCAAATAGTTTTAAACAACTACCGCCTATGACTGGCCATAGCCAAAATGGGAGATTGTCTTCCATAACAGCCATAACCATTTTGCCTGCCATTACCATTGCGACTCTACTAAAAACTCTGCTCTACTAGCCATTAAAAAAAGTCAAAATTCACTCGCAGAAAAAGTCAAGAGCTAGAAACTACTTTATCATAAATCCTCTGCAGCTATGACTGATATTAGAGTGCATTTGCATAAACCTCGTTCAAGGGATCGCGTAGCTCGGGCAAGTTCACTCACTGTCAGCTAATATTTGACTATCTTTGCATAAAGCCTTTTCCTACAAACAGTGGAATATTACGGACGGTGCATCATACATCTGTCTGTGTAGTATAATATTATTTACACTGAAGCGCTATGCCGCGAGGCTTGAACAGAACTACGAGTACAAAGCTATGTCGGACGCGGTCAGAGACGGTCTTTCATACGCGCTTCTGTGTTTAGAAAGGCACATTTAGCTACTTTTATGATAATTTGCTAATATTTTTTACTGGCGGTAAATAGCTACCTCTCATGGACATAATCAACCCAAGGTAAGATTAGATTCCTACCTGAAGTCGGATACAGACGCCCCGCTAAAGCTGAAAACTTTGGCGGCAATAGTCGCTTACCATCAGGTGGCCTGCAAGCTCGTCTACTACTCCTATGTTATAAATAAATCCAACTGATTCAGTTGGATTTATTCACCATGAGTACCAATTTATGATAAGATTACACTATCGGTGATTGATCACAAACATCTATACGCGACAGTGACAACCATCACGCGGACATGCTCATTTTACTTTTTTTATATTGCAAAGAAAAAAAACAAAATCTATTGTTTTCAGAAATGCTAATTTATAATTATGTTACCACACTCATCAAGCGCCATATGTTATGCGCTTACTTGGCCATGTGCCATATGTTATCTAAGCCAACTAGATGCATTTGTTTAGCAGTCATGTGCAGGCACTTAATTAAACATTAAATTATATTCTTGGTGATCAAAATAAAGTATTAATTTCAAGTGATAAATAATATTAATTATTGTTTTGAACTTTGTCGTCTGTGGCCGACCACAGGTAGGAGTCTAATATTATCTGGGGTTGTTTACAGATGTCCAGGAGCGGCAGTAGTCGCTTACCATCAGAGGTACTGCATGCTTATTTTCTCGTTTATATGTCAATATTATAAAAAATAATTTACTAATCCATATTTAATCAGCCTGGTTTTAAGGTCTAAGCCCTATTCCTATTTTATGTGGGTAGTGTGGATACCTAAAGGATGAGCATTGGAACATTAACGAATTTATACTATGTACCTATAATTAGGTTTTAAGTAAATTACAAAATTAATTTTCGATTTTAAATAGCAATATTTAAAAAACTCTGTTAAATGTAAACTAAGTTCAAACATCCAAAATTTGAACCTTAATACCTAAGTGTTGATCTATGATAATGCCTCTCCACTAAACAGCACTCTCGATCTTGGCTAAGCGCCATACTTATCATCCAGGTTACATATAGATAAATAAAATATAGATGTCTGACTATTTTAATTAAATTTTCTGAAACTATGTTGTAATATTAATATAGAAACTTTTGGCCTCTCTATTTATCTGTTTGATTTAATGACAATACTCTTACCATGAGTTTTCAAAACTTCCGGCAATTTTACGTTACGTTTACTTAATCCATTATCCTGTTCCGTTTGCTTCAGTAGACTGAGAAAACGTAACAATGAGTAAGTGCTCAAGTATATTTGTCTACCTCACATGTTCGCAAAAAAGAGAGACAAAACATAAAGCGCCATTTTGTCAATTTAGACATTTAATGTTACGTTACTGACACTATAGTTCTGATACAATCCGCTAGGGGCGCGTTTGGAAATTGTATGGGCAAATACGTAAACAAATACCAAAACAGTCATATTTGTCAAAACGTAAAAAGTCATGGTAAGGGTACTGTTTATTTTATTACTAACTAGATGACCCGGTGAACTTCGTACCACCTAATTATGAGTGACTATCTGTACCTCGTGGTTTCACTCGTGTAATTTATGTATTATGTCCATAAACTACTGGTAAATATTAGGAAATGGCCACAGGAGAACAGGAAAATAAAAAATACAATTAAATAAAATTCACTCTACCTCTCTGCACTCTGTTATTTTTTTACCGACTTCAAAAAGGAGGTGGTTATCAATTCGGCCGGTATCTTTTTTTTATGTATGTACACGAATTACTCCGCCGTTAGTGAACCGATTTTAATAATTATTTTTTTATTGTGTTATATTTTTTATTGTAGGTTCTAATGAAATTACAAAGTCAGTTCATCATTGACTATTTAAGGGTCTGATAATGTGGCTCGGAGACAAAATATGTAACTCCTCAACCGATGGGGATATTTGAGTTGTGTTTGAAGATATTTGGTGTAAGTTCTAACGAAATTGCAAAGTCAGTTCATCATTGACTATTTAAGGGTCTGATAATGTGGCTCGGAGACAAAATATGTAACTCCTCAACCGATGGGAATAATTGAGTCGTGTTTGAAGATATTTGGTGTAGGAGGTTCTAATGAAATTGCAAATCATTGACTATTTAGTTAGGTTAGGTTGGAACACATAAGACAATATAAAACTAAGCGGGCAGGGCGCGGCAGCGCCCTGCGAGCGGGCGGTTCCAATCAATGTAAATTCAGACCGTACCTTAATTCATGATCACGTTTATACAATTTTATATTGTATTAATATAAATGTTATTATGTCATCACTAAAAAGGGTAAAAAAAATTTTAACAAAAAATACAACCGACTTCTATGTCACTACATAGTAAAAAATAATTCAAATAAATGTTGGTTTAGTACATATTTCTGAAGTCGGCGCTCAATATATTTCGTTCGAATTATTTTTTACTTTGTAGTGACATAGAAGTCGGTTGTATTTTTTGTTATTTTTTTTTACAAACACGCGAAAAGAAGTACCTATAACTTCAATAACGGTTTTTTTTAAAGAAAGTTTATTTACTTATAATACTCTAATCGGGTTGTTGAATAGCTAAAAATGCTGAAACAGGTGTGTAAATAGAAAGGCGATTTATAACAGTCTTAAGGGTTGATCTAAAAAAACAAACAGTGACTCAGATGCTTCATTATGTCTTATGATAATTTTCTTAGTGCTCCAAATTAACGGATATTAAATTAAAGTTCCATACCCGATTAAACGACCCTAAAGGTTGATTTTCCAAAAACGGTGAAAAATGTGTTCTATTATTTTGAATCAAAAAGCTAAATTCCAATTTTCTATAGACTTTGCTTCAAAATCTGCCGATTTCTAAACGAAGTGTCTTCTAAAGCCAAATGCAAATTTTTACAGTTTTTGCTTCCAAATTAACGGATTTTAATATAAAATTCCAACCCCTACTTAACCAACTTAAGGGTTGATTTTGCAAATATCGTAAAATAGATATTTAATTACTTTCTATCGAAATCCTATCAAATACCAATTTTCATATAGATTTGCATCAAAACTGGGGGACTTTAATACAAACTTTCAACTCTTATTTATTCACGGAAACGCGGTCGAACAGGATAAAAAGTATCCTATGTCCGTCTCCTGGTTCTAAGCTACCTCTCCACCAATTTTCAGTCAAATTGGTTCAGCCGTTGTTGAGTTATATAATGCTTCACGAAAACGCGGTCGAACGGGATAAAAAGTATCCTATGTCCGTTTCCTGGTTCTAATCTACCTCTTTACCAATTTTCAGCTAAATCGGTTCAACCGTTCTTGAGTTATAAAATGACTTCAAGGAAACGCGGTCGAACGGGATAAAAAGTATCCTATGTCCGTCTCCTGGTTCTAAGCTACCTCTCCACCAATTTTCAGTCAAATTGGTTCAGCCGTTGTTGAGTTATATAATGCTTCACGAAAACGCGGTCGAACGGGATAAAAAGTATCCTATGTCCGTTTCCTGGTTGTAATCTACCTCTTTACCAATTTTCAGCTAAATCGGTTCAACCGTTCTTGAGTTATAAAATGACTTCAAGGAAACGCGGTCGAACGGGATAAAAAGTATCCTATGTCAGTCTCCTGGTTCTAAGCTACCTCTCCACCAATTTTCAGCCAAATCGGTTCAGCCGTTCTTGAGTTATAAGTGGAGTAACTAACACGACTTTCTTTTATATATATAGATGTTATAACATTGCGCAACTCGACAAAAGATGGCGCTACACGATTCTGAATCACGCTATTGAAGTTTTTTACATGTTGCTTTTAAACGTCTTATTCCGAACTGAGACTACGAGTATATTCTCGCCGAGCATGATATTATTTTTTGTTGGGTAATATCCATTTGTAAAAGTAATGGTACAATTTGAGGAGCGTTTCCACTCAAAGGTAGGTGAATTTACGTGTACGTAATAGGCAATGGTAGCCTACCGGTTAAGAAACTCGGCTCTCGATCGAGGGGTACGAGGTTCAATTCAAGTTCAATTCAAGTTCTTGGCCAGTGCGGTGGACTATGGCCTAATTCTTCTCATACTGACAGGAGACCCGTGCCCAGCAGTGGGACAACAATGGGTTGATGATGATGATGATGAAAACTGGGAACCTTGTGAAGAACCTATTTTGAATAAAAAATGATTTAATTTGATTTGTGTACCACAAACTATTGTTTTGTTACAGATAAACTCTACTTTATTACGTTAGTTTATTGTTTGTTACAGATAAACTCTATTGAGTTTATCTGTAAAAATTGAAAAAGTCATGGTCGTGTGCTCACGACCAAATCCGCGCTACTAAGTTAGTTAAAAATATAAAAGCCCAAAGATTTAATTGCCAACTTATCTGGCGTGAAGCATCTGCCAGCTTCAACTAGGGTTTAAGTTAACTGTGCCAACGTGTGTCATTATTCTCTTTTTTAACCAATTTCAGCACAAATATTTACCGTGAAAATGTATACTCAGTCATATACCTAAAGAACTACCATACTATACTAAAGAACTACTACATTCAATTACATTCTTTATATAAGCCATAAATATGTAGTATGTATAATTGACCGTATGTATATAAGCTTCTTCTCCATAACGAAATACCTTGTGAAGTGGTGGTAGAGGTATTGACATTCAAAAAGTGCTCTGTAAAGAACCTATTTTGAATAAAATAAAATATTATTGATTTTTGATTTTGGAAAGAAATCATTACTCTTAATTTTATTTTGGGCTATCTTAAAACACTTTTTAATCAATTTAATTGTATTTTTTCGGCAGTAAAGTGTCCATTTTAAATATACCACCTTATAAGTTAGAGAAATAGGCCGTTTTATTCTGAAAATTAACAAATTTATTGCGCAATTCAACATTCAAGACAACACAATTCAAGACTTCGGTCGTATAGTAATATTTATTAGGTCTTAGCTAAATAGAACATAGGTTTATTATTTTCAGTATGATTTGAACTGACTGAAATAACTCATTGCATAATTATGTAAATTACAATTACTATATAATGTGTGTAAAATATCAAGTGCCTATATATTATTATATTATTAAGGTACCGTAAGTCACCAATGGAGGCCTATTACTATGCCTCAGAGTACTACCTGTTTGTTACAGAATTATATTTCTTGAACCATAATACAATTGTATTTTTATAGAGTGTGTACTACTACATACATTGCATATCTACTGTTTGACCTGTGTATGTATTTTGCTATTATTTAAATTCATCTGTAAGTGTGCAATAAAGAGTATTCTATCTATCTATCTATCTATCTATCTATCTATCTATCTATCTATCTACGAGTATCTACTAGTGTCACTAAAACATCAAATATTAAAAATAAAAAAGTAGATAATAAAAAGGGGGGACTCATACAAGAAGTTGGTACTTCCGTCGGTTTTCGGTTCATCTATGGAAACCCAATAGGTAAATACTTTAAAACACAATGCATATATTATATAGCTGCCATTATAACAAATATTAAAATAAAGAAGTAATTTGGTAGTACGGAATCCTCGGTGTTCTTGTTCGACTCGCACTTCGTCAATTAGTAACAAGTTTTGTACTAAATTTTGTCATCAGAGCAAACGCAATTCGAATTCATGCTGGTACAGCACTACAGCAGTGACGCAACACATTTTAGCTGAACACGTGTTAAGTATAAAATACACTGCAGTGCACGATAAAGTATTGCCTAGATAAACGCCAAAACTGGCAACAGATTTAATTTATACTCTGCTCGCCAGTGTACCAGCTGAGGCGTTAATAATCCCACTATTTGTTCAATGTTACACAATACATGAACTAATAGCCTAGAGGTTTCAAATTTCGGTGTCAACGGATCGGAAAGCAAGCATGCACATTGCACCCCTAACTCTTAGTGCGTATTAGATTTTTTTATAAATAGACTATTTATAATATATGAGTAGCAGACGATCGTGATGGTAAGTGGCTACTGCTGCCTATGTACGTCTGTAATCAACCCCAGATAGTATTAGATATTCCTACCTGAGGTCGGCTTCAGACGCGCTGCTACTGTTGAGAACTAAGCAAGAACGACTCGGAAAAATATGTCTACATACGACACCCTTCAAACTAGAACACGGCAGCTCTTAACACTGCAGTTATTATGCGATGGTGCCGCAGGAGTGGAACTATAAGTTCTACCACCTTCAAAACTTCTCACTCTGAATCCAGCAGTGGAGCAGTAATGAGTTGAATAATCGTCACACATTTTTGTAGTTAACTTATTCTGTCAAGGTTCACTGAATACCGACAAAGCGCTTTCTTTTTTATGTAAGGACTCGTTAATGAGCATCCGTTTCCACGCTTTTGAAGTAACAACGAGTGATCCACACATTTTTATAATTTTTCGAATATTTCTGGCCAAAATCCAGTAGCATTTTCGCGAAAGATGCTTTAAGTTTGGTGAGCTAACTTAAAAAGCATATTGAGAGATTAGACGTTACCCCTATTGAGAACAGTAATCAACTCCAGATAAGATTGCAATTCTCCTTGAGGTCGGCCACAAATGCGCTATTGTCTATGGGAACTAATTTGTGTAAGTGTCTCTCCCTTGCCACACACTTCAAACAGAATACGACAACGCTTAACACTGTCGTTATAAGGCATAAACACATATGACAATAGTACTGCTGGAAGCATCATAATTAGTAATACAAACAACTACTAAAATTCTAAGCCTGATCGAGGATTGAATTCGAAACACTACGTCCAACCAGTACTCTTAGTATGAGTTTTTACGCAGCTCCCTCAGCGGACTGTATTATAACTGATTGGAAATGTATGGGAAATACGTAAAGAAAGAAAAAAAACAGACATTTTTGTAAAAACGTAACCTCATACTAAGGGTACAGCACAAGGCTATCATAACCTGAAGAAGTAATGGCCGAGTTCTCAACTCATTACTTGTATCGTTCTACCGTTCGAACGATTCTCGTTACATACTTTTACGATTGTTAAATGTTTCGACGATTTCAAGTCGACTCCGAAAAACATCGTTAAGGTTATTTCGCGATAGGAAACGGGAAACTTTTTGTCGTTTTGAAGAAAATTTCGTTATGTAAGCACTAGGTTTGATACTGAACGTAATATTTACTTTTTATATTATACAAAATAATTATTTATTCTGTTAAATTACTTTTAAAAGTGTTCAACAAGATTATTTGATTTATCACAAGAATAAAATATAGACTCCAGCATTTCCTCATAAATCCAGATTGAATGTAGTAGAATCCTTTATGGCTTGGTTCCGAAGTCACCACCGCCACTTCTTTTTCGTAATAACATCACTAAGCGCTGCTGTGTTCTGCTGGTGCAGCTGGTGTTGCTGGTGTAAAGGACATTCGAGGCGTTCCAACTTAGTCCTCAGACGCAGGTAGTAACGCATTCATTTTTCAAGAAATCAAGAAAAAAAATCTTATCCGGCGTTGTTATCCGGCTTCAGTAGCCACTTACTACCAGGTAGACTTCACACTCGATAACTACTTCTATACGATAAAAAACCTTTTTTAAACAAGGTGTAAGGCAATGAACGCTCCAAATTACTCATTTACAGCTATTACATATTTCTTTGTTTAGTACTCTCAAATTTAATATTTATATTAATTATACATTCCGATAATAAGTAACATACTACTCTACAGCACTTCAAAGCTACACATAGCAATAAGTTAAGTGCCAGTAACCCAGGAGGCTTTCAATTAAGTTACTACGCTCTGTCAGTGTAACCGACGCTACATAGAGCTCCGTTAGATGAAATTTGTGTTTGTGTAGAGTTTATGTTGCTTGTTTGGGAAATAGATGGAAATGAACTTTATATTTTGGCAGGTAACGGAAATCGTCATTTACTTTTTACGTCACTACGGAGGGTAATGTTTCACCCAATATTGGAAGGTAATGTTTTCAACAGACTGCAGAGGATCAAGTTGTTCGAGCGAGTGTATGTCTTATTTTTTAGATGCGAAGTCTTGAGAACTAACTCCTAGATATGTACTACAGTCTCTTTTCCCACGCCCTACAAACAGAAGCACTTAACACTTTTGTTATTAGGCGTTTTGTTTTGAAGGTGGTAGAACCCTTTGTGGTTCGACACCGGCGGTACAACCGTTACACCTATTTATGCCTCATAACAGCAGTGTTAAGCACTGCTGTGTTCTGGTTTGAAGGGTGTGGTAAGGGAGACATACTTTTCCAAGGTTTTCCAGCTTAGTCGTCAGGGGTAGCGGCGCATCTGTGGCTGACCTCCGGTCGGAATATCTAATCCTATCTGCGGTTGATCACAGATGTCCATGGGCGGCAGTAGCCACTTACCATCAAGTAGACTGTATGCTCGTCTGCTCCTCCTATATTATAAATAAATCTTATGTAGGTATATGTTATTTTTTGAGATGTCCTTCAGATACAGATTTGATGCTATCCCTGAGAACTAACTTGACACGCCTCGAATAAATATATCTATTCCCACACCCTTTAAAAACGAACACAGCAGTATTGAGCACTGCTGTTATTAGGCACAATAGGTCCTCCGGAGTCGAACTTTTAAAGAAACCTTTAAATAATAAACAGACATCATCATCATCATCAACCCATTACTGTCCCACTGCTGGTCACGGCTCTCCTCTCAGAATGAGAAGGATTAGGCCATAGTCCACCGCGCTGGCCAAGTGCGTATTGGAGAACTTCACATACCTTTGAGATCTTTTTTTAAATCTCTCAGGTATGCAGGTTTCTCACGATTTGTTCCTTCACTGTTTAAGCAAGTGATAATTAATTTCTAATACGCACATAATTTTGAAAAATCAGAGGTGCGTGAGGGATTTGAACTTAGAGTTTCTTAACCAGTAGGCTATCACTGCTGCTATAACTACACTAGACTTTTATAAACAGACATTACTTGTAAAATAAAAATATAAAGACCGAAATACAATCCTTACCTATTATTCCACCAGTGCATTTCAAACCGATCGAATACAAAGGGGATCTTGGAGCTACGCTGAGTATCAAGTGACTGCCAAATTGGCCCCCATCCAGCTGAGGCAATATTTATCATCGGGGGCTACATTTATTTTTGTTCTACGTGAATCGGAAATTAGGTTCATAATGTACCATTAATAATATTAGGCGCTCGCCAACTTTGAATGAGTACGTGAGATAATTGTTGCCGTTTTATTAAGCCTCGATGAAAATGTATTTTTGTGGTTTTTGTCGGTAAATGTCTGTCTGTATTTTTTTATGTTCCGCTGCTGGATCTATTTTGACTTATACGAATAGTATTAGCGCAGCCGTTTTCTAGTTAGAAGGTTTTCTGTCTCCCCTAAAAAAATTCTTATTCATGATGTAATAGTAAAGCAGTTTAGTCCCTGATGGCCGAAAGGAATAGCAGAGATGCATGCAGTCCACCTGATGCTTATACTGCCGCCCATGGACAACTTTAATCAACCCCAGATAAAATTAGATTCCTGCCTGAGGCTGAAGACAAATGCACCGCAATTTCCGAGGACTAAGCTAGGATGTCTCGCGAACCTTACCACACCGTTAAAACAGAACACATTAGCGCTTTACTCTGTTACAGCTGTTACTAGGTAGAAATAAGTGTGACGGAAGTGCCACCGGAGTCGAACCACACAGCGTTCTACCACCTTCATTATCGTTAGTAGATAGCTACGGCAGAAACCACTTCCCATCAGCTAAACTGGAAGTCCTTTAGCTCATTGTTACACATACGCATCTATCGATTACTGTGATTGCTAAGTTACCATTGTTATGTGATCGCAATACCATTATGTACAGTTCTATTCAGTTCAGTTAGTTACCGGATAACCTTTGTGCCTATACGATACATTCGATATTACACAACCACAACCAAATAACCGAAACGCTTTGTTCCAACGTTGTACTCTTTCCGGCCACGATTAGTCACTGATCTCCAATATATTACGTGATTCGCGCAGAATAAAAGAACTGAAACAAGCCTGGACTCCCGTTGATAACAGATTATTTGATACTCGTCACGAGTATGTGAGCCGTTTTCGTTATCTCGTCAAAGTCTTTGTTGTTTAGTCGGAAAAGTTGGCGATAGTAAAGGAGAGGTTATAGCTCAAAGGCATTATCAAAAGACATTTGGTATTTCGGTCAAAGTACTTTGATACACTTGCCACAGTGCTACAGACACATGTTCGTTAGTTGCTTCCAGTTTCAGTACATACATTTTGAGTAAACGATTTAGAACGGACGTATTTCGTATGTCAACAATTTTAAAAGATAGGCCTGAAGGACGTAACATTTTTAAAACATGACGTAATATTTTTACAGGTTGTAAAACGCTTCGTGATGCGACTCTGAAAGTACCACCACAACTATTTTTGTCTTATAACAACCACACATATGCGGCATTTTAAACAATACTTAATGGTTTGACAAAACGTCTATAGCAATTTTCAACTGTATTTAAAGTTATTTAAATTTTAGTTGGTAAATTTAATAAAATCATGAGGTCATTGCATTCAAACAATTTTAAATTCAAAAGGTGTAAATAAACTGACCTAACTGGGAGTAGTTTCCGAATCGCAGTGCAATACCGGTGGCTTCCATTTGTCAAATGACTACAGGTCGACTCAACAGCTCAAAGCCTGATTTGATTGGCAATGCTCTTCCGTTTTGATAGTGAACGTTTTATATGTTTTGAGAAACCGGTTGGACATGCACAGAGTCCCAGATTCGATCCACGAGATAGTTTAAAGAGATTACCAAAAACGTTGTGTAAAAAGTGTATTATAAATTAAGGAATCATGTCTATTAATACAAATGTGGAATGTATGGTGTCAAATTGTTTCACTTTCAAATTTATTGTAATTTTATCAGATTATACCACTTGATTTTGACCAATATGACTGTTTTGGTATTTGTTTACGTATTTGCCCATACAAATTCCAATCAGCGCCCCTAGCGGATTGTATCAGAACTATACTGTCAGTAACGTAACATTAAATGTCTAAATTGCGAAAATGGTGCTTTATTTTTTTTTTTATAATATAGGAGTAGCAGACGAGCATGCAGTCCACCTGTTGGTAAGTGGCTACTGCCGCCCATGGACATCTGTAATCGACCCCAGATAGGATCAGATATTCCTACCTGAGAGCCACAGAGAGGCCACAGATGCGGCGCTACCCCTGAGGACTAAGATGGAACGCCTCGGAAAAGTCTGTCTCCCTTACCACACCCTTCAGACCGGAACACAGCAGCGCCTAGCATTGCTGTTATTAGGTAAAAATATTTATTATGTTTTGTCTCTCTTTCTTGCGAACATGTAAGGCAGACAAAAAGACATGAACACTTATTCTTATTGTTACGTTTACTCAGTCTACTGAAGCAAACGGAACAGAATAATGGATTGAGTAAACGTAACGTAAAATTGCAGGATGTTTTGAAAACTCATGGTAAGGGTACTGGACAGGCATTCTAACTGAATCCGATTACAGATTTACAGATGTTCGCTTGATATGTACGAGTAAGTGAACGATAAATATTTTTATGGAATAGTTCTGTTTATGGAGTCTTTCACCGCTACTTCGCCATGATCAAAAACCCCTACGAAGTGGTCAGTATAGGTATATTCGCGGTACATATTTGTGTGTGTATATGTGTACACGAGCATGTAAGCATGTTTGTGTTCCCCTGTGACATAGGGAATTTAAGGGAATTTCTAGGTACTTATTAAACCATTTTGTTACTTGTTACAATGTAGCACCACCAAAGACCAACATTTTTCTCCCAATTTACAACACAAAATTCCCATTCTAGAACCTTGATGAGGTGTTCCGCCATTTTATTTACTAGCGGCTTAAACCCTTGTCCAATCAGCACGTTTCTGCACAAAGAGACTTGTAGAGCGATTGGCTGAAATTTGAATAGGAAAATCTACGAACGTTTTACGTTTTTCAAGGATTAGTAAAATTTGCCTCTAGTCGGTTTCAATAATAGTATAAGATTGTTTTAACAGACAATTATTAAATTCTAATTGTCGTGGTGCCGTATTTTTATACAGCAAGCGAGCATGTAATCCAGCTGATGGTAAGAGGCTACTGCCGCCCATGCTGTAATTAACTCCACATAAGATTAAATTCCTACCTGAGGTAACAAATGCGTGGCTGCCTTTCAGGACTAAGATGGAACATCTTTGATAAGCATGTCTTTACCACCGAATTTAACCTTTCCAAAGATTGAAGACCTCTACAAACCTTAATTATTATTTATCAAAAAAGTGATTAGTAAAAGTCAACAATATTGCTTTTAAATGGATATATAATATTGCTAAGGTTTATATATTACCAAACTCACAATAAAACTTGATAAAACAAAAATAAAAGAATAGGTACCTACTCACCTACAGATTGTTCTGGTTCCACGGCAGGCACTAAACAGGCCATAAATTATTTTTACAGCGGTACTCTACCTCCAAATATTATTTTCCTATGAGAGACCCTTATTTCATTCTTATGTGAGGTGCGAGTGTGTAGGACGGAGGTTACTAAAATTATTTTTATTTTTTGTTTTAAGAACTTCTAGTTGCTAACAAGCATGTAGTCTAACAGGTGGTAAGTTATCACAGTAGTAGGTATGAATATCTGTAATCAACTTCAAATATATTGAAGATGGCTTCAAACCTATCCTAAATAGGTAGAAACCTGAAGTTGGATATATGCGTTGCCATTTCTCAGGACTACATTCAAGGGTTACGTATCTCTTCTTTACAATTCTAAAATTTTAGAGTTGAAATATTAGAGTGTTAAGAGTTTCAATTTAAAGACATGGAATGTTAGAGTTTACGGTTTAACCTTTCGGCTCTTTATTTAACTACTGTAAAATTAAATCAATACGATCACAATTATATTGTCGTGAGCGTTAACTTTAGACATAAATTATGATTTGCTTTGCGACGAAGAACAATCGTATGGTATGCAAAACATTAAAAAAGTTTTTAAGAAATCTGAAGTCTAGTAATCCACATCAAGGCCAGCAGGGTGGGCTATGGCCTAAAGTCCTCTTACTCTGAGACGGTACTCATGCCCAGCTGTTGGACAGCAATGGGCAAACGAAAAGTGTGAAGGTGGTGAATAAACGTTGTAAATAGTTTTGTTAAGTATATTCCAATACCATGGCATGGACATACTGCGACCTATGTAAAACGACGAACGGGTATAAATGGGAAAGGCAACCACAGGAATATTGAGGAATGCCAGGTGGCATTGTACACATTTTTGTGCGAACTCCGAGCACACAACGTGACCTAGATTCGATAGAGTTTTCGATGACTATTTTAAAGATTTTGAACATTATATTTTATTAGTAATTAATTCAAAAATAAACCAAACTGCTAAAAATATAATCTAATATATGTTACTCCCACAATTCAGATGAATCAAACGATACCTTCGATGTTATTTTCTGTCAAGGCGTTTGGACTGCAGGTCGTGTAAATAATGAGATATAAAATATATAAAAAGATATTGATTGTGAATACATAATAAAAACATTGCCCTCCACATTCTGAGGCTAACAGAAAATCTTTATCCTTGATATCCTAAAATTTTGAAATAGAACACCCGATTTTGTATGAGCTTAATCTGTACATTTTCGTAATTCTCCAGTCCGCGCGGTCCGTAGCCGCAGCGCTGATTTCCAACTAATTATCGTGGTTTGTTACAGGCCTCGAAGCTTATCATGCTATTCAAATTTGATGCGAGTGTCCAGCCGACATTATATTTTCGTGTTTAATTATTAATTTAATGTGGTTTTTCGTAACAATGAAAAAAATAGTAAAAAGGTGCTTATGTAACTCTTGGACAGGAATCCATATTTGGAGTAAATGTGATGTTTATATAGAGTTTGGTAACGGTATCTTAAAAATGTGATAGGTGGTGGAACCCTTTGTGGTTCGACTCCGGAGGCACCACCACCACATCTATTTATGCCTTATAAATCGCTTTATACATATAGTAGCCCTGTACAGCTGTGGATTTCTAAGGACGGATGGAAAGATGGATGGCAATAGACTTACTAACACACTTACGAGTGTTTTTATATTATAGGAGTACCAGACGAACATGCAGTCCACCTATGGTAAGTGGCTACTGCCGCCCATGGACATCTGTAATCAACCCCAGATAAGATAAGATATTCCTACTTGAGGTTGGCCACAGATGCACCGCTACCCCTGAGGACTAAGCTGGAACGCATAGGAAAAGTATGTCTCCGTTACTACACTCTTTAAACCAGAACACAGCAGCGCCTAATACTACTTTTATGAGGCAGAAAAAGGTGTGGCATGTTGCCGCCTGAGTCGAACCACAATAGGTTACTTATTTGAAGGTGGTAGAACCTTCAAATATGTTATGAATGTAACTAAACAACTGGTGTCGGTGGTCGAAATAACACATTTTCAGTTTTTATCTTATTAATTTCGGAAAGAAACCTTTCATCTTAAGACTTTTTTGAATATTGAACAAAATCAGAATACCTAATCATTTCCTCCTGAAAATTGGCGAACATTACTCAAATGTTTTATTAATTTGCTTTTATTTTTATTTTATCGGATGAAGCAGTCAAGCAGATAGGATATAAATTATTCATTTTGAAAGCTTATCTGGGAAGTTCCTATAATAATGGCTACGAAATTTCGTAATATTTTTGTAATTACATTTACTAGTAGATTTCATCATTCAACCAGAATTGTAGAAATTGATGTTGTTGTTTTTTGAATAAATCGTTTATTGTGTTATGCTTTGAGGAAAATGGTACGGAGGGAGGGAGGTTATTTATAAGCGATTGTTGTATCCACGATAGTCGCTGTCAATGGCCCGACAGTCGTCGATCAGCATGGATCGTCGGCTCAGACTACTTGGTCGTTCTTTAGTCGCCGCTTCAATCCTATTTAGGGTTAATTACTTACATACGTTCATAAGCATCAGCAACCCTAGCCATCAGGCAAACAGCATGTCCGATTGCAATCTCCATTTCATATAAAAAACATGTTTTTTAAAGGAGTTTGATACCTCTCAAAATGTACTTTGCCGTAATAGTGGTATTACCACAAACCCTTTTGTTTCTTAAAATAAACCAGGTCTTTAATAGAATCGGTATGTAGGCACCAAAGAAGAGGTAGGCAATCCCTATCATAGTTCTAAAGTACTTTGTGGAGCAAATCTCCTGAAATTACAGGTAAGACGTACCATTTAGATTCATTATCACATAAATCTTCGTAAATATTTTTTCCTAGTATTATTACGTCATTAATCTTAAGATGCTTCGCTTTATAGTACACAGAAAAATAATTCTTAGTACAATGGTCAGTAAGACGATAATAGTAAGGGAAGGTTTGCACAAAAATCTATTTCTTTGTCATGCAAATCAGTTTTTGTTTGTTCGAGGCAAGAATGTCAATTTGGAACTTTTTACGACAATGTGGTATTTAAGAAGTTGACGAAATGTATAAAAAGGAAACTAGTTTCTGTCTGTGATTCCATTTCCGTGGACTTTAAGTTAGAATATATTAAATAACACTTTACTCTGTTATTTGCAATACATAATATAATAATAAATAAAGATAATATAATATTAATAAAAAAACGAAAAATAAAAAGAACAAAAAACATATTTGAGAATATAAACTAAACTAAATTTTCATAATTTTCATTCATTTCATTTTCTTGGCTTATTAAAGTAAATGGCATCCTCCATACTAAGATATGCCCAATTTAAAAATTATTCGCCAATGTGTTGGTATTTAGCGATCTCCTGTATACTAAAAGGTAAAATTGTAACATGGTAAATCCAGTATAGTTTTGAACGGAAGGGTACTACCGCTACATCGGGATCTAGCGTGAAGCAGTTCTCGGGTTTCGGTGGAAGGGTTTGGATGCCGGCTGACTAACTACTAAGTATATGTGGGAATGGAACGTAAGATAGTATATTTATTAGAAATATAACTAATAGCTCCATAAAATCAAATATACAATTAAATAGAAAAGTTACGAGTCACAAATTAAGGAACAAATATAAAATCCAACTACCAAAGTGAAAACGTCGTATGGAAAGAAATCCGTTTTGTTTGAAGGATTACAGTTGTATAACAAGTTACCAAATTACATAAAATAATGCAAAACTCTAACCATGTATAAAAATGAACTTAAGAAATATTTAAACACGAATGTAATGTAAATAATACATATTATTAAACAGCCCAGAGGCAATAGTATAGTCATCATAAACAAATCTCTGTATCTCATTATAAGTAAAACTAAATGTTTTTTTATGAGTAATAAATTTCTCTAAACCTAAATAGAATGAATAATAGGTAAAACAGAATACATGTGGATGTCTGAGTGATTGAATCACAGGAAAATGACGGTGACGGTGGTGTGAATGAGGGATATGAAAGAAGGGCGAATTACGGACATAAAGAAAGACGGTTGTAAGAAGTGCTAAATAAAAATAACGAAGAAATAAGTGTTTTTTGACTTCGAGATCCCGAATACTACATGTATATAGCAGTCGAATTTCTTAATACTCAGGACTGGCATCACATCTGTAACAGACTTCAGACAGAATCCCAGTTTTATATGGAGTTGGTTACATATACATGTGTGACCACATACTACCTAATGGACTGCATGCTTTACAACTACATTGTTATAAAAACAATCCATAATAAAATGTTGACTAACAATATTGTCAGTCCATTCGTTCTGGCCGTGACGTTCGGTTAGATATTTTATCTGTTCACTGCCGGTGAATTTTTGTTATGCAATCGCTTCAATTTTATAGTTTAGAATATTCGAAATATTTTCAGCGGAAAATCTGATGTACCGTGAAACTCTATTAAGCTTGCTCGCCTGCCCACGCGTACATATATAATGTATGTATATGTCTATTACTAAAACTCTAGACGAAAACTATATAAACAGCAAACTTACTAAAATAAGAAAACTAATCATTTTTTTTTGTTTTTTTTTTTTAAACAAGATCGTCGGTATTCTCTTTTGAAAATTCTTTCCATTTGATATTACAGGAGTACATAAATAATTGCCATATGGGAGGCTTCGCCATATTATTAGAACTACTGTAAGGTTAGTAATCATTAGATTAGCATTTGCATTGACATCCAAACCAAAGTATGCAAAGTTTCAGGTCAATTGGTTGGTCTTAACTGGTTTAAAATTCAGTTGTAAGGTAAGACCCTCACATATATACCAAGTAACAATGCAAGTTACATAAAATCATTGCTTAATTTCAAATATAACTAATTTGTTATTTTTATCACGCTTTTATTAGCTTGACCTGTATGTATGTATGTAACGGAATTTTTGAACTAGATTTTTCCTCACTTTAAATTTTGAACAACTATCAAGAACCGATGACAATACACGATCTTAATAATTTTGCATCATTGTCCTTTTCAGGATTGTCAGGATTAACAAATTTCCTTGTACGATTTTAGCGTAGTTTTTAGTTTTAAAACTATAATTATTTTATTAATTATACATTTGTTTGAATTATAGGTTTTTTAGCGTTTAAATACGTATTTTATAAAAGATACCTTTAGCCCAAATTTATTTATTTTAATTAATTAATTCATTTAGTTAATTAAAAAAATAGATGTCTATTCTAAGTTACGAATGTATCTATGGAATTACTAAAAGGTGTGGGACTATGAACAATTGTCCATCAAAAAAAGTGAATGGATGTCATCCTACACCGCTTACGTCAGGGTACATTAGGGCCTTTTAAGCAGATTCGTTCGATCAAACAAACATTTGAAAGTATCATGAGACGCTTAAAACTGGAAGGATTAATTGAGGAGAGCCCATTTAACGAAGAAATGGTGCAGTGTTAATGGACTTTTTTTATTTTGACCTATTTTACTCAATAGAATATTTTATTACTTTCATTTATTTGGTTATTTGGCTTGCGTGCTTACTCCTGCATGCCTTTTGTTTTTTTTTTGTTTTCGAGGGGGATACCTTCGAAAGGTACCCGGTGCCATTGGAGCAACACAGAGTTATGTGGGCGTAAAGGACTCCGGGATCTCCAGGGGAACGCAACCGGAGTCCTCTTAGCGCGTTGCCCCGTCGGGCTCCGTCCAGGTGAACATGCCGCTCGCTACACCGTCTGTTGTACACGACGGTATGCGACCACACATACCGCTGTCCTTCCCGGGGTCGCTGGCCGGGCGGTTTACCCACTTACTCTTGAATACATTTTTAAGTGCGAATTATTCGAAAAAAGTAATGTATACTAATCTACACGGTTACTCACGGTCGGTGTCCACTGAGTACACGTAAGTTTATATTATATTTTTTATTATTTGTAATTTATTTGTAATCTGTGAGGCCGCTGGTCGAACTTTGGACCTTGGTCGACCTCCGTAAACCAAACTGAAACTGCACCATCGGCCTGTTTGAAAATACCTTTCAATTAAGACGTCCATCTTCCCGTGTTTGTTATTAAACGTCAACGTCAAAGACAAAGGTTGATTAGAAATGCACAAGATAGTGCGCATAGCTCTCGGTAACTAACCGTCAACTTCTGCCTTATAACAGGGTTAATCAACCTTAGAAGGATGGTGATATGTGTGGCCGCATGCCTAAGCCATGCATAAGCGCTAGACGGCGTGGGGGGAGTGTAATTTGCTCTTCCAGAGCAGAGCCCGATGGGGGCATAGCGTTTGGAGGACTCCGGTTTGTTCCGGTTTGTTGTGTTGTCTTCCACGTTGCGCCGAGGACGGCCCCTGGGGGGGTTTAATGGGTAAAAAATCCACATAATTAATTGTCGCTCCCATGACACTGGGTACCCCTTTTATCTCATCATCATCATCATGTGTGATTCACTTCACTTCATGTGTGATTAGATCAGATGATTATATCTGTTCTATATGGAGGAGGTGCCCATGGCAACCAAATACCATAATAGACTGTATACTCGTTTCCTACATCAAGTTTATATCTCACTTACTATATATTATAAATTTCAATATATTAATTAGGGCCGCAGAAGTTATTGCAACATAAGTTCATACTATGTTAATACATTCTATGATTTGTACGTACCGCGCACAATTGGATCTTCCCAATCAATTCGCCTAAGACCTATCTAAGGGTCTTGGTCACGTTTGAGCCGAAACAAAAATAAAATATAATTTGCTTTTAATAGAATTTTTATCCAATACGCGAGCCATCCATTATCTTGGATCTATCTCAATTTCTCAATTACTGCTATAATATAAAAATGATTTGTTATTTCGATGTGATTGTTATTTGAATGGATGTTATTTTTATCACTCATAGCTTCATGTTGATGTTCAGATTCCAGGATACTCATATGTTTTTTTTATTATATAGGAGTAGCAGACGAGCATGCAGTCCCACTGATGGTAAGTGGCTACTGCCGCCCATGGACATCTATAATCAACCCCAGATAGGATTAGATATTCTTAGACGCTGCGTAGAGTACTCCGGGATCTTAGAGGAGACCCGTACCCAGCAATGGAATAGTATTGATTTGACTGCACGTTGACTATTTCTGTCGTATAAGAGAATTACTCGTAACATCCCACAGTACTTCCATTTTCAATAGAAATCGCTAACGATTTACATCGCCAGCTCTTATCGGTTTGGGAAATTCCAAATTTAATCTTATATTCAGGTAAGAAATTCAGGCTATTTCTATAATGCTTACAGCGACTTGGCACGGGGAGCGGCCCCTGTTCCCGTTGTAAAATATCTTCGAAAATCTGAATCTTCTTTGTACTATCTTATTTAAAGTATGTCGCTGGAATAATTTTGTGGATTTTTGAAACTTTTGGCTTCCCTGAATTTAAATTATGATTAGAATCCTATCTAAGGTTGGTCAATGTATAAAGGTAGGTGTCCTTAATCTTCAAACCAGAACACGGCAGAGCTTAATAGTGCTGTTATTTGTCTAATACAGAAGCGGTGTGCTTCGAAACCACGATTTCTACCTCGTTAAATCTATTTAAGTACAATTTATATACGTAGATAGGAGAATAATTAAAACGTAATTTATACAGTCGGTTTACTAACAGATTCATCTAATAAGTAATTCATCTAAAAAATAATGTCTTGCTTCAAAAATATTTAAATTGAAAACATTACATCGACTATTCAAATTAAATATGGCGTCTCGTGTTGTACATAATATTAAACAAGTCTCTTGTACTCGTAAAACATTATAATAGCCCATACGGTGGTCAAATTAATCACAAAGCCATTATAAAAGGCGTTATTGGCAGGTGTCGCCAAAACAATGGTGATTGGGGTTATAAATTTTAACAGAATATGACGGGTTGTTTTAAATAAACGATAAATTTTTAGAAAGAAAAACGAATTTTAAATAATCTTTCAGCCTGACAATTTATTGGTGTGTATTTTTAATAATATTTTTGAAGTAGTAAGTTAGTATTCCAACCACGCGTGTGCACGCCTGCACACACTCACTCTCTCTCTCTCACACACACACACACACACACACACACTCGCGCACTCGCACAAACACATTTAATTTTACTACAATGTCTGTTTATGTAAGTGATATATTACTCGAAAATGGGAGAAGATGCTGGTTCTTGAAACACAGTTTCGACTAACTCAGGAACCAGAGGCTTCAAACTTCTAAAATGTACTTACAATTTTATGTCAATAAAGTTATTATTATTATTATAGTATGTTCATCTGGTCACAAAAATGGTAAGTGGTCTGATAATTATCTATATTCATAAAAAACTCGTCTTGTCCGTCAGATTGATTCATCAATTACGAAACGTTTGAACAATAGATTGTGTGACGTAGGCAACTACTAGGCACCCACAACGGATTTTTTTATATCACCCCTAAGAGCTATAAACGGAGCTATAACTTTGTTGTAAGTTTGTTTGAAAATCCGCCAATTTTTAAGCAAGCTCTATGAAACATAGTATTAAACTATCTGGTTAGAAATAAGGAAACACCTATTTCACCGGAAAATTAACCTTAAAAGATAATTATTAAACTAAAAATCACGCTATGACAGTTATTGAAACTAAAAAGCAATAATTGTTGCAAATTTGGAAACTTTGCGATGAACTTTCTCTAAGGCGCTCGAACAATCTCGCCTCGAAAATCGTTAATCCTGAGGATTTTGATAAGGACAATGGTATAAAATTATTAAAAACGTGTATTGTCATCGGTTTTTGATAATTCTTCAAAATTTTGAATTAAAAAAAGTGGATAGAAATTGGATTCCAAGATTCCGTTACTTAGTTACATACATACCTACATACAAACACACATCCATACAACCCAAGCTAATAAAAGCGTGTTAAAAATAGGGATTTAATGTTGATATTCTAAAAAGTTTTAATTTACACTAGTCTGACACACTGACAAAAGTTAGTATTTAAATAAAAGGCAAGCAAGTACTTTAGAAAAAAATAGAAATTGCAAATGGACGCTCAAATCTATATGTTTTGAATTCAACTAAAAAATACAACAACATCATTGTATTATGCAAAATTTCGTCCCCAAGTAGGTACGGTTCACAGAATAAGCAAAACAACGCGAGTAAAAGAATCTATCATCCAGATCGTTGTGTGTACACATTACATTTTTTTGCTGTCTCTACGGCAATTTTTTCCGTGATTGATGGGATATAGAACCGCGAAGGGGTATTTATTGAGGGGCGTGTTTGTATTCTGTATGAGCTTTTCAATTATTTATTTATAGGTATTTTATTTTTACCTATTTCTGACAGACAGCAGTGTTAAGCGCTGTTTTACGGTTTGAATGTAATTAGCATAGTAAAGAAAGAGTAGTAGGTTAGCTAAGGCCGCTCGGTGAGATAATCACCTGCTCTTGCAGTGATGCATAGGATTGTCACTTTTATTTTTAGTTAAATACTAGCTGACCCAGCAAAATTTATACTGCCTCAGAATTTATTTATGAAATATGTTTCATATTTACTCACCTTTTAAACCTTCCCTGGACTTCCACAAATTATTTTAAACTAAAATTAACTAAAATCATTCCAGCCGGCCGATTTGTATGAGTTGTGCTACTACTCTTTCTTTACTATGTAGTTAGTGAGGTATACTTATTTTTAAGTATGATGAATAAGTTATTATTTCGATATAGTTATCCGAGGCGTTTCAACTTAGTTCTTAGAGTAGCAAAGATTTTGTGGTCAAGCTAAGTTAGGAATCTGATATTATCTGGAGTTTAGTTGCAGATGTACAAGGGCTACAGTAGACGCTTACCATCAGGTGCGCTGCATGATCATTTCCTTCTTCGTTTTGTGCAAAACTCTTCACATCCTAAGTGTACTGTGTGTTTGATCGACCACATTTAGTACTTTCATCCTATTTCGGTTTAATAAAGATGCTCATAATTGGCAAAGACCACTCACCATCATGTAACCTGTATTCTCGTGTACCCCAAATTCGTAAAAAAATGCAACATTCAAATTCATTACAAAAATAACATATAATAAACAAAGAGTAACCACAAAATAATAAAGCCGCACTTCATAAACAGTTCTCGAGTATAATGCCAGTGAGGGCACTAGTATGGCTCGCCAACCAACTTGTTTGGCACTCGTACCAAACATATGGTTTTAAAGCTTTGGAAACTTATATTTCCTGCTCATTTTCAATGAGAACCAATTTATATTTCTAGTAATTAAGATAGGGCTTACGGATTCTATAAATTGGAGTTACGTAGAGCGCAGTCGGTAGTTTGATGGGTGACCGTGAGTTCTTTTTATGTGTGTTGCGTCCTGCGGTGAGCTCTTTATGGGATCTGTGGTTGTTATTATAGGAGATCAGTCGTTAAATTTTGCCGGAGGCTTTATTCCGTAGGTTCTAGGCCTATCCCAATTGTGGAAGAAAATCTGTGCCCAGCAAAAACAAAATACGGCTACAACCTATTATTACTTTAATTCTACCAAATCTTTACTGACGTTTCGTCTTCCACACTGAGAGACCGAGGTTAAAATCCCACTCCACCTATTAATTGATTTGGCAATTTACTGTCACTTGGTTCAAGGGTGTCGGTAAAATATTTAGAGAAATTTGAGGGTGAAATACTGCTTTCAAGAACATGGCAGTTTGACACCACTTTTTAAAAATTTATATATAAATCCAGCTCCACATGTACTATTAGGTCAAGTTTATCGTTGTAAAAAACATTTTTTAAAAGATGTGTGTTAAGGAGTTTCTTTCGCCGCTTCTTCATAACGAAACACCTTGTGAAGTGGTGGTAGTTGTATTGACATTTAAAAAGTGCTCTGTAAAGAACCAATTTTGATTTAAAAAAAAATATTTGATTTGTTTGGATAAGGCATCTTGCAAAACTAACTTTTATTGATAAAACATCTCATGTATCTCATAAAAGATATTTCCTATTATTTTCTTTCTTTTATCTTTCCAAACCTTCACGCTTCAGTATAATTCAAAGCATTATTTCTATTTTATATGCACAAATAGATCGCATCTTGAAATTAGTTTTTTTCTCATTCCTTTAAAATGCTGCATTGTTATATTTCTTCATTGAGGGGTAAGTTTATAATGGCTCTGTTCTTGCAATTTCTTAATGGGATATTAGTTTTACCCGTGGCTTTACTCGTTTAGTCCACAACATAAAAGTAACACTTGCGCCTGGTTTTAATAAACAATATGGGGTGGCGGTTTTGATGCCTACAACTTGTGCACACTGGAACTAGGTAGGCGAAATAGAGAAAGCGCGGAGAAAGAAGAATTGGGTAGCTTTCCCTATGGAATAACGCACGTACCTGTGGTCTTGTAGTTGCAGCTCGGCAGGTCCTCTGGATTCTGTGCACTAATTCTAGGTAGGTATGCGGTTTGCGGTGCGCGATGTGAAAAGCGGAAACAAACGGAAAAATAGGGCCACGTGGTCGCGAAAAGAGAGTACGCAATTGCGGCGCGGTGCGTAAGGTCACGTAGCTCAAGGCCCACTCAACCGTCCTTGGGACTAGTGGCCAATGTGCATACAGTACGTCATCGTAGACGTCACCGGAGTACGTGCGTCGGGATTGGATGATTGCGGATGGGACTGTATGCACAAGCGAATAAGCGTTGCGGCGTAACCACAATATATAAAATGTTTGCCTACCAACGATAAAAAAATAACAATGACAGGTATGGAGTAATTGTCAAAAGTATTTTTTTTTATAATATAGTGCCAGAAGAGCATGCAGTCCACCTGATGGTAAGTGGCTACTATGGACATCTGTAATCAACCCCAGATAAGATTAGTTTCCTACTTGAGGTCGGCCATAAATGCGCCGCTACTCTTGAGGACTAAGCTAGAGTGCCTCGGAAAAGTAAGTCTCCCTTACTTTTTTAAAATCAGACAGACAGCAGCGCTTAAATCTGCTGTTATTAGGCAGGAATGGGTGTGGTGGTGCCGCCGTCACAGTCGAACCACAGAGGCTTCTACCACCTTCACGATAGGTACTATACCTCCTACATAATTGCTTGAGATCGAAATTTTATTACTATTAGTGTGATTAATAAACATTTAAATATCGATTAAAATTACGAAAACCTAGAGCATACATTTGAATAACAATATAAACTACTAATGATATATCATTACTACAATAATGACGATAGGAATGCTAATGAAACGTCATTACCGTAATAACGACATTCATTGTTAAACTCTATAGGCTTCAGAATTTTGGCTTACGGCAGAGATAAATTACTATTAAAAGCACTATAGGCTGTAGGTGCTATAAAAATTAAAAGTATAAAAAGATAAATTACATAAAATTTACAATTTTCTAGATATTTTAGCTTTACAGTTGTTGTTTTTTTGATACAAGTAAAACCGTTTATCGGGCGTCTTTCTCGTAGTTACATATTATTAAAATGTATCAGTTTCTATATAATATTAGTCTATAAATACATGAGTATAAGTAACCCTTACGCTGTTTGTCCACCGCAACCGTCACCGAGCCTCTACCGATATAATTAATGACGGCGCCGAAGTAGCGTACATACATTTACATACTATAGCAGCTTATCCACTGCGCGCCGTCACCCGAGCACCGTCATCCCGGCCGCCGATATTTCGAGTAGATCGGCGTGACCGCTAGATCGGCACCGAGATTTTGACGGGCCGATGTGCCGGCAATATAAAAACAAAGCTGGTACAAAATAAACCACCGATATCGGTCGCGGTGGACAAACTATCGCCGTCACGACATATTAAAATCGGCCCCAAAATAATCTCGTTCTCGCTATCGGCTCGGTGACGGTGCGGTGGACAAACAGCCTTACACGTCACTACTCGTAACTGCCGGCACGTATCCCGAATTAGAATAACAAATTGAAAGCCGACGCAATGTTCCAAAAACGATTGTTCTTCAAGTTTGAAACCTTGGCTTCAAACAAACATACTAAAGTCCAAAACAAACTCCAACTTCGTCGAAAGGTTACGTGTGATTAATTTGTTTACATCAAACTTTTACGGAAACTCTTAGTTAATTAAAACCTTTCGGTAACATGAGCGAAGTATATGAAATTGTCGAAAATAACTCAGTACCTACTATATAAACGATTGGATCTTTTTGCCTTGTTGTTGCTAATACTAGTACGCTTTGGTTTGAAAATTTTTGTCTCAATATAGTCAAAGGTAATATACAACACGTTATATAATTAAGAGTTGAGACGTAACGTTTTTGATGTGAAACATCTATAGCCGCACGTAAAACCGATTTCTGGCGTCGCCACACTATACGATGGTACATATATGCGGTCTATATGCAGTAGTGTGTACGGTGTGGCGACGCGTCGCCATGCGCAAAATTAAGTAGTCACGATTTGAAATAAATTCGTAAATTTTTGTATTTAATGAAAATAAAAGTTTATTCAATAAATAGTCATCGTTATCTGGAAAAAAATCGTAATATTTTATTTTATCATTATATCATTATGACATATTTGGTTCCTATCACAATATGTTCTTTTCTGCATATTACTTTTTTACAAAATAATGTCGATGTTTCACATCTGCCAGGCGTCCCGTGACGGCTCACATTTTTTTGTCCTACTTTTTACCCGGCTACGGGAGGTAATGTTTATCAAGCGTGTAAGCATTGGCTTTATGATTGTTTGTATGTATGCTCGACACGCTCTACAGAACAAAGGGTTTGGCGGATTTTAAAGTATGAGGTCTAGCTGGATTTGTTTGAATTATGGGAGTGACATAGGCTACATTGCTACCCTTGTCAATTAACTATTATATAGCAGTCAGTTCATTTGGCTCTTCAATAATTACTAGGTATTTTGTAAAGATGAAGTAGCAGCGAACATGTAGTAGCATACGCACATTACCATCCGTAGTCGGGTGTAGTCCGCGCCAAAATGCTAGTCCGCTCTGACGTTGTTGCGAGCAGGTGTAGTCATACAATATTCTATGGCGACGCGATTCATTTCTATACGAGTATTCGGGGCCGACTAGCAGTTTTACGCGGACTATAATAAATAAACAATGATTAAACAAACACATCTAATCTACACTTAGAATCATACTTATCCATGTACATGTAAACTCAACAAGGAGAACCTACAGAATGTTACTTAGTTAGTGGAAAAAGTTTGTTGTACAAATATCATGTTTCCCTTACCCTTGCGCGTAATGTTATTATCAGAAGTGGCGTACACTGGCGTGCGTGGAAAAACTCCCCTATTAATGTAATAAATTTCGCCGTCTAATTGTAATAAACTTTTGTGACATCTTTATGTAATTTTTATCCACTGATGGGAAGTGGCCCCTTCCTGTAATAGACATCTATCTACTTCAGTTAAGCCAAGAGTCGTACTTGAGGTTGGCCATAGATGTGTTGCAATATATGAGGACTAACTTGCAATGCCTCATATTTTTCATACCAAAACACAGCAGCGCTCATCACTATTGTTATAAGACAGAATAAGATATATAAAAATATGATACCATTGTGTAACAGTTTTAAAATATAAGTAACAACAATATTAGTGGTGATTGTTATGTGACTTTCTAATGTTAATTGTATGATGTAAATGTACTGAACCTAAAAATATAACAGCTGAACAGCGAAAAATGTTACCTACCACCTTCGAAGCGGAGACGTGATAATCTAATTTAAATCTTATCTTCATGGAAAAGCCAATCAATAACAATAAAAAATCGCCGTAATCAGCTACTGGGAATGAATAATAAATTTTTGAAATTTATTGACGAAGACAACTTTGTTATCATCCACGATATTTTAAGATTTGGTAACAATATTTTAAGATTTTTCCCAAATCCTAGTCATTAGCTTCACAATCGCGGATTATCGACAGGGGTGGCGAGTTTCGATACTTTGGGGTATAAAGGGTTAGGAAATTGGCTTGTAAGGGCACTTTTTACTTTTTATGATTATGATCACTTAAAATATGTTTTTACGACTAACTGTCGTCAGAGCTGTATTTGAGTCACAATGTTAGCCTCAAAGTACGAAAATTATAAATGAAAAAATATAAGAGATTACTTGTCACCAAGAATTAAATTACCTACAATCCTCCATTGTCCGATTTCGGGGATACTACCACTAATCCTATTTACCACCACGGCTAAGGAGTTTGTGCTTCAAAGGTATGCTTAAGCAGGGGCAATCGAGATTTCGACTTGTTCTTCACGGGTACAAATGTATCACGGCCGATTTTAGAAAGGATTTTGATTATATCTGATTGACTACCTGTTCATACAATGACTACAAACCCGATAGCATGCAGTCCACCAGAGGGTAAGTAGTTGCTATCGCATATAGAAGTTTGTGTGATTATAAGGATCAAGATCTGGGGTACCAAAGATAAGATTAGCTCTGAAGTCAACCACAGATGCGTGATCACTGAAGATTAAATTTGGAACGCCTCGGATTTGTCTCTTATACCATACCCTTTAAAGTGAAATGCAGCAGCACTTAACACTGCTGTTATAAAACAGAAGTAGTAGTGACGGTAGTACCTTTCGCTCCATAAAGGGTTCTACTACCTCCAAAACATTAATCTACTTTTCGAAATTCGTACGAAAATTTGTCGCCCATTGTTCCACAGTATTCGAATGATCTAATTTAAACCCTTCTTATCACCTGGCTAACCATCCCTATGGAAGATTGCTGAAAAAAATTCAGTAAATCCTCCCCTTTCAAAGCAACTTCGGAAACGACGGCGTACATTTTTCATTGGCCTCGAGTGAATTGGATGGAATTAATTAGACTCCGAGTTATTATTTACTACCTCTTGTACCGTGAATGCTAAAAACCTTTTGGATTTTTAAGGAAGGCGTATTTTTACATTTTCTATGTTAGTAAAGTAAGTCCGAACGAATTTGGAGACCTAGATGCATTTTTTTTATGTTCCACTGCTGGGCAAAAATCTCCCAACAATTGGAGAAGTCCAAGAATCATAACAAACACGTTTGAGCTTACCGTATTTTAAGAAACACGGTGGTGCTTATATGTAGCCACTAACGGTCATCCATCCACTTTTGGCCGCGCTTCACGTTGCTTCACCTTGTATATTGGTCACACGCAGTCAACTACTTGAAGTTGATCTCAATTAATTATATGTATAAGTAGATCTGCAATTACATTGGTAGCCTTCACTTCTTTGAAGGCGGTTTGGACTTTCCATGCATTATTTATGTTTCCTCACTTCTCTTTTACAACTATAAGGTATTTTATAGCAATGAGTTATTCGAATGATCGTATGTTATATCACAGAACACAATTGTAGTTTTAAATCATTTGGCAATGTTTCAACTTCCGCAATCGATAGGAATGGAGGTCAAAGATATATCTGCTCTCTATCGATGTAATTGCGCGTGTCGACGTGCAAGGACAGTTCTGACTGCGGTAGCATCACTGTCACACATATATGTGTTCAATGGTAACAGAAGCACAAAAATCTTGATTGGGATAATAAGGTATAAGTACAAAGGGATATGAAGATACTTATTCCATTTTAAGGCTTTCTTTTTCTGGTTTGAAGGGTAAGGTTGTGGCAAGGGAGGTATAGGTACTTATAAGAGGCGTTCCAAATTAGTTGTCAGGGTTAGCAAAGCATTGTGGCCAATCTCAGGTAGGACTCCTAAGTGTAAAAAACACCGATTGTTCGTAGATAAATATGAAGAGTCCCTAAGAGAGCAGTGTGTGGAGAATGTTTACACTTAAGCGTTTTCCTCGATCTTGACCTTGCATTGTTAATTTACCCTGTGGACTAAGTTGTAACGCCCAGGATAAGTATGTCTTCCTTACCACAACCTACAAAGCGGAACACAGCTTTTAACACTGATTTTATAGACAGAAATAGGTTTCTGCCTAATAACATCAGTGTTAAATCCTACTTCTAAGTGACTCCTAAGTGACAATGATGCCTTCGGAGTCGATCCAAAAAGGGTTCTACCACCCTTAAAGTGCTTTTCGAAATTCTTTAGATATTTGTTCTACAGTATTGTCTCTCGAATTATATAATTTAAACCCTTCTTTTATCACCTTGCTAAAGAACATTGCTGAAAACTAAAAATGCGACTCCGACTGGATAAATATAGGGAGTCTCTAAGATAACTGTGTTTGGAGAATGTTAACGCTTTACCCGTTTTCTCGATCTTGCGCTTGCATTATTAATAAATACTTTCGAGGAAGTGGAACCCTTTTAAGTAATTTCGAAGGGTGTTTATGTTTAAACGAGTTTTGTGACGAGGCATTACTTGTGTTCTATTTTCAATATATGCAGACTTGTGTAGATTAGTGTTAGGTGTCCGAGGTTTCTTTCAGGCACGGAACTGATTTTCAAAGTTATGTGGGTGCTAGAAATTAACTATTACGTTTCTAAGTTTATAAAACTCAAATGTAAGTACGCTCAATTACATGTACTGAAATTACATTTGAGTTATATAAAATGAAGAAAAAGACTTGTTTTTCTTTAACTAACTCTATCTAAATTAACTTTTTACGTTTGTTAATATTTTACTCATAAGCTTTTAAACTTAAGATACATTTGAACTATGTAATAAAATCTACAGTTTATTTCTTAGTATCATCAAATATTTTTGAAGGGATAAAAAGCGGTTGTCAGATTTTTAAATTTAATGTATTTAAACTATCGTTAATTGTCTTCTATAATATAGTATTGGTCCAAGAAAGTGTCATCTTGATATGGATATACTGAAAAATTAAAAATATAAATTAGTTTTAGTAAATTAAAAGACGTAAAAGTTTTTCCCCCGTCGAAATTTGGATATTTTTATCGCTATTGTGAAGGCTGTTCTCTTGTGGAGTGGAGTTAGGTTAGTTAACTTAGGTAAAGTTAAATCCTGTTTGTAATAGAGAAAGATATAAAATAATTATAGTTTAAAAACTAACAACCACGCTAAAATCGCACAAGGAAAATCGTTAATTCTGATTCCTGACGATCCTCATGAGGAGAATGGGATAAAATTATTAAAATCGTGTATTGTCATCGGTTCTTAATAATTCATAATTTTAAATTAATCGGACCATTCAAAGTGTGTAAAAATCGAGTTCAAAGATTCTGTTACATATATTCATGCACACATAAATACAACCAAAGCTAATAAAAGCCTGGTAATAAAAACTTACAGATATACTCAGTTAGATCCTTCACGGTGTAGCATTCTCCCATGTGGACCACTTGCCATACTGAAAAAATAGATTTTGCATAGCACTTTACATATTGGCTACATACAAAGACAAGGGGATCACGACTTATTACTATTTATTTTTATTATTTATTTTTTGTTATATGTAATATAGAAGAAGCAGACGTGTATGTCGGCCGTGTGTCGTAAAGCAGCTACTGCCACCGATGGAGATCTGCCATCAACTCCAGACAAGACCAGATTCCCACCTGATCAGCCGCAAATGCGCCGCTACCTCTGAGTATGTCTCCCTCACCACACCCTTCAAACTAGAATACAACAGCGCTTAACATTGCTGTTAATAGGCAGAAATAGGTGTGGTGGTGGTGACGGAGTCGTAGCACTTCTTTGATGGAGGTCCTTAATACGACATATGTATCTATAATACATATAACGTTAATTAAACTGAGATGGTATCAGTGTTAAGTCGATGAAGGTTTTTGTACAAAAGCCATGATAATTTCCGTTCTATATCCCTATGTTTAATCTTTTTGGTTTGCACCTAATAAATAACCGTCAAATTTCTCAAATAACCCACAACAGTTTAAACTCGAAACGAATTACTGGAAGTGGCGTACGACGGTGGTTCTTTTATGTATTCAGCTCTCATTTTCTCGTTTATTCCGTCTATATAAAACTTAAATAACTTTCTGTCTCTATGTTGTATACTTTATATATTTTTTTTTTTTATGTTTAAAGTAGGTATACGTATCTGTTAATGAAAGTCACATCAAAATTGGTTTAACCGGTTCGAAGATTACTCCGTGTAAAAACTAAAAATAAATTTAGACATAGCCTGCAGTCAAATGTTGTTAAGTGGCAACTGCCACGTAGACATATGTAATCAACCCTAGATAAGATTAAAGTCCTAACCGCAACACAGCAGTGCCAAAAACTGCTGTTATTAGAGAAATAGGTGTGGCGTTTGTACTTCCAGAGTTGAACTAGGAAGGGTTCTACCACCATGTAACTATTATTCATTTAGTTTGAATACTTATCAATATTAAGATAAAAGCAAGTGATACCACGTGTTCGGGCTAGTCTCCATAAGTGCTTGTGCTTTTAGCGCGAGGCTGTCATCTGAAGTGACGCCTGACACCTCACTTTATCAAGATGCTAAGAACAAAGTATTTCCTTGCATGCTTTAGTATATTTATACGAGTAAGAACACGTATTTTCCATAGTAACATAGTATAGTATGCGCTTTATATTTTTATTATTTATAAAGTAATTAGCACTTGTTTAAATATGTGAAGGAATACATCGAGGAAACCTGCATACCTGAGAAATCTTAAAAAAAGAAGTTTTCAAAGGTATGTGAAGTCTACCAATTTGCACTTGGCCAGCGCGGTGGACCCAATCCTTCTCATTCTGAGAGGAAATCTGTGCGCAGCATTGGGACAGTAATGAGTAGATGATAATGATGAACATAGTGTAGTATTCTCATTATATTTTTATTATATAGAAATAGCACTTGAGCATGCTCCCCAACTAAATGTTGAAGGTGGAGAACCCTTTGTTGTTCGACTCCGGCGGCACTACCGTCATACCTATTTCTACCTCATAACCGCAGTGTTACAATATAAATTTAATAAAATATATTTTTTTTAAAATGTATTTACCTTCATATCTTTCCATACAATTGACATAGTCTAACAAGCAATAGTTCTTGAAATTGTGATACATGTAATAAAGAGTTCGGCCGCAAAGTTTGCCCGTCCTGTAAAAAAAAATGCATTTATTAGTATGACTATGTATATTTTAGTATTAAAATTACATCATAATTGATTAAACGTAAAGATAATAATGGTATGGTAAGTAAGGGTAGGTTTGTAAATCTATAGAGTTAAGCAGCGTTGGGCACGGTCGGGAACTTGATTGGTGACCGCTGGTGACTAAGCGCTTTTGAGCTTAAAGATACAGTCAACTACGATACTAACGATAGTATGCCACGAGGCATGGTCTGTGATTTCAATGATACATTAATTGTTCATTAAACGGTATCTTATTCCACCAATTATGAGCACAGTCCAATGCCTAACAATGAGACATAAAAAAGGTTGCAGCCCAGAATTTTTTTATATAGATAATATAGGAGTAGTAGACGAGCATGCAGTGATGGTAAGTGGCTACTGCCGCCCATGGACATCTATAATCAACCCCAGATAGGATTAGATATTCCTACCTGAGGTCGGCCACAGACGTGCCGTTACTCCTGAGGACTAAGCTGCAATGCCTCGGAAAAGTATGTCTCCCTTACCACACCCTTCAAACCAGAACGCTTAATAATCCTGTTTTAAGGTAGAAATAGGTGTGGCGGTGGTGCCGCCGGAGACGAACCACAAAGGGTTCTACCACCTTGTAGATTAATGGTAGTTCCAAAGCCAAATCACAAATAGTTCTGCCTCTGACAATTTACCTCAAGCCTCATTTGCATATAAACGCAACCCCTTTATAATTTCCCTTAAATCAAAGTATAATTACATTTTAAAACATTCGTGTGTGCCAGTTTAAAAGCTTGGAACTCAAGTTTTATATTTCACTCATATCTTACTCCATTAAAAGCACTACGTTTCAAATTTCACAAATTAATTTACCGTTTTGAAAAACTTGTGGTATTTTTAAATGTTTATGTAGGGCATTGTCGGGTTAGTTAGTTGTGAAGGACCCTTTGTGGTTCGACTCAGGTGGAAACACCGCCACACCTATTTCTGTCTAATAACAGCATTGTAGCGCCGCTGTGTTCTGGTTTAAAGAGTGTACTGGTGACATACATTTCAGCTTAGTCCTCAGGAAAGCGGCTCATCTGTGACCCGCCTAAGCTAGGAGTGTAATCTTATCCGGAGTTGATTACAGATGTCCATGGGCGTCAGTAGCCACTTATGATCAGATGGATGCATGCTCGGCTGCTATTCCTATATTATAAGAAAATTTTAGATATTATGCATTCAGACCTCAATAAGTCATTTGTGAATAGAATAATTTCATCGGAAATTCTTGTGTGGGGTTTCTCTCACTACATGTGGCTCTTCAAGAGGGGTGCAAAAAGAGCTCTCCTTTAAAGCCGGCGATGCATTGGCGACTCCTCTGATGTTGCAAATGTCCGAGCGATGGTGAGTACTTTTCACCAGGTAGCTCGTCTGCTTTATTAGGTATACTTATAAAAAAAGAGTATCTTACTCATATGCCTTCATACAATATTGCGCCAAGTAGTCACAATCTTCTTCAAAGGAGATGCGACCGAGAGTCGTTCGCATGTATTTCCTCGTGGTCGTAGAAGGTGTTGTAAACCTTTGGATGAATATATGCATATAATTTTGCCTATATTTTTTTATGTGTCACAAACGGACATGGCATTCTCCTCAGATTAAGAAAAATAAAAGACGTAGTTCATGTAATTTAAAGACGTCATTTTTTTAACTGACGTATACGAATTTAACAACACCTTATACATATTTTCGTGGTCACGAGAAAACAGTGAGCTGTTACTACGAACCATGTAACTTACGTAATATAACCCATATTATCTGCAGTAAAGAAAATGAAAACTGCGTATCGTAAATATCCGTTATATATAAATACAATAATTCCACTATAATATTTGCTTTAAATCAGACTCCTTATAATACATAAAGCCGTTTGGGCCACAGCCCGCCTACAAAGAATGATGGTAAGAGGCTATTGCCCCGCATGGACATCTGTAAATAACCCTCTATAAGATTAGGTACCTACTGAGGTCGACTATACATGCATCGTTACCCCTGAGGACTAAGCTGGAAAGCCTCGGCGAAGTATCTCTTACCATACCCTTCAAACCAGAATACAGCAGCGCTTAACACGACTGTTATTATGCAAAAATAGGTGTGCATACACTCTAAATACATGAACGCTTTCTACACCCACAGCCTTACACTAGGATTCCCTGTAAGTCTTTAACCTAACCTAAATGCATTATTCAGTTTAATGTCTGACCGGGGATCGAACCCAGGACCCCCTGCACACTGGTCTGACGCGCGGAACGTCCTGCGCGTCAGACCAGTGTGGTGACCGCTCCGCCGCGACCGCTCCGACGCAGGTCGTCTATACATAACCCTCTTTCTGTTGCAAATGGGAGTAAAAACAAGTCAAGTTACCGCGTAGCAGCACCAAGTACTTCTTTGTTTTTGTCGTCTCGCACAGTTGTTGGGAAGGTATACAAATGTGTCTCATCATCTGCCAACTCCTGTCTCCGGTAAGGGACTGTAGCCGAAACATTCTGTACGGTGGCGTTCGGTTCATCTGAGCCTTAAATACAAGAGAAATTACGAATATGTTGTTTTGAATTATTAGTTTGAACTGGTTAAAACCGCTTCATGTCTGATATTGTGGCACGGGATTCCTAAATCGTTCTCACAGAAGTCACTAGGATATTTGAAGCACCTGGGTCGGTTTTAAGGATTTCATAAAGGATAGAAACACGAGGTGTTCCATTTTTTTAATGTAATATAGGAGTAGCCGACGAGCATGCAGTCCACCTGATGGTAAGTGGCTACTGCCGCCCATGGACATCTCTAATCAACCCCAGATAGGATTAGATATTCCTACCTGTGGTCGCCCACAGATGCGCCGCTACTCCTGAGGCCTAAGCTGGAACGCCTCGAAAAAGTATGTCTACCTTACCACACCCTTCAAACCAGTACACTAGGTAGAAATAGTTGTGGTGGTGGTGGTGCCGCCGAAGTCAAACCACAACGGGTTCTGCTTGAAGCACCTGAGCCGGTTTTAAGGGTTTCATAAAGGATAAAAACACGAGGTGTTCCGACTTAGTACTAATATCTAGCAACTCATCTATAATCCTTACGTTTAACTTCAACTCAAGTTCAGCTACACCGATTTCTTAAGAAAGCTAAAGTATTATATTTCTCACTTGTAAAGTGTGGTAAAGGAGATATACTATCCTTTGTACGTTGTAGATGTTCCTGAGTTTAAATCGTGTGTGCATAAATATTAAATAAATTAATTAATATGTTCCAACTTCGTCTTTGAAGCAGTGATAAGAAAAGAAAAGAAGAAGCCTAGTGGTTAAGAAACTCGGCCTCTCGGTCGAGGTGTCCGAGGTTCAAATCCCAGGCCAAATCTGATTTCTCAAAGTTATATGCATATTAGAAATTAATTATCATTTGCTAAACGGTGAAGGAAAACATCGCGAGGAAACCTGCATTCCTGAGAGATTTATGAAAAAAAAATCTCAAAGGTATGTGAAGTCTACCAATACGCACTTGGCCAGCGCGGTGGACTATGGCCTAATCCTTCTCATTCTGAGAGGAGACCCGTGCCCAGCAGTGGGACAGTAATGGGTTGACGATGATAATGATGAACTTAGTCTTCAGTAATAACGCATTAGGGAGGACTCCAATCTTATTTGAAGTTGATTACAGATGTGGCCACTTACGATTAGTTGGACTATATAGTCGTTTACCTCTATATTATGAAAAAAATCTTAAAAACTTTGGATAAGACAAGAATTGGACAAGTCATAAATCCAAGTCTCATCAAAATGATTTCGTCAGAATTGAATTTCCCATAAACATGTGGCTTATGGGGAACAAATCCCAAGGGTTATTTTTCGAGAATCTCCTTGTGTTAGTGATATATTACAAGGGGGCGAGGCTGTTGAAAACCACTTTGGTTCGGAGACAAATGGTGTTCGTTTTTTAACTTGCAAAAAGTTGTATTTGTATTCATATGTTTGTGATTGATTAATGTGGTACGTGACTAAAATAAATTCAATATTTAAAAGTTCATGAGAATAATGGTGGGAATAAAGATTTTATGAATATATTTTTTTATACATATTGAAGCAGCATAAAATAGTGCAGTTCACCTGATGTCAGTAAGTAAGTGATCACTGTTGCCCATGGACATTTGTAATCAACTGCATGTTGTACAGGGACTACCTGAATCCCATCACATGTATGCGTTGCAATTTGCCGAAGAGGGTTTCAGATGGAAATCTGAAGTTATCCTCACCCTTCTAGCCAAACGCAAAACTGCTTGACGTAAGAAATAAGGATTCCTGTGGTACGTCCCAAATCAGTCAAATAAATAGGTACCAATTCTACCAACTTTCAAAAAATCGTACACTCAAAGTATATTTAATATCTATAGCTTAAAACAAACAACATTAAACAGTTACAAATAATAATAACGTACTTTACCTCCATAGACTAGGGTTCTGAGAAAAAATACTCCCCATATTTGAAGAATCTTCATATTAATGTTAGCAAATTATTATTTTAATGTAATACTTGTTTTATATTTATTATGTTTGTTTCATGTTATTTCACAATTTTTCGTGTAATGACTGTTCCTGTTGTTAAATTATTTTCAAATATATCTGATTCTGACATTTAAATATTAAACGTGTTATCCCATGTTTCTAATTTCGTTTGGTGCTATTTTTGTTTCTCAGTAAATATTTCTGTTTCTGATACAAATTCTGTTTCTTTGCGTACTTGGGGAAGTAGCTCTTTCATATAAAGATACTGTTATTTACACAAGAGGTTGAAGTGTACTTATTGCGAAATAGACGCGTTTACTCTAAGTATAAGAAAATAACGCCCACACAGAAAGTAGGTATATCTGTCTGTCTACACACATAAATACTAAATTATAGTAATTTCACGAAGTTTTACTTTATCTTATTTTAATGAGTTATTTATTCTTGATGACTTTAGAGTTACAATAATTGATGAATAATGTTCTATGTTTTATATATCCGCATTAGGCCAGCGTGGTAGGATAGGCTCTAGACAGCCGACACTTGTGGTACACCCGTGCCCAGCGGTGGACACATACCCCCACTATTGGAGAAGACCTGGAGCTTCACTGCCAAAGCAAAATAATGAATGTTTAATAATATATGTTAAATAATATTTTTAGCTACAAACAATGAAACAAATCGAACATTCTCATATTTCATATTCCCGTGAAGTTTATTAAAAACTGCAGCGAACATAAAAGTAATTGGAAGTTAATGGAATGTTACAAGTCAATATCGGTAGCCGATGTAACCTGAGTTTAATAACGAAACTTCATATAAAATTTAAGTGAAATTCTCTACTAACATTTTGTGTTTACAGCTCAGAAATATCGGTAACTATTAAAGGTAATAAATCTTACCGTGGCTCGAATCCGGAGATACCGCATACCTTGCCGAAGCGTCCAGCTTAGTCCTCAGGGAGAGCGGGGCGTCTGTGGCCGACCTCAGGTAGGAATATTATCTGGGGTTGATTACAGATGCCCATGCGCGGCAGTAGCCACTTAACCTTTTTTGGACGGTATGCTCACCAAAAAAAAAAAAACACCACCACACCTATTTATACCCTTACCATGAGTTTTTACGTTTTAAGAAATATGACTGTTTTGGTATTTGGTTTGGTAAGGGTACTGATTTAAAGGTGGTAGAACCATTTTGGTTCGACATGGGTCTCACCTATTTCTAGCGTGAATCAGTTTTGTATTTCGATTGATGGCTGTGGATCCCGACTCATTTACGTAATGAGGTGATTATTAGTCCTAAGGAGTATAACGCATTTACGATTGGCTTCAGGTAGAACTTAAATGAAATTGTTTTCTAGATAAGTCAGTGATCTTTGGAATGTATTCTTGTCTGTTAATTCAATCCGATATAAATAATCGGATAAAGCAGAGACACATAAGGTGTTACTACGTAGTCCTTAGGAAAAACAATCCTAGGTAGATTTTTTATTTAATGCTACTTTTTTATTTAGTTTGCTACTTCTATATTATAAAACATCACCATCATCAGCACATCCTTTACTGTCCCACTGCGGGGCACGGGTCTCCTCTCATAATGAGAAGGCCATAGTCCACCGCGCTGGCCAGGTGCGTATTGGTAGACTTCACATACCTTCGAGATTTCTTTTTTTTTATTAATCTCGAAGGTATGTCAAGTCTACTCCCGATGTTTTCCTTCACCGTTTTAGCAAGTTATATATTTTTCTTCTATATTATAAAAAATACCAGTTTCGTAAAATAACATTGGATGCATATGTCAATAAAACATATTTTAAATTCCCGACCACAAAACTTGCACCAAATAACAATCTGGTTTACGAACCGTATAGGGTTATGCATTTATTTTTCTGTCCGGCACCAAATGATATATCTTTCCGACGGAATTTACCTACTTCGTGAACCGAAGTTACACCTAACCATAGAGTACAGCCGAATAGAAGTACCTTCGATAATACTTAAAGACTAGTTGCTTTTATGTATTACATAAGATATTAAGAATTGAAAAAAAAAATCTGGTTCCCCCAATGTAAAATTAAAATCTACGAACCAGTTTTTAATCATTTTTGTTACGGTTTTTTATTTAAATACGATTGAAATTATGTGTTCTGTGTATGACGGTATGATGATGAGCTTAAATAAAGTGCCTTTAAAGCAGTTTTCAAAGGTGTCTCAAGTTTACAAATTTGCACTGGATGGCCTAAACTACTCTTACTCTGATAGGAGACAGTGGCACACTAATGCCGACAACATTTAATTACCATCTTTGGTTCTAAAGTTCGTATATTTTCTGGTATAATCTAAGGCACTAAGCTCATTTATTGTTCCGTCCCTTAGGTGCCATTTCTAGTCCATATTCCACTCTATAGTACCAGCTCAATTTCTTAAACGGAGCCAGCAGATACTTTCCGAGCGTCATCCCACGAAATGGAAAAGTTGACTTTATTTATATGCTTACAACTAAACCGAGAAAAGAATAAGTTTAAAACTTAGCAGACATAGGTATTATTTTATAATCCACTAGGAGTGCCCGCGGATTCGCCCGCTTTTTGTTCAATCATAATAAAGTATAAACTATAGCACTCCTGAATAGTGTAGCTTTCTGATTGTGAAAGATTTTTTATGATCGGTTTAGTATTTCCGAAGATTAGCGCTTACAAACAAACAAACTTTACCCTTAGATGCCAAAAGTCAAAGTTTTAAACTTTACCTCTTTATAACATTAGTATAGATTTGAGAGGAGAGCCAGTATTATACTAGTGTGTGGTACCAACTCCATACTTATTTCTAGCTTGAGCAGAAATGTCTCAAGCTAGAAATAAGTATGGAGTTTGGTGGAAGGGTGTGCACTATGCACGCATTGACTTACATATGAGGTGACATCTTAGTCCTCAGCAGAGATAAAGTCATTTTGATCTGTGATTAGCTTCAGATAGGACCTGTTTTATCTGGAGTTGGTCACAGATGTCTAAAGGTGGCAATGACTATTTACCATCAAGTGGACTGCTAAGCCTACTCACTGCAAGCTCGTTTGCTATCCCAATATTAAACAGATTGCTGTCCATTGATACTAATATGAACCAACGAACCCATGTAGGATGTGTTAAAATCACTAAGAAGGCATTGGACTAGATTTTTTTTTTATTGATAATAAAATCTCGAAACGACGGCTCCATATACCCGCGCATGAAATTTAGCTGCAAGCGGTCACCCATCAAACTCTCGACCGCGCTCCACGTTGCTTAACTGTGCAGACCTATCACGATCATCTCAAGCTGTGGGGCTAAGGATATAGCACATCATCGGATATTAATCATATCCAAATTACTTTACTTAAGTTCTAGTATATTGACCAAAAGGTTTTCAATTATTTTAATAGGTACATTAAAAGTTTCACCCAGTTTGTGTACGTTGAACAATCAAGCAATGTCTGTTTATTCAGATCATTCGTAGCTATTTTATGTACCTGATTTGCGAATCTGCGGATCGTCAGTTGACTTATAGCCAAGCTTTAGTGCCTGACAAATAGCTCTATTTTCTACGTGACAACCATTTACAGACAAATTTCTGCTTTATTCTTATAGCACTCTGGTCCTGTTCATGTTAATCTGTTTGTGGAATTTTCAAGATGTTTCAAGTGGAATTGTAATGTATTTATTTCGAATGTTGATAGTTTTAACGCTGTTACCGGTATTGTTGAAGCAAATTGACCTTTTAATATGCCATCTTAAATGTCATCTCGAAGAACATTCTGTATTTTTTTTTTTTATAATATAAGAGTAGCAGACGAGCATGCAGTCCACCTGATGGTAAGTGGCTACTGCCGCCCATGGACATCTGTAATCAACCCCAGATAGGATTAGATATTCCTACCTGAGGTCGGCCACAGATGCGCCGCTACCCCTGAGGACTAAGCTGGAACGCCTCGGAAAAGTCTGTCTCCCTTACAACCGGAACCTTCAAACCGGAACACAGCAGCGCTTAACACTGCTGTTATTAGGTTGAAATAGGTGTGGCGGTGGTGCCGCCGGAGTCGAACCACAAAGGGTTCTACCACCTTCATTAAATATGTTAAGTTTATATTAAGTTTATTTTATACATTTCGTGTGTTGTTGAAAGTAGTAGTAGACCATTGAAATGTTACATTTGGTTTGCAATTGTCAGAGGATGCAATTGTATTATTAACACGCTTTTATTAGCTTGGGTTGTACGTTTGTATGTATGTATGTACGTAACAGTAACGGAATCTTTGAGCCCGATTTCTATCCACTTTGAACGTTTAGTTTAATTCAAAATTTTGAAGAATTATCAAGAACCGATGACAATACACGATTTTAATTATGTTGTACCATTGTCCTTATCAATATCCTCAGGATTAACGATTTTCGAGGCGAGAGAAAGCGCCTTATGGAGCATTCAGGCAAAGTTACTAGATTGATTTTTAGCTTTGGAGAATAATTATGTTATTTCCCTATAACTCAAATGTACTGAAACATACTGATTTCGTACTCAAAGGATAAAACGAAACCCTCCGCTGTCTGTTCGTGAGTCACAGGGCTTTATCTCTTAAACCGTAATAGATAGACACTTGATTTTTTTACAAACGATGCATGATGGTGGTCGCTATAACAACAAATACTAAAAATTAATAAAATAAATATAGTTTCAAAAACTAAAAAACACGCTTTAATGTTAAAATCAAATAAAAAGCAAAAAATAATCTTCAATCTAGGAATCAATTAAGGAACAGTAAATAGTAGATATCATTGTGGAAAAAGTGTGGGGCGCTTTTCGAACCTGATAAATGGAGCACCCCAAACTTTTTCCACAATTATACTATTTACTGTTCCTTAATTGATTCCTAGATTGAAGATTATTTTTTGCTTTTTATTTGATTTTAACATAAAAGCGTGTTTTTTAGTTTTTTAAACTATATTTATTTTAATGTTAAGCTAAATCCTAGTTTGTAAGGTTGCAACTCTTGTCCCTCGGCCGCTATCTTGAAAAGAGGACATAATTTGTTTTCACTGTCTATAAATAGTGTGCCTGATACTATTCCTCACACAGAAAAATTGTAAGAACAATTATGCTCTACAATTGAATTATCTACAACTTTGCTTCTATAACTTTTTGTCGTAAAACCAAAAATAACAAACTTAATTACCATGATTATGTATTGAAATTTGGGAACAAATTTTCTTTACTAAGTTTTCTTTCCGTTACTCAGCCAGACATCATTACTAAATTTTTGTTGCTCTTTTACTTTGAACACTAAAGTTAAATCTGACGTCTGTTTGTAACTCTTGATGTTTTGAAACATATTTGAGCAAACGTTTTAAGATTTCATTCGAGCCTCTTCAACTTGTTCGCCTTCTTGCAAAAAGTCAAGGATTCTTCAAAGTGGAAAACTACGTGACTAAATCTGAGAGTTAGCTGCTACGAATTTTATTTCATTTTTTCTTTCTAGATTATTTAATTTCACATGTAATAGTGTTTTTGTGGTACTAGAATTTTATTAGAAACTAGCTGACCCGGCAAACTTTGTACCGCCTCAAAATCTATTTATCAAATATATTTCATATGAAATATAGCCTATGTTACTCGTAGATAATGTAGCTTTCGAATGGTGAAAGAATTTTTAATATCGGTCCAGTAGTTTTTGAGCCTATTCATTACAACCAAACAAACAAACAAAGTCCTCTTTATATTATTAGTGTAGAAAATTTGACTTAGTTGCAAGAAAAAATCGTGATAGGAATTGCAAGGAATACTTAGTACTGACATACTTATTTCTGCTTTGAAACAGCACTAAGTATAGTTGGTAACGGGCTAATGTTTGATGGTATGGCACCTTAGTGGTATTTCAAATTGATTATCGATATCCATGTGAGTTAACGAGTACTATCAGGTGGTCTGCAATCTTGTTCGCATAAGGAAAATCATAATCCTGACGATTCTGATGAGGAAAATGGAACAAAATTATTAAAATCGTGTTTTGTCATCGGTTCTTGATAAGTGTTCAAAATTTAAAATTAATCGGAGCGTTGAAAGTGGGTAAAAATCGAGTTCTATGATTCCGTTATATACATACAGGTAAAGATAATAAAAGGGTGGTAAAAAGACAAGAAAAGAATAGAGACTACACACTTAACTGCCTCATAATTTGATGTATAATACGTTTACCTAACAAAACTGACGTAACAAAAAGATAGTCTACAAAGTGCTTCAGCTTTTAAAAGTCTATAAAATACTTTTCACTAAGCTCAAGAGCTTTAAGCTCCCGTTTTTATTTCCTTTCAAAGTCAAGTGGAGATATTTGCATTCTTTTGACGCGAGATGCAAGCCTCGTACTGTTGAATGAAATTGACTGGAACGATAGTGGAACAAGTTAAGGCTTTTATTTTAGGTACTCGTATATAAGCTGAAGAGACTTTGTTGATATTTATGACTTTGAAGTTTTTTTTATTAAATATTTTCAATATGCTTCTTTGGCAAACCCAAACCTTTCTTTTGCTTCTTGAAATAGTTTTTATTTTTGAAATCTATCCTTGTAATAAAAATATGTATTTTGTTCAAGTCAAAGGTGAATGTAATCGACAGTGAAGGAAAACATCATGAGGAAACCTGCATACCTGAGAAATCCTAAAAAAAATGTTTTTCAAGGTCTGTGAAGTCTATCTGTTATATCTTAGATTTGTAATTAATTAATACAATCTATATTGAGAAAAACATGTTTTATATTTCAAACCATTTTATTATATTCAAATCATAACTGACGTCTGACACTTGCCAAAGAGTTGCTGCCAGTACCTCATATATACAACACTCTCCCTCGCTTAAAAAAAAATAAATTTACTGAATTTCTATCTTAACTAAAACATTTTCTATGCATATATCTAATAACAACTTATAATCATCTTATTCTTAACTTTAACTACATTTAAGAAGTTGGTTGACATGTCGCTTCCACTTGAGTCCATCTACTTATCATATATCTTAACATTTACTGGATTCGGTCTTCTTAATGAAAAACGACATCTCAACTCCTTTCTTTACATTAATTTTGCTAGACTAAACTAAACTGCCGGTAGTTTTATGCAGATGCAGTATATCTTTAAAATATCTTAATAAGTTACACAATATATATTTTTTTTTTAGTTTCTTTTTGAACGATTTGCTAATCTTATGTTTTAAGTCTGATTTAAAGTTAATAGAATTACATTCAAAACCTTTATCAATGATTTCATGTTGTCCTTCTTTATTTTGACAATTAATTAATTAGTTGCTACATGTGATAAATAATCTGCTGGATTATTTTTTGACAAATTAACTAACTTAAATTAATTAAATAAATTAATTAAATTAGCCAATATTGTAGTCGCCTTGCTGCCATTTTTGGTATACCATGTTTTGGTCTAACCTAAAATTTTTGTCAATACTTCATTATTAGTTTGTAAGATAAACTTATGCTCAAATAATAATTCATAAAATTTGCTTCCAAACAATAGCATAGGCCTATAAAATTGGATCATTTAATTTGGTATCATTCAATTTTTACTTGCAAACGCAACCAATCGTATAAAATTATTACTGTCTTTTATAGATAATACAGCAGCTACCCCACTGTCTGCTGAATCATAAGTTCAGATAATTATAGAATAGAAATAGTATTTTTTTTAAAACAATCATAAAGTGGCTTTAAAATAATTGCCATATTTTGCAGAAATTTATTATAATAATTAATTCTTCCTATTTTTTTTTTAATTTCCTTTCCTTAAATTTACTTTTAATAATTTTAATACCTACTTTATTTACTTCAAAACCAAAAATATCTAGCTTTTCTTCAAAAAATTTACATTTATTGACTTTTAACTTTAATCCTGAGTCACTGAGTCTTTGAAGTATCTCTTTCATTCTCTCATATGTAATTATAAAAGTTTTTCCATGTATGTATATATTATCTATGTAAACAATAACGTCTAATCCATTTAGTTTTCGTGTAATTAATTTTTCAAAAATACCTGGGTCAGTACTAACACCAAATGGTAAATATAAATATTTGTAGATAACTTCCTCAGTTACTATTGTTACTGATTTCTGAGATTCTTTGTCTAATGAAGCGTTTAAATATGCATCCTGAAAGTCTACTTCAAAAAAATTATTATTTCCTTGCATTTTCGTCAATATGTTATTAATTGTAGGTAATGTATAATGATCAATCTGCAAATGCTTATTTATTGAAACTCGAAAATCACCAAACAGTCGGACCGTTCCATTTGATTTTAAGACTGTTATCGCTGGAGTACCCCACTTTGAATACTCAACTGGTTCAATTCTCTTATTTTTTATTAACCTTTCAAATTCTTGTATGACTTTATTTTTTAATGCAAGTGGAACAGACCTTACAGGCATGAAAATAGGCTTTACATAGGGTTTAATAGTAGATAAATGAATTGGCTCTCCTTTGAAATTTCCCATAGCCGGCTTAAATAAAATAGCATTTTCACTTTTAATATTCTTAATTACATTATCTTTAGAAATTATTTCACAAATCTGTTGTTCGAATCTTGGGGGCCATAATTGCAATAAAAAGAGCCAATCTTTACCTAATATTTTAGGCAACCCATCTTTGACAATAAACAACCTTTGATTATTGCCATTTACAGTACCATAACTGATGTTTAAATTTTCAATCACTCCTAAAGGTATTGAAGTTGACTGATCAAAATTAGTAAATACTACGTTGCGTTGTTTAATTTCTAAATCTGGGAAAAAAATTTGCTTGTCAGTTAACGTAATAGTACTCACATCTGCTCCAGTATCCACCTCAAACTCTATAATCTTATCATTTACTCTAACCTGCAATGTTGTAGATGGAATTTTGTTTTTGTCACTAAAATAAAACATGTCAAATATTTCTGTTTCAGCTTCCATATTTTTCTTTTCTTCAATGTCTTCTTCCATTTTAGTCTCCACCATTTTAACATTTTTCATTCTATAAGCCTTATTTTTATTGCAAACTTTATATATATGTCCTTTACCACCACATTCGCTACAGAATTTTTCTTTAAGTGAACATTGTGATTTTGAATGTCCATTTTTTCCACAGCAAAAACATGATATATTCTGTTGATTTATTGATTTATTAAATTGAAACCCACCGATTGTATTCTTATTAAACTTCTTTCTCTGTAACTGAAACATCTGTGCTTGTTTCTGTTCTTTTTCATGGTTGAATGCTAACTTATAAGCTATCTCGGTTGTTTTTCCAATACTAATTAACATCTCCAATGATTGATGTGCTTGTTTCAATAACTCAAATTTAACCCATTCACAATAAGTACCGTTTAATAACCTTTCCTTAATCTCTTCATTTAAATTCTTGAATTCACAATTTTTAGACAATTTTTTAAGTTCAACAATGTATTCTTCAATGGATTCATTGGATTTTTGGCATCTTTTACGGAATTCTACTTGATGTAAAGCATTATTTGTTTTAGGGTGATAATATTTTTCCAGCTTTCCACATATATTTTCATGTTTCATTTATAGGTGAATTCGGAACACACAACGTCGTTAATAAGTCATAAACTTCTGTACTTAACTTTGTAATAAGTAATGGAATCTTATTTTTCTTCGGCATTTCATTTATTAGCATAAAACACTCAAATTGTTGTTGATACGCCTTCCAGTTACAACCTTTAAATACATCTAGCCCGGTGACCGCACTCATCTTGCTGCTGGCACTAGGTACGTGTTTTTCCTCGTCGCCAATGTTATATCTTAGATTTGTAATTAATTAATACAATCTATATTGAGAAAAACATGTTTTATATTTCAAACCATTTTATTATATTCAAATCATAACTGACGTCTGACACTTGCCAAAGAGTTGCTGCCAGTACCTCATATATACAACACTATCAATTCGCACTTGGCCAGCGCGGTGAACTATGGCCAAATCCTTCTCATTCTGAGGGGAAACCCGTGCCCGGCAATGGGACAATAATGAGTAGAAGATGAAAGGTGAAAAGACTACTTCTAGGCAAGCGTGTTTTCTCCAAGGCTGCATTTCACTTCATCAGATTTCAGCCAAACGCAAGCTTATAGTGAGATAAAAAATCTTCCCTTGTAATGTTGAATTCATGTAATCCTCTTGCAATGTAATTTTATTTATTGTAGTTGTATAAAATATCAAAATCGTTGCAGTTGTATAAAAGATCTGTTTGTTATAAAATAGGTCTCGTTTACATTAAGATCATAGCTTTATTCTATAATTTATTCTATATAAAACATGTATTCTAATGTAAAAAGTAAAATTCAAGCAAAATTGACGCCCATTGATCTCTGTTATTAAATCAAAATAGGGTTAAAGTCTAAATTGTCCACAAATGCGTTGTGACACCTGAGGACTAAGTAAAATGTTAAATTATGTTCCCGGTTTAACTCTTACCTAAACCTAAAACATTCCTAACACTGCGTTTATAAGCCAGAAATAAAATGTATTTAAAGAATGAACAAAAACCACATTTACTCCAACATTCGCCACTTAGGTTAACTGGAGAATTTGGCGACGGCAGTTTGTGCATAAACTGAATAATTCCGCGGTTTTAACTACGTTGTGCATTTAGTTTAGTTTTTGCCTTCATTAAACGAGTGAAAACTTTTGCTGTGGGAATTAGTATGGTTAATTATATTACTCCTAAGTAATAAAAGCGTGGTATTTGTTTTTTGTAGGTAGTATTTTTAAAATATAGATGTAGGAAACGAGTATAAAGTAGGTATTTTCACCTGATGGTATGTGGTACTTGTCGCCCATGGACATCCGTAATTAATCCCACACAGGATAAGACTGCTACCTGAGTTCGGCAACAGATGCGATTCTTAAGAACTAAGTTGGAACGCCTTGTATACTCAAGATGAGTAACCTAACCTAACCACACCCTTTAAACCTATTCTTCTGTTAAGAAGCCATTCTGACAAAAGTATTTAGTTTTTTGTCTTTTCTTTTATCTAACAATGATTGGGTTGATAATCTATACTCTATACTAATATTATAAAGAGAAAAACTTTGTTTGTTTGTTTGATTGTAATGAATAGGCTAAAAAACTACTGGACCGATTTTAAAAATTTTTTCACCATTCGAAAGCTACATCATCCACGAGTAATATAGGCTATATTTTATATGAAATATATTTGATAAATAGATTTTGAGGCGGTACAAAGTTTGCCGGGTCAGTTAGTGATTAATAAAATTAATATAAGATGTCGAGTGTATGAATTTACCAAACCTATGTTTCGAAGAACCTATATACCAACATATATTACGATCCGCGTGGCAGAACGGTGACCACATCGGTTTGACGCACAAAGGGTCCCGGGTTCTAACCCCGGCCAGCGAGATATGTAATTGATGAATTAAGATTTCTGTTTCCTTGTCTGGATGTTTGTGTCTATGTATGTGCTCATGGCATCCACGACATGGGGAATCCTATTTTAGAAAACGTCTTAATGATTTATATACCACGCGTAGATATGCGCGTGCGCCGATCAAAGAATCAGATCGTTTTGTGAGCTCACGCCAGTGACGACAAAGCGTACTGATTCTAATGCCGGCGGCACGCTACTGTCTTCTTTGTCGTTCTTCTTTCTTCTTAACCTTTCTTCTTTCTTCGGTTTAAGATAAGAAGTGATATGATTTCGTTTAGTGCAGAAAATATTTAGTGATATTGATGATAACATACAGACAGTATGTCTGATATAATAAATTAAATAACTTATTAGAGATTTGTTCTACTGTTCTACTGCCGCCGAATGACGTCGATGTCCATGTCCTAGATTTAACAATAAAGTTAACACTAGGTACCACATAGTGTCATTACAGGGATACTCAGACCAAAAAGGAAGACATCGCCTCTCAGAGCATGATATTGACTCACAATATGCCCTTGTGTGTAAGAACACCATGATAGATTCCTTGAATGTTTCGAATATAAGCTTTTTATGTGATAAACAACAAACGATGTGGTTTCATTTTATATTTTATGTAGCACTATAACATATCTACTTTACAAGGGTGTAACTCAACAATGTAACACTTCATCCAACATTCTGTTTCAAATTAAAAGCAATCGACATAATTTATTTCGTCCATTCATATAGTGTTGATTTGGCATATGTAAATATTTGGCTCGAGATACTGTATCTATCATTTTTGGTCTGAGATAAATAAGAAAAACAATCATTATGTGTGATAAATTGGTCTTTATTTAGCTAGGAACGAAAGGAAAACAGCTGTGTTAAAAATTGTACAATTAATATTGCTCTATATACTTAATTATTATTTAGCAATTATCAGTAGCAATTGACGAAGTCCTGTAAATTCGGGGTGTTAAAATCAATCATTGGTCAATTATGTTGCATTTGCATTAGTTTCTAAAACACACGCCTTCATCTCCTATTTAGAATTTCCGAAAATCTTTTCTTAGTGCTATATTAGCAGGAAATTCTGCACAATATTTTATGTTTGTATCGGCTTATTGGAGTATAATAAACATATTTCAAGGATATTATTTAATTACTGAAAACCCATAAAAACAAAATTGGGTCGGTCGTTTACAAGCACGATTATAAATTTTGTCATATTTTTTACGTATGAACTTCGGTTTTGAAGATTTTCCACTAGGTGATCATGCCCAGGTAGCGGCCGTGCTCCGACAGCATCATCTCCGAGCTTCTATATATGTAAGATGTTAAAAACTGATGTCGAAAGAAATTCAGAAACATTTGGCGCTATCTCTTGATACTAAGCTGTGGAAATTCACCAAACTATTTCACATTATCTTTTATATCATACAAAATCATTTAAGAAATTTTAAATAAATCTCGTAAGTAACAATTCTTACCTTAGATTTCACACAACTTAATGCAGATCACAAGTGTTGTATTCTGTTCATATATAGTTCAACTTTTAAGAACAATTCATGTAACTCCGGCACTAACTAAAACAATTAAACCCAGTAAGAATGGGTGCTCCCATTTTCTCCTAAATTGCTAACGAAAAAATAAACGCGTTCCCAGCTTAGATTAAACCGGCAGTAGACAGCTGCAAATGTTGTATAAGTAGGGTCACCACGCTAACAACCTTAAATCAGGATAATAATAAAATTTCTGTTTGATGTTTGGTATGGTAATGAAATTATTAACTTTCTGTTTCTGTATGTCAATGAAATTATTAACATTTATTTTTTATAGTGTGTAAGTAGCAATTACAATTTACAGTTAAAAATATAAAGTCAAAATGTCAGAGGCTTTTTAAAGATACTTCGCTGACAAGATTTCATTCACGCAATTCATTTAATCCTAATACCATGAACACATTAAGGAATAATAAATTTACATATCATTATCCCTTTGTTTTATACAAAATTTATATTCAATAGCACAGTTACTCTTAAAATAGATACTGTCTGTCCTCTCACCTCGCTCATACTCACACATTAACTTATATACAACGCAATTATACAAGTTACATTTATATTATATAAGTCCTGAACAATCCAAAAACATGGTAACCCTACTAGAAACAATTTCAGTTGCTGCACCGTTTATCTAGAGCTAAGTCTTTTAACATTTGCGGTTTTTGAGCGCTCGCCAAATAGTTATAACTTCTTTGTAAGATAAAAGTATATTGTGATCCTTGTAGCGAACAATAGTTGCCTGAGAGCCTTTTTGAAATAAACTGGTCTTACGTTCTTTTAGAGTGAATATCTGTTGTGATCTAGCGACTTATAAGGCAATTTTCGTGTCTACATCGTATTTTAAATGTAAATATTTTGTATATAAATGGAATGATCTTTGTGGACACAAAAACTAACATCACACAGACTCATCACAAACATAATTTACGAGTAGAATAGGATCTTATTTCTGTTTTTGGGATTTGTTTTAGTTTTCAACTGTGTTACATAAGAATCATTATTTATTTTTAACAACAAGAAACTATACTAAAAACCGAGATAAACGTTACTGTCTTTATTGTAAAAATAAACAAAAATGATATAGGAAACAGAACTCATCGTTTTCCAGAAATTAATGTCTGTCAGTCACACACACAGTCACAGTCACAAAAAAGCAATCTTGCGAATCTATGCGAACAGTAGTTTACAGGAAATACAGCTTTTAGTTATAGATGTATATTTTTATTGTCAACGATTTACTTAGAATTGCTTGATTAAATCATTGTTCGGTTTATAACAAAAAAAAAAAAAAAAAACAGAAACGTATGTTCTAGATAACAACAAGAAATAACAAAATCCAATTAGAGCAAGAAAGGAAGCCGAAAAGTAACTTTAAATATAAGATACTCTACACAATTTATATGGATAACTTTTAAACTGAATAATTTTCTCAAACTTACCTACATACCTGTTAAGATATACCAAGATCCCGCGACGAGGATCGTGGATTTACGAGAGCCATCCAATTTTCATGTTCATTGACCTACGAAAAATTACTCCGCCCTAAGTTTGTGGGACCATAAAACGCAGGGAAATCGGTCACCGCTTGGGTCGTTAAAATACAGGACTTCATCAACTAATACTTGCGGCTTGAGTGTCCTATACATGTATTGTATTGTATTTTTTATATAATAGGTCGAACAGTACGCGGTCCATCTGATGCTGGGTTTTATATCTTTTAAAGTGCCTCCACCATCACATCTATTTCATATCAAAAACTGTATTAAGTGCTGTGTCCTGGTTTCAAAGGTGTGCTAACGCCAACACGCATACATGAGTCCTTCCTACTGAATTCTCAAGATAGCAAACATAAAGATGGCAAACGCTCAACCTAAAGGTGGATTGTTGCTAATGCAACCCCAATTAGCGATAATCCAACTTTAGGTTCCTATCAGTTACTATCAAAGTGCTAGCTCGATTGCTACTATCATTTGATATTAAAACACGTTAAACTATATTTTAACCTCACATCTCTAAGCTTGCCTTTCAAACCAGAGCACTGCAGTGCTACACAAAATTAGGTGTGACGGAGGCTCCACCGCGTTCGAACCACAGAGAGTTAAAACTTAAATCTTCGCACTTTACAATTTATAGAACACTCGAAACCTTTTTAAACTTAAACAATCTAAAATCTTTACGCTATTTAGAATACAATTCCAGATAAGTAGTATTTAGAATATCATAATTAGTTAGTAATTTATAATTATCAAACCATACACAAATAAATTAATGTTATACATTAATATTTATAGTAAATTCAAATATTAATCAAGTATTGTAAGTAGATAGTCCGACAATAAATTAACAAATTCCAACATTAAATATCTCAAACCTCTTATTATGATAAAACAAAAAATGGTATCTATTGTGGAAAAAATCGGTAGTACTAAACCACTTTCATTAAAAGCATAAAGGCCTGTTATAAATTATTCTGCATTAGCAAATAACTAATCCTTGAATATAAAACTACTAACTATGTCATAAGGCTATCTAGTTATATCTAAGTAGTCGTAAAATATTTAAAAGATTATTATGATAATGGGAAATATGATATTGAATTTTATTCCGAAGAAAATTATGATTATTATCATGTAACTTACAGTTCATATTAATAATCATTATCATACTCTTCAGAACGTTAATAAGGCTTCGTAAAGGTTATCACTACATTATCAAATGTTTTGAGTAACATATAATTGATCTTAAGAGGCCACCTAAGCCTCTCTAAGAAACAATTTACATATTGACATGAAAATTATTCGACTTCATATAATAATGAAAAATGTATATTTTAAAACATTACCAGTTTTTTTATGTTTTATATTGGTTAACAAGGCATAATAACGTAGTTAAGTTAATACAATATGATATTTGTATTTAGCAATAACAATATGGCATTATAGTGACTAAAAATAAACGATTTATACTAATACATATAATACAACTTTAGGACATTGGACAAAAACTTGTAACAGGAAATGTATAAATGTTTAAAGTACTTAACACTAAAAGTGGCTTAGATTACTTATATCACCTATCCTAAACTTTAATGATAATTTAGAATAATTCAGTTTCTGATGTTATATTAAGTGATAAATCTATAAAGCGTTCAGTTTAGGGTGACTAACAATTAATTAATTATTTATTGATGTCATAGCATAAATTGACTCAATCTAATTATTATACGTAGGGAATATAGTAAGTCTATACCTATTTTAATATAAACATATTATTGCTTGAATTTAAGCCATTGTACTGCTAAATCTATCGTTTTAACTGTGTCTAGTTTTCTACTATTTTTTTATTTAGAATATCCCAAGTTTATGTAACACAAAATTTAAAAAACTTAACAGAAATATACAGAACAATGAATATTTTAATATTTTTAAAACGACTATATTGAAAATAAATACAGACATTTCAATTTATAAAATACATAAAATTTAAAAATAATACAGTTTTAACCCTAACCTACTTTCTTTTTTAAAAGTGTGCTAAAAGATTATTTGATATAATATGTCCTGTATAAATAACATTGAAGCATTGTTACCATACAAAGGAATAATAGTAGCGTACTTTACATTTCGTATCTTCCTTTAGAAACATTATTTTAAAGTATTTTTATGCGTAAAAGATAAGATAAGAAAACGAAGAAAATATACTTTTATATGCAGATCATGTTATTACTAAGTAAGATACGCGTTACTTAGGTATCCAGGTTCGATCCACGGTTACGTACTTATGTTAATATTGCATTTAGATATATTTTCTGGGTCTGGGTGTTTATGTCTTTGTGTGTGTTCGCGGTGTTAAATACTAGTGTTAGTCAATACGCATAATCAGTATGGCGGTTACAGCATAATTTTTAGGGAGTACAGTTAGAATTACAGGCGGGCACCTCTAATTTTCAAAGTTATGTGCGTATTTGATATATAATAACAAATCACTAGCTATAATGACGAAGAAAATATTGCGATAAAACGTACATGCCTGAGAGATTAATATCCAAAATGTTAAAAGTACAATTTACTAATTGCACAAGCCAGAACGATGAATTTTGACCAAAACTCTCTCTATCTGAGCGGAGGCTCGTGCCCAGCAGTGGCATAACAAAGGCTTGAATGTTCATTTCACTTTTAGTAACTGATATAAGAGATACTAACTAGTAACTCTCTAGCAACTGGGACAGACATTCAGCATCCTTCAACACGCATCTATACTCTATCTAGTATCTAGTAAACAATAATTTATCAGCATACAACTGTGTTGAAATAGGGACACATCTAAGGTACTTGTTACCCTGCAAGAGACTAGCGAGGAAAGATTTGAAGAGGTACGAATAATGAAGCAGAGATCGTAAATTTAGTATCTGTATTACGAAAGATATTGAACTCGACTCGACATTTTTTTTGCACATATTATGTATTTATTTTTAGCTTCCTATTTTAGGGTCGCTCTAATCTAATGACAGGTGCTGCTATTTACCTAAGAAAAAAATACAGGTCACTTTCAACTAGATAGACTGTTGACCTGATCTTCATAACTAGTTGGAGTTGCGCTTATTAGAGGAAGACTATGACTAGTTGTGGCTTTCTACGTGCTAGTAAATAAATGGATGATTAAAAGCTTTTTTGCAGGAGAAATAAGCATAGCAAGATTATTCCAACATCCATGGACGTAATCAAATTTTTCGAACAAATTATTATGGGCGACATATAACAGAGAATATTTAATTCAGAATTCCCCTCTTAACAAAGGTTGGATAAAAAATAAATGGGACATAGGTGAAATAAATATTAAACAGATCGATTTTTTAATGCTGATACACTTCAGATACCTTTTTTGTGATGTTTCTGAATTTCTAAGCAAAGCTATAAATACACTTATCCGTACGTCTGTTTTACTATATATACTTTCCTTTGAATAAAATATTCATCGTAATTTTCGCTTGTATTTTCTCGCTCTCAGTCAAACAAGTCGGTTACGAAGCATGCACTCTGCGCTCCACATTCTCAAAGTTGACGATCGCTTTGTGGCACAAACACAGCATTTTGTTTTTAATTTGTATTGTACTTATATTTATTTCTTTGTACGATTGTGTTTTTTTCATACTATAGGGTAGGAAATAGCTGGTATATCTATTGTAAAGTAGCGACTGTGTCTCCATAGTGGAATAGTATTGATATTGATTTAAAATGCAAGTCTGACCATCTATTGGTTGTAATATTGCTTGCGCATTTGGTAGCTTTTAAACAGCGATTAAATTGTGGTTATTGCGACTATCAAATGTTGCTCAGTGACTATCAAATGTTGCGAGCGAAGTAGAAATACGATCGACTGGTGATACATTTTAGAATCAAATCAAACTTGTGTCACTCGTTGTGTGCCCAAACAAGAAATTGGATGCCAGAGTGGTGGACTAAGCGACTGCTCAGTAGCTTTAGCGACTAGATTGCTGACAAAACTATCGCTTGCAATGTGGATAGCCTCGGATGAGAAAACTTTACAGAAACCCATCTCTTCTTTTAAATTTCATTAAGCAATGACATTTTATGTTTACTTTACTCAATTAGTAATCTTTTGAAAAGTTTTTGATAATGTTTATTTCGATGTAAAATATTACTGCTTTTGTAGTGTAGTGTACTTGTTCCCGAAACAAAAATTGCTCCCGTGTTGCCCATTACTACGTAACAATGGTATTTCATTTTCGACATTAATGACATTATTTTTAACAAATACGATTTAAAAGCCGAATCTTTTAAGTTAAAAAAATAAATAAGAAAAATTATTCTGACTTTTACATCTTCTTGCTGTTTTAGTTTACAAAATTATTTACTTAACCGAGGAACGAACCTGAAACATAGTAACTAGTTTGGTGAGCTGTTCTATACAAGCTCAAAATTTGATATCTGCTTGTGCAACAACAGGCATAAAAACAAATAGTCAAAGTAAAACCCATTACCAAAAATGACCTAAAATAACTAAAGTTATAAAAGCTATAACTTTTACAGGTTTAAGAGCTTTATTCACTTGTACTTTACAGGCAAGTTTGTATTTAAGACCCTGCCAAAGTTGTACCGGCCAGTGAAAGCTTATGATGCTTACGACGGTATATACCTAAGCTTAAAGCGTCTATTTTGAAAAATACACGTGAGTAAAGCTGCATTTAACTGTAAGATTTTTTTGCAATCGATAAAAAATAGTGCTATTAATCATTTTATATTTTTTGAAATTTTAAAAATCTAAAAGTAAAAATATAAAGTTTATAATAGAGTTGCGATAATTCTTTAGTGACTGATCAATTGATTATTTTTTTGATTTCATAAATATAATACATACACAGCTACATTTTATATTTCATTTTCATTTAATTTAAGTCTACATACGTTCAACATATGATATTTTCAAAATTTAATAACGAACTTACAACAGTTAATTATTATTTCTCACTTTCGTTGTCCAATCATGTTTTATAAATTAGTTTTTAATATTTTATGCATTTTTAAACCTAATAGGTATTGGTTTAATCTACGGATTTCAATATGGTCTAAGATCCGAAGCTAAATCGAACTGGACCGAGCTGATAATAGAATGAAACTCATTTTATAATGAAATTAGTACATTGGGTAATACATTAAAAATGGGTTTGCTAAAAAAATCCTGGACAGGATAATTTTAATTATTTTTTGAAAAATTAAAATTTAATTGAAAATTAAATTTTGCAACATCAAGATAATAAGAAAATTCTATTCTGAGTGAATGTTAAAAACATACAGAATGTGCAGGCTTTGGGTTGCCTATTATTTACGTGGACGAACTACTGGGTTGTCAGGTATAAACAGGTATTTCGCTGGCAACTACTTTCACTCATCATGATAATAGATAAAATTTTATATCAGTAGAAGCGCTGTTTTATTGTGAACACGTTGATATAGGGTTGTCTGCAAAATGAAAATTAATTTTTCAAAAAATAATTAAAATTATCCTGTCCAGGATTTTTTTAGCAAACCCATTTTTAATGTATTACCCAATGTACTAATTTCGGTATAAAATGAGTTTCATTCTATTACGAGTATCAGCTCGGTCCAGTTCGACTTAGCTTCGAATCTTCTACTAATAGCATATAATAAGTAGTATGTATTGTGATAATCAATTTACTGATTAAGATTAATGTCAATAAATAAAATTTATTTCATTTTTAAATTTAAAAAATAAAGTAAATGAACATAACAAAACAATTGATAATTAAATATTTTTATAATATTTTTTGTAATAAAGTATTTCAAAAATTAACATTAATTTGAATAAATTCTTTTTAAACGTGTTATTACCACTGTAATGGTACAATATGTTATATTTTAAATTAAATATAAATTAATTATAAATTATATATTTATCAACGATAGACTCAAAATAATGAAGTGTGCAAGTTAAATTGTATAACGTATAAAAGAAGTAAATTAAAAGATTATCATTAATTTACTTCTTTCATAATTATACGATCTATATATTTAATGTGATATCCTGATTATACGCCGTATATATATCCAGGACCTGTTCTGCAAACAAGTGCAAACGAAACTAAAACTAAACCAACTCAGTGCTAACAAAACCTCATAAGTCCAGGGTTCAAATAAAATGCACCACTTTAGTAATAAGTAAGTAACACAATCGGTCAGCGGGCAAGTGCGGCGGTGAGGGCTACGGTGGCCAGTATTGTGGGCGCTGCGGGACTGCTTATAAACCCGCTGTTGCACTCGTCCGTGTCGCAGCAGAACGTGCGGGCACCCCACCATTCTGTTGACAAAACATACTCTTACAAATTGTCTGAAGTTTACAAAGAACCATAAGAAGAAGAGAAGAACCAAAGGAGACATGCTTTTCCGAGGCCTTCCAGTTTCTCAGGGGCAGCAGCGCATCTTTGACCGACCTCGAGTCATCCAATCCTATCTGGGATTGATTACAGACATCCATGGGCGGCAGTACCCACTTACCATCAGTTGGACTGCATACTCATCTGCTACTTTTGCATTAAAAAAAAAAAGGGAATTCTATTATTATTATTTGTTTCCGGGCATCACTGTTTTCCTGTAGTCTCGAGACTAGAATAGGTTTTCGTTACCCGTCAGGACTAAAAAAGAAGCATCTTGGGTTGCGGATACTAAGAAATTAAGCCGCCCAAACAGAGATCCCGGTAAGGACGTCGGGATTTGTAGCCGCATACCTTAATACACCCGAAGGTGTTTTGAATATGCTCGCCTAGTTAGATCTCAATAGGGAAATCGCGCTTGGAGGAATCCGGATAGGTTTCTATGGAGATTCCGGAGTCCTGTATATAGCGCTGAGGACGGCCAACGAGAGGGATTTTATTGGGTCATCATACATTTCTGTAGCGTGAAATAGGACCACGTTACGGTGGAAAGGTTTGGTTGTCGGCAGACTTACATATGAGGTGATATCTTAACCCTCAGGAATGAAAACGCACCTGTGATCACCTAGCTTAAGATAGAACTCCTGTAATATACTATGAAGTTAGTTTCAAATGTGTGGGCGGCGGTAACCACTTAACTATAGTCCCCTATATGCTTTTGCTAATTGCTACAGAAACAACAAAAAAAAAACCAACTGCTTAAAAATAATATAAAACTAAAAGAAAGTAGTAAATGTAGCTTAATATGTCAGTATGTCAGTATTTGGACAAATCCAACGTCACCTCATACCTATATTAAAAATCGATTGGGCCGTTGAATGTGCTAGCGAATGAGAAGTGAGTTATCACAGCTGATGTCCATGGACACATGTAACCACTTACCATCAGGTGAACTGCATCCTCGTCTGTTACTATTATATCATAAGGAATACGTATGTACATAACTACACACTAACATACATACATACATACATAAATACAAACAAAACAAACCCCGCAGTCGGACTAATAGTGCAAAACCTAGTTTACATTACTTAAGTTATAGTTAAGACCTATTTTATTTTAGAAATATCAAACCCCTGTCGTCACTAACACCCTCGGATCGCTAGGCAACCTAAATCAATGTTCTGTCGTTCGACCTAAATCCTTCTTAACATATAAATGTACGGGCGAATGGGTGAGATTTTCAGAAAATCCGTATCTCAAAATTATTTTGGTACGAAGCTTTGCGTACTCATTTTTGTATGAAGTGGTATGGACTAGGGATGTTACAGAGCACATTATTCGATGATACGATGAACTGAAACTATTAAAATCCTAAATAAAAATATCTCCGAAACCGAACACGATATAATAGTTTCAAATCAATTCGGATATGAGTCGAGCCTGAATGACAAACTATTACGAAAGATTTCCCTCAATCAATCTGACGCTTTTCAGTTGATGTACAAATAAAATCAAATCATTACCTATTTGTATCTTCTTCGCTATTACAATTCCTTAAAAACTTTTTTTTTTTTGTTTAATAGGGGGAAACCTTCAAAAGGTACCCGGTGTCGTGGTAGCGACGTAGGGTTATGTGGGATTCTTACCGCACTAAAACCCCCCCGGTGGCCGTCCTCGGCGCTGCGTAGAGGGCTCCGGGATCTCCAAAGGAACGCAACCGGAGCCCTCTTAGCGCGTTGACCCGTCGGGCTCCGCCCAGGTGAGCTTGGCGCTCGCCACACCGTCTGGTGCGTACGACGGTATGCGACCACACATACCGCCGTCCTTCCCGGGGCCGCTGGCTGGGCGGTTCGAGCTCCCACTCTTGCCACCCGCAACCCCGGAAGCCCCCTTTTAGTCGCCTCTTACGACAGGCAGGGGATACCTATACAATTCCTTAAAATCTAATATCCGAACATCCGAAACTATCGGATAATCCGATATACTTCCATATCCAGAACCAATATAATATTTTAATAAATACGTATTCGTATCTAGATCCGAAACTTCATCCTACATATCCCTAGTATGAACGTTTTCGGTTATATTTTGCGTTTGACATCGCCTGATAATCTTTTTTTTTGCTACTCCAATATTATAAAATAAAAATCTTCCAAAAACTAGAGCTGCATCAAGGATTTAAACCCGGAACCTCTAGCATGCTATTACTACGCTGATATTAGAATTATGATGTCTATTCATGAACTACCAATTTCTGCTATCAATTCTCTATCTATTGCAGCCCATTGTCCACCGTTATCGGCAAATTGCAGTCGCTATCACTGGCAACGGATATTGTGATTGTAATTGCTTTAGGACATGCAAGACGAGGCCGCGGTATTTGCCAATATGTTGGCGCACGGCAGTGTAGCACCCAAGTTAGTGATACAACTTTACTGATTGTTTATGATCGGAAAATTTGAATGCGACTCTCCAACACTATGGTTAAGCGATCAATGTTTTATATTTAAAAAAGTTAGTTAAATAAATAAAGAAACATAATTTTACGAAGTATTATATATATTGCACAACTTTATTAATACACACCCATGTAAATTATGAAACACGTTGTTTTATTCTAAATTAAGTTGCGAATCTATTTTTTAACTTAACCTAGTTGCTACCCTCACGGGGAAGCTGATGGGGTATGTTAGATTCACAAACTAATCTAACCTAAAGTTTACACGAATTAGATAGTAACGTCCACTACGCAATTAATTTAGGCATATTAATAATAAGGCACAACAATTAACACCTTCTATTAATAAAAACCAAAACAATAGAGTATGCGTACGTAACATAAAACTATTTGATAAACTAATTTTGCCTACAATTTTATTTCAAAACAAAATAGCACGGAATTAATATTTATCATTTTCATTTAACCTTATTCAAAACAGTTGAAATTAATTAATTTATGAAATAACCAATTTTCGTATCGGTTGCTGGAATCTATTGCAATTAATTTATATTGTAACCTCCTATCTATACTGCAGTGCTGATAATGTTAGCTCGAACACTGTAACTATAATTATGCTAATACATGCAAGCCTGTGGTTGAGGTATATTACATATCAATGTGCGGACGCACGGCAGTGATAAGACAAGTTCAATGAAAGTAATCCAAATAGATTACAATAACAATACCTTTTGAAATCATTTATTTAGAAGCACATTTTACGGTTAAAATTCATATAGCGGCACCTTTATCTCGTCTTTTTATCCCACTGCGGAGGGTAATGTTTTTCGAGGGCATGTATGTCTCATTCGTTGGAACGCTCTACAGGCCAAACGGATTGATGAATTTTAGTATATCAGGTGTCATTAGACTCTTCTAAATTGTGGTAATGACATGGATTATAATTTTAAGCATCCGTGTTTTTTTTTTTGTATTTGCAACGCTCTTGTAATCAGCGTTGAAGCGAGTGATAAAGCAGTCTTTCAACATAATCCTTAGGGGTAACATCCATAAGGGTCTCCAGATAAAACTGCAGGACAATTTTGAGCCGATTACCTAATAGAAAATGACTATGAATGTGAACAGTTATTATCACATAGACTGATTACATCACATTATCACATGACAAAAATATATAAAAATAATTATGGAAATCCTATTTTGATTATACAATCGTAGGGGCTAAATAAAATCCAGTAGCAACATCTTAAATCAACAACAACAAGAACGAACCTAATTGGGAGTCTACATTTTTAATTAGCACAGATCCTAAAGAATGACAGAAGAGTGGTACTTTTGACCGCGCTTGCTAACAATGCTATTTATCATCTGTCGGATTTGCCACTAAACCTAATTGGGGTGCCATCAGCGAACCAATAATTAGGTCTATCTCTAAAGGGAATTTCTGTTGAGCTTCTGTTAAACATTATGTCACGACCAAAAAAAAATCAAAAAGTTTAATAGAAATTATGTTTTTTTAAAAGGCTAGATTGGCAAATCAAATCAAATGACATCATTTTTTTATTCCAAATAGGTTTTTTTTTTAATATATATAGGAGTAACATACGAACATGCAGTCCACCTGATGGTAAGTGGCTACTGTCACCCATGGACATCTGTAATCAATCCCAGATAGGATTAGATCAGGTAGGCATCTACCTGAGGTCGGCCACAGATACGCCGCTACCCCTGAGGACTACGCTGGAACGCCTCGGAAAAGTCTGTCTCCCTTGCCACACCCTTCAAACTGGAACACAGCAGCGCCTAGCACCACTGTTATTAGGTAGAAATAGGTGTGGCGGTGGTGCCGCCGGAGTTGAACCACAGAGGGTTCTACCACTTTCAGAAGGTCTATTTTTAAAGGGAATTTCTGATGAGCTATTCTGTAAAATAGATAGATAGAAATTATGTTTTTTCAAAGGCCAAACTGACAGATCAAATCAAATCAAATCAAATAGGTTCTTTACAGATCACTTTTTGAATGTCATTACATCCACCACCACTTCACAAGGTGTTTCGTTATGAAGAAGAAAACTGTGAAAGAAACTTTATGACATAACGGTAAGTGATTACTACCACGGTAGCTGTCCTATAAACATTTGTAATCACCTTCGTAAAGAACAAGGGTTTTACATGAAGCCTCCTGCGGGCTGTCATGGTCGAATCATACGTAATTCAACCGGAATCCATGCCCTTCCACCAAATCAGAACTGCTTTACTCTAACAATATGCGTATCCACCACTGTCGAATAATGTTGTTTCTACAGTAATCCTTTTTTATATTAGCAATACTTTAATATTTTATATATAACCTTAAGTCAAATTGATGAAAATTAATGATTAATCATTAATTAAACACTGAACAGAGTAACCAATAAGTTTGTGCCTATGTGGTTTTTTTTTGGACAACATTTCTAAATAACTTATTTTGTTTAAAAAAATATAGGTATACGAGTATTTCAAAACGAGAAATAATCATAAATTCTTTCAAACATTGCATCCCCGAGAGCATTATTTTAATAACAGTATTGGTCCTACAGAATATAATTAGCAGGATTTTCATAACTAATTTTTGTCAATTGTCCCCTTGACACCGCCAGGGTTGAACTACAGCCGTTATGACCTAAATAATACAGTTTTTAATTTGGTTAATAGCAAAAGTTTCTTCTCGCTAATAGAAACATATTATTAATATAGGTACTGAGTTATAAAAACGCGGGCTTATGCGGTCCATTTAATTTGACTTTTTAACACGATTTCATTAGCTTGGGTTGTACGTTTGTATGTATGTATGTACGTAACAGTAACGGAATCTTTGAGCCCGATTTTTATCCACTTTGAACGTTCAGTTTAATTCAAAATTTTAAAGAATTATCAGAAACCGATGACAATACACGATTTTAATAATTTTGTACCATTGTCCTTATCCTAAGGATTAACGATTTTCGAGGCAAGAGAAAGCGTCTTATGGAGCGTACAGGCAAAGTTACTAGATTGATTTTTAGCTATGAAAAATAATAATGTTATTTCCCTATAACTCAAATGTACTGAAACATATCTATAATGCCATCTTTTAGAATGATTTTTAGGATTCCGTACTCAAAGGATAAAACGAAACCCTCCGCTGTCTGTTCGTGAGTCACAGGGTTTTATCTCTTAAACCGTAATAGATAGACACTTGATTTTTTTACAGACGATGCATAATGATGGAAAAAGTGTGGGGTGCTTTTCGAAAATTGATAAGTGGAGCACTCCACGTTCTTTTCACAATTATACAATTTACTGTTCCTTAATTGATTCCTAGATTGAAAATTATTTCCCACTTTTTAGTTGATTTTATCATAAAAGCGTGTTTTTTAGTTTATTGAACTATATTTATTAACTTATACACAATATTATAGTGGACGATTTTCTACTTGAATTAAACGCAAATATATTAAAAACAAATTTCAAACAATATTTTGTTTTCTTGCCTTAATTTTATTAAAATACATCCAATACTGAAATAACAGGCAGAAATAAGTGTGGCGGTGGTGCCGCCAGAGTAGAACCGCAAAGGGTTCTACCTCCTCACCTTCAAACTTCATTCTACTCCTATATTCAATTTTATTTTTAATATTATTTTTATCTTACCTCTCTCGATTCAGAATACTTTCAGAACTCTTGACCTTACAGAGGAAAAGGAGAACCTGATTTTATTATAACATAGAATTACCGTGCAGTCCAGACTACATATATTTGTAAAATTATTTTTAAAAATATATTTATTATTAATGTAGGATATGTTATTTCTCGTTTTATTACCGTTTAATTATGATCTAATTTTGACCACTGCGAGCAACTTTGTACTCTTTTATTCGCTTATAGCCTGTAGTGAAGCCTGACAAAGACTAAGAAGTTGTGAATCGGGGTCTAAACCACTCGTAGGGTCTCGTTCGGTAATGAGACTGTTACTTTCCGCACTTCTACTTAATGAGACCTGAATACGGCACGTTTTCTCTTTTTGCTTCTAAACGCTTCGTATTTATGTACTCTTCTTAAAATATAACCGAATGTAGTGATTTTATGTGTGATGTAGTGTAGAGTAGTATGTGATGTAGTGTTATATTACATATATGTGTTGACTGAATGTAGTGAATTTTTTGAGTTGGCTTGGATGGTGAAATCCGAAACTACATATATGGATTAGCGCAAAATGGTGAAAGGAGTTAACGGGACCGATTTTGATTAAAATCTACTAAAAACTGCATTTTTTTTTTAATTTCTTTCCTTAGCCGGGATTCAAACGAGTTCATTTTGAAAAACGTAGCTCGTATTATTCCACCATCGGATAGGTTTGCTTGTGTGTTGCCTTTTTATCATGGATACATTGACGTCAATTTGTTTATTTTGGGTAGGAAGGGTTAAACTCTCAAAACTATCCCCTTAGCTACAGCTACGACTGAAAATGTTAGTTTAAAGTTTAAATACAATGTCTTTTCTCTTATTATTTTTTGGAATGACACTTCTGGTTTTTCGGCGCTCTTTTTGTTCGTTATTGGCATGAATATTAAAAGAAAACATTTTTATAAAATATTTCAGAGAAACCGAGATTTGATAACACTATAGTTTAGTTAAGTTTTTTTTTTATAAAACAAGTATTAAAATAACTCACAATAGTATTTCAAGTTGGGTATGTAATTACGCAGATACAGATCAATTTATATTTGACAGTAGATATATAAGACAAATGGACATTGGACATCTGTAATTAACCCAAGATACGGTTGGATGCTTATCTGACATCGGTATTAGATGGTTCCCATGAGACCTAACTCGAAATGCCTAGTGTACTTACAACTACATACCACACCCCGCAAACCAGAACACAGCAGTGTTTTACACTGATATTTTAAAACGGATTGGCGTGATTGAGGTGATACTGCAGTAGAACCACTTAGAATTAAAGTTTTGTTTTTTACATTTATGCCTAACGATAAGGCAGACTGGCTACCTGGTGGAAAGCAGTCACCGTCGCCTATGGACATTTGCAATTCGCCAATGCATCGCCGGTTTTGAAGGAGAACTCTTTTTGCACCCCTCTTGAAGAGCCCCATGTCATAGCATGCATGAGGTTCACTTATACGAAGTTGTAACGCCTTAGACCACTGAGGTAGGAAACTATCTGTGGCCTACCTCAAGTAAACCTTTATCCACTATTACAGATTGGTAACAATTGTCCACGGGCGATAGTGACAGCCTACCATCGGATGGACCGCGTTTGCTACTTTAGAATTAAATCAAAATGTTCCTGGCACCTACCTGTCTTTCTTCTAACACTTTAAATTGACAACTCCTAAAATAAAATCTTATAAAAAGTACACAAGTATGTCACGTAAAACTCCAAACGTATAAAACACCGACCTTTAGCTCGTCGACATTTCCGACATTTCTGCTCCAAAGGGCCATAAAAGTACAATTTGTGGGGCGAAAAAACACTACCCTCTGCGACCGACCGTCCCTACCGTTTTATGGTAATCGAATGCGGAACAGGTTTGTACGACATGTTGAATGAAGGTTATGACTTCTAAAATTAGGAAGTGATGGCTTAGTGGTTTGGATTTGGGTCTCTGAATCTGGGAGTCCAAGGTTTGAATCCCTGGCACGTCTATATTTTCAATTATTTGCGTATTAGCATTTTTTATCACTAGCTTTAATAGTGACGGAAAATATGGACACGAAACCTGCATGCCTGAGTGTTTTTGAATTGTGATGAAAAAACAATGTTTTGTAAACAAACAAGTGGTGTAAAGTCCATCAATTTACATTTGACCATGATCGTTAATTATCACTTAGAGATAGAGAGTGGAGTTAGTGCAAATTAATCTACATAGTAAATCTTTACCGAATACTCACCCTTAAATAGTATAAGGCAAAACTTTAATCTTACCCCAATGAATGTGTCGAGAATAGGGTAAACAGAAAATTTGTGTTAAGTCTATCAATGTACATTAAGCCTTCATTGAGGACTTATCACCTTAAATCTTTTTACTCGGAATAGTTCCGTGCCCCGCAATGTAATGGGTTGACGCATTGAAACAATTTGTTAACTAACCCTAACTTACCCTTCCGTTTTATGGTAATCGAATACGGAAAACCGGTTTGTATGATATGTTGAATGAAGGTTATGACTTGTAGCATTAGGAAGTGATAGCCTCGTGGTGGCCTTGATCGAGAGGTCGGTAGTTACAATTCCAGGCACACTCCTCCGATTTTGTAGTCATGTGCGTATATGAAATTAATTATTACATGCTTAAACGGTGAAGAAAAACATCGTAAGATATATTTTCAAAAGTATGTGAGGTCTACCAATTCGTAGTTGGCCAGCGCGGTGGACTATGGCCTAATCCTTCTCATTTTCAGAGAAGACTCGTGCCCAGCAGTGGGACAGTAATGGGTTGATGATGATGATGACAACATTACGAAGTTATAGTATTTTTTTGTTTACGAGGTGGAACCCATCAAAAGGTACCTTATGCCGTGGGAGCGACACGGGGTTCATTGGGATTCTTACCGCACTAAAACCCCCCCGGTGGCCGTCCTCGGCGCTACGTAGAGGACTCCGGGATTTCTAAAGGATCGAACCGGAATTCTTGTAGCGCGTTGCCCCGTCGGGCTCCGCCCCGGTGAGCATAACGCTCGCCACTCCGTCTGGTGTGCACGACGGTATGCGACCACACTTGCCACCCGCAACTCCGGAAGCCCCTTTAAGTTGCCTCATACGACAGGCGGGGGATACGTAGCGCTATTCTGGTCCCGGAACTACAGGGACAACGTAGTTATAGCCTAGTGGTTTGGAATTGAGCCTCTCAATCTGGGACACCCAGGTTCGAGTCTCTGGCACTTACGTCTGAGTTTAGTTATTAAAATAAATGATCACTAACTTTTACGGTGATAGAAAAGATCGATAGGAAGTGTTTTATGTTTATGGAAAGTGTTTTATGGAAAACAAACTCTGTGAACTCCATCAATTTGCACTTGAACATCGTTTTGGACTATGAACTTAACTTCTTACAGTAAGAGTAGGTCTTTATCCAGCAGTGTAATAGGTTGACGGAGACATACTCTAACGAGGTATTCTAGCTTAATCCTCAGCATTAGTTGCGCCTGCTGCTGCGGCTACCTGTGGCTGGCCTCAGGAAGGAATCTAATCTAATCCTATCTGGGGAATATCTAATCCTATCTGCGGTTGATTACAGACGACCATGAGTGGCAGTAGCCACTTACCATCAGGTGGACTGCATGCTCGTCTGTTACTCCTATATAATATAAAAAAGCCTTCAGGCCCATGTGTTTGGACATACCATACATTTCTCATACTTATATTCCTTCGAGACCGGAATACTGGGCAAGGCACTAAAGTAGACGAGACCGTACTCTGAGAGTTTCGACACGCGCTCACGTACGATCAAACCGTGATACGACGAATCTCGGCGGAATCTCAATTCTCGACCTACCTTCGATTTGTTCTTTTTCAAAATAGGTAGCCAATTATTATTGAACAAGTCTTGTCTAAATAATATGTATTTATTTTTAGTCTCTTATTTTCAACCATTAGAGTTAAATGTGGATAACTTACAAATTAAAAAAATAAACTAAACTATAACAAAAATAACTAAACTTTATAAGAAATAGCAAAGAAGTGTGGAGTCCACCTTACGGAATTGGCAACTGCCACCCATGGACACCTATAATCAACCTCAGATAGGATTGGACTCCTATCATAGATCAGCCACAGCACTGTTACTGCCAAAATCTAGGTGCGTTTAACCCTTACCATACCCTACAAACCTGAAAGCAGTATTACGGCACAAATATGTATGACATCTGAAGTCGAACCACGAAATGTTCTACCACCTTCTTTATCACTACAATTATATCACACAAACACACACGCACACGCACACGCACACGCACACGCACACGCACACGCACACGCACACGCACACACACACACATTCACACACACACACACACACACGCATGCACTCGCACATATACACACAAACACATTTAATTTTGCTTAAATTTCTGTTCCTATCTGGGGAACATATATATATACACAAACACATTTAATTTTGCTTAAATTTCTGTTTATGTAAGTGATATATTACACGAAAATGGGAGAAGACTCTGGTTCTTGAAACACAGTTTCGACTAACTCAGGCTTCGAGAACCAGAGGCTTCAAACTTCTGAAATATACTTACAATTTTATGTCAATAAAGTTATTATTATTATTATATTGTTTTAATACATTACTCTTGTAAATCTAATCTTGTAAAATCCTTGGAGGCTGCAACACAACCGCAAGCTGACGGGATGTCACATGATATTCGACACGCACCCCACGTACGAGGCCGTGATAAGAGAAATCTCCGGGGAATCGCAATTCTCGCCCCATTCATTGGTAAGGTTAAAGTTTCGCCTTATGCTAGTTAAGGGTGAATATTTCCTAATTGTTTACTGTATTGATTTATTTACCACCACTTTTTGGACAAATTTTGACCAATGTTCTGCTGAGTTCTTGTATTTTGTTTTTTGTATCTGAAGGGTATGGAAATTGAAAGAAATTCACACGAGGATTGCTTCTTAGAATAAGGCAAAAATGCAAGCAAAACCAACTGTACCAGAGTTTTTCGAAAATACTTTGTTCCTTCGAGAATAATTAAAAAAGCTCATAATAGGTATGTTTGAAAAACGTCATGTTGATTCTAAAAGGCTAGCAATTTCCCAGCATATGGACGCCTGTAATCAACTCCACAATTGTAAAAAGCTCTGTAATACACGCTATCGTATCCAGATTTTTGCTCGCGATGCAAACTTATAAATTGTGCTTTTGTCAGGAGGGGAAACTTATCCATTCTTTTTATTATTATTAGAAAATACAAATTCAGTAAGGTATCTGTTTTCGTGAATCAAATTAATATTATAAATGCAAACGTGCATATATTTTATATACTTTATATTTTACAAAGAGTTTAAGAGTTTCAATTCAGAGTAAAAATCGTGGGGTGCATGATATTTGAAATGTCACAAACTTTCTATTGGCAATTATCTATGAGAGAATAGTTATGAACCCACGCCTTTTTACTCTGAATTAAAACTCTTTACTCTTAAAGTCTGTCATTAAAAATATTTTCTAGTTTTTAGTTCGATTACCAATAAAAGTGTGTTTTTTTAGTTTTTTAAAGCTATAATTTATTTTTCATTTTTTAGTCTGTGACAAAGTCATAAAGAAATGAATAAATAATAATAAGGATAATGAGAAACTGTTATCAAATTATTGCATCGTCATCGGTCCTTGATACGTGTGCTAAGTTTCAAATTAATCAGAGTTGTGGAAAATGGTGAAAATTATGCTCAAAGATTCCGTTACATACATACATATATACATAGATACAACCCAAGCTAATAAAAGTTAAAAATATAAAAAAACATGAATACATTTTTTATTCTTGTATGAATAAATTAAACACATTTCCAAGTAAGTTCTCATATCACAAAATTTTGTGGAAATTTAAACTTCTGCTGTCGCACCAACTTCCGACAGATAAGGGCAAAGCGCCCGCATAAACCTGTCTTGATTGTCGAGCATATGTTGAACATGATCTAATCAAATTTATATAATAAAGTAACATTTTTTCTTTATAATAATTGATTCTTTAAAATATTTATAACATTGAAGAGAAGATTGAGAAGAAACGAGTACGTAGTCCACCTGATGGTAAGAGGCTACTGTGGCCACGAATAGCTGTAATCTACAAAATAAGATAAATAGGACTCTATTTAAGGTCAGTCACAGATACATTGTCTCAGTTGAGAAATAAGTTTCAATGTCTTGGATAAGTATGTCTTCGTTATTACATTTTAAACAAAGCAGCTTTGAACATTGCTGTTCTCAAAGCATAAAGGGTTCTACCCCCTCCTAGAGAAAAAAGAACTTAATCATAAGGAACAGCGCATTATCGGTAGCCTACCTGGTGATTATTATAGATCTACATGTCTATGCTACTATTCAAACCCAAATCTATTACTTTGAAGATACATAAAAACAGCTTCGGTATTTTTGAGCAGTAGTCAATAGATTGACGTGAGAATTTCACACCACGTTGCATTTCTATATACGTTTTTATTTACTTTTTAGTTTTAAGTTCTGAATGAACCACAGTGCGACCAGGTTTAGTTCGGACAACGTAAATAAAATAAAATAAATGTACAGTACTTAGCATACTCACCTGATGGAGTAATCTGACTTCAATCTGTAATTTCAAATTCCAAAATAGAATTGGACTTCTATTTTAGATTGGTCATAGATATGTCGTTGTCCCAAAGGACTCAGTTGGGACACTCGTGTAAATCTACATTCGACAACCCGCGTGGCGTAGCGGTTACCGGTCTAACGCGCAAGGGGTTCCAGGTTCGATCCCCGGCCCGACAGACATCTGAGTGATACATTTGAAGATCCTTTCTGGGTCTGGGTTCTAGGTTCGATCTCCGGCCAGGTAGACATCTGAGTGATAAATTTGAAGATACTTTCTGGGTCTGGGTGTTTGTGTATTCGTCTTTGTGTATGTCCATGGCACCCATGAAACAGGGAATCATAGTGTGGGGTTGTGAGTGTAGGAAGAGTATTTTTTCTCACTACAGTTAATGCAGCTGGTATAAGGCCAACATAGAAGCTTTAAAACCGCAGCTTAACCAGGATTTCTTCTCTCCTAATAAAAACCTTCAAAGGAAACCTTAAACAAAACGAATCCAAGGAAATTCCTTTTCAAAAGACTCACAACAAAATCTAAAAGGTTATAAAGTTCTTAAGAATTTCTTTTAAGACTTCTGAAATAAAACTTATGCATCCAGAGCAAAATAAATGTATTGTACAAGATTGCAGTAGCAAACGAGCATGGCAATTGCTCACTGCCGGCCAAAATAAAGAAACAAACAGACAGACAGACAAATATAAATATTTTTTTATAAGTACCGTATACAGAGATTATAATATTTTTTATAATATAGGAGTAGGAGACGAGCATACAGTCCACCTGATGGTAAGTGGCTACTGCCGCCCATGGATATCCGTAATCAACCCCAGATAAAACCTGAGGTCGGCAACAGATGCGCCGCTACCGCTGAGGATTAAGCTGGAACGCCTCGGATAAATATGTGTCCCTTACCACAACATTAAAACCAAGACACAGCAGCGCTTAACACTGCTGTTATGAGGTAGAAATAGGTGTGGCGGTGGTGCCGCCGGAGTCGAACCACAAAGGGTTCTACCACTTTGCTTGAGGTTTGTTAAGGCTTAAGGCCGTCTATTGCATACGATTAACCTATATAATTGTGTATTATTATTATCTATTGAAGTGTGCAATAAAGAATATTCTATCTATCTTGTATTCACTTTCATGACTATATATCTTGTAAAACGCTGTTCTTTTGAAATTATAAATACTTCAATTTTACTTGTATAGAAATAAAACAAACCAATCCTTATCTTTGTCACCCCACCTGTCGCAATGCGCAAGTAGATTAGAAAATCGACTTTTGGATGTTACAGTAGAAAGTGTTTTAACGAGTATGTTTGGAGATACGCCTCAAAACCTCCTCAATTCATTACCGGGCGTCAAAGTGGGAGGTAAAAAAACAGCTGTATGTCTACCACAGAATAGCGAACGAATAGAAATGACAGCGCTTACAAAGTGTCATGAAAAGTATCACTTATATCAACTTCGAACCGCCTTAGGGGAAAACATCTGTAGCCGATCCTAGATAATACTCCAATTCTACATAAAACACTACTGTTGCTTAAACACACTACTGTCATAAATAAAACAATGAAATTTCGTATTGAATTAATTATCAGCATTTTCTTTTCTTCATTCATCATTTTGTATTGAAAATCAGTATGAATTTGAATAGATTCGATCACAATTATCAGTTTCACTATCATAGTAATCGGTTGAATTGGTTTTTATAGAGATTTCATATTATAATTACATAAGACAGTTATACCAATACGCACTTGGCCAGCGCGGTGGACTATTGCCTAATCTTTCTCATTCTGAGAGGAGACCCGAGGAGACAATAATGGGTAGATTATGATGATGATGATGATAGTTATAAAAAGGAACTTGAACTAGTTTTGAAAATGATAATAATTTCGACGAGGAAGTAAGACATTTAATTATATAGAGAGGATAGCAGAGTATACAGAGTACACACTGAAACAGATCTCGTGAGATTTAACGCAATTCCTATTTAGCATTAACTCTGTGGCAGGCACTGAAGCGTTAACCTTAATCCGTGTAATGGTCTAGTATATGAAGCTTGTACGACGAGCTTTTGAAGCATTTGAAGCATTGAAAGTTGAAGCCAATTAGCAGGTGGAATTTTTAGGCCAAATTGTATGAAGTAACGCTGATGTGTAATTTTGGAAGTCTGAATTTGGATGGAACTGATTTTCCATTCATTCGATATTCCAAACGTGTTCCAAATTTACTTTTGAAGTTGGCTCGATTTTGTTCGATTTGGCCGAAATCTGATGAATTTTTGATGTTGCCTACATTCATATTGGGTTTAGTTTTTGCATATAGCATGTTACCTTTTATTTGAAAAAGTTATATCTAGTGCTTTTACAATTTTAATGAAATTTATAAATTCTGAGTTTTTTGTTCCATAGACTTCTCATATTTTTTGGTCTTGGGTAGACCTAAGTCGAAACACGAGATGATCTTTTTGGTGATGGATAGAAAACTTCAAAAAAGGTGCAAAAAGAGCTCTCCGTCAAAGCCAATGCATTGGCGACTCCAATGGTGTTGCAAATGGTCATAGGCGACGTTGACTACGTTCCATCAGGTAGCACGACTGCTTTATCGTTAGGCTTAAATATAAAAAAAAAACTTTTAATAGTACTATAGTGACATAGGTTATGTGGGATTAAGCGTTAAAGTTACAATCTGCTAAAATGAGTTTCTTTTTTTTTATAATATAAGAATAGCAGACGAGCATGCAGTCCATCTGATGTGGCTACTGCCGCCCATGGACATCTGTAATCAACCCCAGATAGGATTAGATATTCCTACCTGAGGTCGGCCACAGATGCGCCGCTACCCCTGAGGACTAAGCTGGAACGCCTCGGAAAAGTCTGTCTCCCTTACCACACCCTTCAAACCGGAACACAGCAGCGCCTAACACTGCTGTTATTCGGTAGAAATAGGTGTGGCGGTGGTGCCGTTTCACTAACAGACCTCCTTTCACATCTTACCGACCCCAATTTTTTTTTCACTCCCATACACCCCTTGCAAGTCGTTGTCAATGCCTACGAGTTACCGCACTACTTTAGATATCAATGTTATAAATAAAGCTACAGCTAAGCTTAAGCTTTAGTCGAATATGTGAACTGTAGCACGTAGACCGAACAATTATCCTTTTAATTGTCGGTCAGTGGGCAGCACTGTTCCGGACATGTTTCCAATTTGCAGCGGAAAGCTGACGAATCAGAAAAATAAATGAGGAAACTTGCGATTTATGTAAGTTTTGCTGACGTGGAAGTTTAGTATTTAGTTAACGTTAGCTCTATTTTTGTCCTAATGACACGTGTGTCTTAGAAGACTTAGAATGGGAGCTATGTATTTGTCATCATAAAGTAATCCTTACTAATATTATAAATCCGAAAGTAACTCTGTCTGTCCGTCTGTCTGACTGAGACCCGAGAAAGGACATAGGGTAGTTTTATTCCGGAAATCCCACGGGAACTAGGGATGGCGATCTAAGATTGATTAATAGGAGAATCGATCTATTGGACCAAAAAGTCGATTATTTTAATCGATATTAGTAAGGATTGAATCGTAAACTATACATTTGATCAAGTGATGATCTTTAGCAAAGTTGTTGTCCATGAACCCACGAAGATTTCAGGGTTGGTACTACTAATTTTCGCCAGATGGCGCCACTGTCATTCCAATGAATATACAAATTTTCAGTTTTATGTATGTTAGTATGTCATATTATTTTCTCTTAAACGCGTGCGAAGCCGCGGGCAAAAACTAGTAAATAAATATGAGTTCTCATTAGCATCAACCTATTTGTCCTATTTCTTTACAGGGATCTACTTTTACAAGGAGAAGAGCAAGGCCATCGTCCCCCACGCGATCAAAATGTGTATTTGATAGACTTTACATATATTTTTGAGATATTTTAACAAGTTGACTAACTTTGTTTTCTTAAATAAAAGCTATTATTAATCTCAAATATATACATAACCGTTTCGATTGGAGTTCCGGAAACTCATTGTGAGAGAGCAAGCCGTAAACTTCTGGGCTATTAAGTTTTTACCGAGCTACAGAGTATATTCGAGCTATATTCGAGTGAAAACTATATTTTTTCATTTACTTTACATATTTTTATGTTTTTAAATAATAAATTATGTTGTGAATGAGACCTTAACTGTTACGAATATACGGCTAAACTAAGGCAAAGCCTATGTAACATTTTTTTCCGCCTACGGAACCCTTAGTTACACGTACTACGCGAATTTCCAAGCTTATAGAATTTAATTAAAATTAATGGGATATTTAAACCGACTTGTGACTGAGATTAAAGGCGATAAACCTGTCTCCTTTAAGGTAGCAAAATATACATAAAAAATTCGAACGCGAAAATTTACGACGAAGTAATTTGGGCTCGTAAAATGACGGCAATCATTGTCCGGAAATCTTCAGTGTCGTGAAAATTTATAAGTTTTTTCCTTTACGCATAATATAACGGACGTGCGTAAAATTTTACTTTACGATTTTCATTTTTTATTAAAGAACAAGATGTAGATTAAAGGCTGACGCGCAGTGAAAGGTAAATTTATGGAGAATTACATTAAATTAGATATAATACTAATTAACAAGTTAAATACGAGTATATGGTACTATATAGTGGGCAATTAACTTATGCCAACATTTGAAAGTCTAGATTTAAAGAAATAAACATCAAAGTAGGTACAGAATTCCATTTTAACCTATAATAGAGTACAGAGTAGAATAGAGTAGGCACTGTTCCTATCCGATGCAAACAATTTGGCGTGTATGGGATATTTGCATTTTGAAGAAATGAGAAGAAGACATTTTGTGCCTTTATTTTGGATCTCATTTTCTTAATTAGATCTAATAATCCGTTTTTGGAGGTACCTTGGAACATAATCGTTTTCTAATTGACGCTAGTTGGATCTATTCTGTATCCTGTGAATCCAACGTCTACCATTAGAGGTTCAAGTAGTCGGGGAAGACCTTTACAACTTTTGCCCATAAGGGATCAGTGTTCACTACTTGGAAATGTTCCCAAATGACCCCAAATACTTCGAGCGGCTTGGCCAATTCAGTTTACTACTTCTAAGAACTAAAACGTTAAACTAAGTTTGCCTATGGATTTCATCGTAGCGTATTCTATCCTCAGCAATGTTCCAAGTATAACTTACTTGATACCATATCAAGAATAGAGCCGTAAATAACAGAATAACGATGAAAACGAAACTTTTCTCAGGTATTTTGTCCAAAGAACTTACTTCTGACATCAAAAAGTTTTAGACCGAGAACTTACTTTTTTTATTTTAGCCATCCTGTAAAACGAGTCATTTACAGCCTTAACCCTAAAATATATCGTCCCGCAAACCCTCGGGAACCCTTCCGTGCCGTGACTGCCATTATCTGTACCTATCTCTCAAGATTTAAAGAAAGATCATGTTCGTGGCTACTTCGGCATGTTTGGACGTGATCGGGATGTCTATAGAGTATCAAGGGTCTTACCAACCAATTTTCAAGTTGAATTTAGGTCTTCTATCACGGACATCCGATTAGGAATCAATACTATCTTAATTTTCGAGGTTTATTTAAGGTTTACTACGCACATCTGATTAGGAGTCTACCTTGGTAGTCTATGTTTTAATAGAGAATAATTGCATTTGAGTATCTGTGCGTGAAATGTAATATACATTTTAACTTCATTCTTTTAATACTTCAATTATTATAATAATTTGCTTGAATGAATTAAGATAAAGAGGTGAATAAAGTAATAATTAATTAATAATTCTTATTTAATTAGCAGGAAATTAATTGATCTAGACCCATGGCTGTGCGTCCACCAAGTTCGGGGAATGCTTACATTTTACCTCTAAGTAAATAAACACACAAACGTTTTCTACATTAACAGCCCCACACTAGGATTCCCTGTATCATGGGTGCCATGGACACACACAAAGACGAATACACAACACCCAGACCAAGAACAGATATCTAAATTCATCATTCAGCAGTGTTAGGCGCTGCTGTGTTCCGGTTTGAAGGGTGTGGTAAGGGAGACAGATTTTTCCGAGGCGTTCCAGCTTAGTCCTCAGGGGTAGCGGCGCATCTGTGGCCGACCTCAGGTAGGAATATCAAATCCTATCTGGGGTTGATTACAGATGTCCATGGGCGGCAGTAGCCACTTACCATCAGGTGGACTGCATGCTCGTCTGCTACTCCTATATTATAAAAAATCATTATGTTTGGCCGGGGTTCGACCTCGGAGAGCGCGTCAGACCGGTATCGCTCCGCCCACCCTCTAAATATGTTTAGATACGTGGTATTAAAACACGTGCAAGGGGTGATATGCAAGGCAATTCATGACGTTCGTTATTAATAAATCAATATTGAACTCACTAAATTTGTTTGACGTTCAATGCCTTTGATACAACAAACTGTCAGATCAAAGTCAGATTTAAATTATACTGACAAATTAAACAATAAGTTGAGATTGAAAAGCAGTTTAATAATTATTTACTGCAAAATAATGATTAAATAGATTTTGGCAATTACATTGGTGTTTTATGATTACTGATTACATTTTATATATACTAAACGATAATAATAGGAAATACAATAAAGATTTTAAAACAAAAGTGGTTGAATTTTTGGTTTCGATTTTTTACTTTTTTATAGTATAGGAGTAGCAGACGAGCATGCAGTCCACCTGATGGTAAAGGCTACTGCCGGCCATGGACATCTATAATCTACCCCAGATAGGATTAGATATTCCTACCTGAGGTCGGCCACAGATGCGCCCCTACCACTGAGGACTAAGCTGGAACGACTCGGAAAAGTATGACTCCCTTACCACACCCTTCAAACCAGAACACAGCAGCGCTTAACACTGCTGTAATGAGGCAGAAATACGAATCACGACGCGGTTGTGCCGCCAGAGTAAAAGCAAAAGGGTTCTACCGCCTTCTACACTACACCCCACGTATAATAGCAGTGTTAATAACTCCATCGTTCTTGAAGCTTAAAGCCGTATTTTAAAGGGTGTAATTTGCTACAACATCATCACAAAACAATAATGATTAAATTCAAAAATTAACTATTAAAATATTATTCCCAAGAATTAGCACAAATTCTTTTTACTTCATATCGAATAGCGTAAGATTATGCGAATTAATTATAACCTGTGTCCCCCAAACACACTTCAAATTATTTACTCAGAGCCTTTAATTCCTGTTTGTTTATCTGTGTTCATCCAATTGTTTACATAGCTAATTACATATAGATTGCACTATCGTGTTGCAACAACGTTGATTAGGTAAATAAACTGCTTTCAGTACAGGGTTATCGGTAGCGGTCACTATGGTCTTTTGACGACCCGCGTGGCGGAGCGGTCACCATACCGGTCTGACACGCAAAGGGTCCCGGGTTCGATCCCCGGCCAGACAAATATCTAAATGATCAATTTAGATTTCTGTTTCTGGGTCTGGGTGTTTGTGTATTCGACTATGTGTGTCCATGGCATCCACGACACAGGGAATCCTAGTGTGGGGCTGTGAGTGTAGAAAGCGTTTTAATGATAAGCATTGCGGTAACCAAAAAACATAGAACAGATTTGCTTTTATTTGCCTGTAACAATTTCCAAGTATGTGCTGGCTATAATACAAGCTGGTCACTAAGCTTAGCACCCGCAATCGACGTTTAAGCTTTTTTATACATAATATTTTGAAGGTGGTAGAACCCTTTGTGGTTCGACTCCGGCGGCACCACCGCCACACCTATTTCTGCCTCATAACAGCAGTGTTAAGCGCTGCTGTGTTCTGGTTTAAAGGCTGTGGTAAGGGAGACATCATTTTCTGAGGCGTTGTTCCAGCTTAGTTCTCAGGGGTAGCGGCGTATCTATGGCCGACCTCAGGTAGGAATATCTAATCCTATCTGGGGTTGATTACAGATGTCCATGGGCGGCAGTAGCCACTTACCATCAGGTGGACTGCATGCTCATCTGTTACTCCTATATTATAAAAAAGAAAAATAAAAAATATATAAAAAAAATATGAGCGCCAGACGAGCGTGCAGTCCACTTTATGTTAAGTAGCTACTGCCATCCATGCACATATGCAATCAACGCCAGACTTAACCGGATTCCCACCTGAGGTCGAAAAATGCTCCGCTACCCCTGAAGACTAAGTTAAAATGCCGAGTATATAAGTAGTAAGTAGAAAAGTATGTCTCCCTCACCACACCATTCAAACCAGAACACAGCAGAGTTTAACACTGCTGTTATGAGGCAGAGTAAGTAGAAAAGTATGTCTCCCTCACCACACCCTTCAAACCAGAACATGGCAGAGTTTAACACTGCTGTTATGAGGCAGAATGGGTATGGCGGTGGTGCTAACAGAGTCGAACTTCAGAGGGTTCTACCTTCAGGCTTATGATGACACGCCACATATTCATATTAGTCCGTAAACATTATAACTTACGTAAGCACGCGTGCCCCCGCATCCCTTTTATATTCATAAGTTATGACCGCGAATTCTATTGTTGAATTTAATTTAATAAACCGCGATAATTACTTGAACAATAACGTTACTAAAATTAGGCTTTGGTGGGATTGTGGTCATCTGGCTACAGACCTTTTTAATCTCACATATATTTACCAGGCTGTGGTAAATCTGTGGTAAGTGGCTGTAATTTTGCCTTTTCTAATACTTAGTATTTTAATAGTAAAGATGCATATGAGCATGCGATCCATCTGTTGGTAAGTGGCTATTGCCCATGGACATCTGGATTCTACCCCAGATAACATAATGATCCTACCTAAAGTCGGCTGCCAACGCGTAGCTACCTTTGTAGTCCAAGTTGGAGGCATTGGACTTAATTCCCAAGAATAGCTTATAGGCGGCCAATCTGAAGTAAGAATCTTATCTTATCTAGGGTTGATGTCTATGGGCAGAAGGTAGTACCTATTTACCATCAGATTGACTGCATGCTTGTTTTCTACTGCAATTTTATATACCAACACCATTGATAGCGGAACACAACAGCGTTTAACCCTATACTTGGCAGAGAGTTTTACCCTAAAAAAATATATTTTTGCTACTTCCCTGCGTTAATTGGGTTATAAGGATATTAGGAAAAACAAAAGAAAAAATCTCTGAAATTCAGTTTTCAGGATATAGTATGTGCCTTTTAGTGCACACTGCCAGGTTCACAAGAAAAAAAAATGTGTCTTTAAATGCACACCGCCAAGTACTCGGTAAACTAAGAAATAATTAAAAAACATAAAAAATATCATACATTTTGAAAATACCAAAGATAAAAGTCTCGAAAGTTATGACATGTCGACAAGTTTTGAGATATTTTAGTTGAGTTGAGACATTAGAAGACCTCCTCCCAAAAAACGCAGTTTCCCAAATAAAGCGACTCGAAACTTTGTGAGTGGCAATAATTTTTGTTTACCACTGTTCTCATGGCGAAACAGCAACCAGGAATTACAAACGAAGATGTCCAAAATCTGTGAAGACAATACTAACGATGGTCAATCACATCTGTACGGTATAAAGCGACTTGTCTGTTTAAACCTTAATCTATATTTCCGTTATAATGCTGTATTAAATTTGAGCATATGACTAGACCTTATTCCACTTGTTTGAAGGTTGTGGTAAGAAAATATACTTTTCTGAGGCATTCTAGCTTTGTCTTCAGGGCTAGTGGCGCATCTATGGCCGATCTCAAGTGGGAATTTGGTCTTATCTGGGATTGATATTGCAGATGTTCTCGAGTCATCATGGTTGGAGATGTTTACATTTTTGACAGAAGACGCTATTGATTGGACAGGACTTGAGTTCAGAGACGTCTTGATGAGAACTACACATCTGGAATTCACCTTCTAAAATTTGCTGGATTCTACGTCAGATTTAATTATGCAATTTAGACACCAAAGCTAGAATTTTTCGACCTCCAGTCATATGAAAGAAAAAAAAAGTAAGCTAAGGACTGGGAATTTAGAGGAAGGGGGAAATGTGAATGGCAGTTATGAATTATAAAAAAAAAAACTCTGTCTGAACCTTATTTACCCTACCCCTACCTTGGGTGCAGAACCTTAGTATATAGTAGCAAAGTTGGCAATGTGCATTTAAAGATACAATATTCACAAACAGTAATAGTGTACGTCGTTGGTAGTGTGCATTTTAATGCACACATAACAAAAGTCATGAATTACTATATATTCAAAACATTATATGTCAAAATTAATATCACGAAAAAATTGCATAAAGCTTGCAGAAAGTAAAATTATATAAATTTCATACATATAACTTAATTTCATTCAGATAAAATTAGATACTTAGAGAGCGTTGCGCAGGCGCTGACCGACGGCTCGCTATTTTGTTTACGACTGACAATGTGTGAACGAGACACATATAGATTTCATTTTATGACGTAAAGAAACGTTTGCTAAGTCGCTTTGAGTTATTATTAAAAAGATTCGATGTTGCGTTTTTCAGAAAAAAAAATCAGATGAGAATGTGCATTTAAGTGCACACAGTCAAATATAGGGTTAACAATGATCGTGTAGAAACAAGTGACGGTAGTGCCTCCGGAGTCCAACCACAAAGGGCTCTGCCACCCAGATACATTACATAAATCAACAGTATCCCAATCTATTACTCTAAGGTGTCATGTAAACAAAGTAATAAATTAATTATGCCCCGACAAACGTATTAATCCATGTTAATTGAGTAATCCCAGTGCCCCGGGTAATCTGGCTCATAATAATTAATTACTCACAAAGGTTTGTACAAAGGTTCAACTACCTAATTCTACACACAGTTCTTAACTATGTTATGTAGATAGTTAAAAGATTTGATACGGATTAGAATTCGTGGAGCGTTTATTTCAGCGATCGCGCTTGGGGGTGGCAAAACGATACGCGTTGAAAATGTAGGTGAATAATTGGTCAAGTGAATCGAACCGTTATACATAAGCTGTAAAAATTTCAAGTGTCTATCTATTACTGCTCAGGAGGGCTACTAACATCTCTTAAAACATTATTATTATATCATACTTTTGCTTTTTTGCAGGAAATTTAACTTTTTAAGCAAAATATGACAATTTCAGTTGGTTTTATACAATGGACAAGCGAAAAATTAATAAGCTTTTAAGTTTGTTAAACTGTGTAAGACGGAATATTTTACTGTTTTAAGGAGTAAATAAAAATTTCCTGAACTATGATGGTTTTTAAAAGATGGTGGTAGGCCTCCAGGAGATAGAGCATTGTGACGGACAGATGGACAGACAGCGGAAGCCTAAGCTTAAGGGTGAAAATGGAAATAGAGTTCCATTTTTACCCTTTTGGTATGGAACCCGAAAACCATTTTCGAAAAAATATATAGATATTCCGCACCCGCTCGCATTGACCAAAGAAAAACGCTTCATGAGTTCTCATTCTAATTGCAAGTCTATCTGATATTATATAAGTGAGTTTCTTACGCCACTTCGTCTCCATAGCGAAATACGTTCCGAAGAGAGATATGTTCAAAGAGATTTATATCAATTTTGAATAAATGAAGACTTAGATTTAATTTTCAATAACGCTAAGAAGAAACTCTCGGAAATTCAAACATAAACACATTCTGAATTAAAAATGTTTTATCAAAAAAGTTTTTGATGTGAAACATCTATAGCACGTAAAACCGATTTCTGGCGTGGCGACGCATGCCGTGGCGCACGCTATACGATGGTATATATATACAGTCTATATGCAGTAGTGTGTACGGTGTGGCGACGCGTCGCCATGCGCAATCGAATTCAATAAATAGTCATCGTTATCTGGAAAAAAATCGTAATATTTTATTTTATCATTATGACATATTTAGTTCCTATCACAATATGTTCTTTTCTGCATATTACTTTAACAAAATAATGTCGATGTTTCACATCTGCCAGGCGTCCGGTGACGGCTCACATTTTTTTTTAAAAAGACATTTAATACGAATGCTCCTAAAATTAACCCAAACCACGTAATCTTGATCCTCGATCACTATTAAATGCTATAAATTACCTATAATGTCCTAAACACAAAAAGGTCGCTGATCAAGATTGATCGTTCGACCTCAGTGGGCGATTAGCATCAAGTGGAGTAAGAAACAACATTTATTTCCACTCGTACCACTGAGACTTGACTTAAAATATTTCCTATAGCTACTCTAAGGTGCTTCGCTCACTTGACTTGATGTTTGAGCTGAGCCCTTACAAATAAACAAGTGCAAAGATAATGAAGGAATGTTTATTTTTTATATTGAAATAACAATCGAGTCTAACTTTCACCTGGTGGTAAGTGTCCGACCATAGGCATATGAAAGCAACCGCTGAAGTAAAGCTAATTACTTAAACATTTATAGCGATGTAATTGGCTTTTGAAGGGATATTCTGAAATGTTCATGGACAGTACTGTAAGTAAGTAAGTAAGTATTGGATTTTTCTCAAAAATCTTTTTCATACTATGAACTGTAATTCAGTTTGAAATAAAAATTCGTAAATCATTATGATGCTTCAAAAATTAAATGATGATTGTAGCGTTTGCATCAAAGCTACATTTGAAGAGATCATTATTTTCATACTCTTCTCAGTACAAAGGGATAGTAATCGAACTCTTTTTGTATGTAGACTGGGAAAATTTGCTAGAAAATAAAATTAGTGTGTAAAGTAATTAAGGACGCGGTCCGTGGTTCTAATTGCAGGTCCGTGATTTATGGATGGTATTTGTATATTAAAAAATAATCACAATATGCTTTATTGCCACTGCTGGGTAAAAGTCTCATTTTTAATTGAGAAGGGTTCATGAACAGTTCACAAATGTGAACTGATGTTGCCATGTGAAAAGGTTGCCATACTTTTAAAACCTCTTTTTATTTTTACCTAACTCTCAGGCACCTTACAATGTTTTTGTTCATCGTTAAAGTCTGTAATAATAATTTCGAAATATCAGTATCGAACTCCCTCTATTAGTGGTCAGAATTCTTATCACTACTCGCAAATGTAATATTACATAGCGATATGTAATATAATACATATAAATAAGAATATCTATAGACATATCTACTCTATAGATTATACTAAGTTTTAACACAGTTTGTGCTACATTTTGCTGGCCAGACATGCAAATTTTAAGCCGTATTAAGCCCCAGAATAGCGTGTCCATCTAAAATTTACCCGCAGACATGTCTTATATCTCTGCAAGCTTACATTGCAAATACTAATAATAATAATTTGAATTTGAATAATAATAATACTATAATAATTTGAAGGTGGTAGAACCCTTTATGGTTCGACTCCGGCGGCACCACCGCCACACCTATTTCTACCTAATAACAGCAGTGCTAGGCGCTGCTGTGTTCCGGTTTGAAGGGTGTGGTAAGGGAGACAGACTTTTCCGAGGCGTTCCAGCTTAGTCCTCAGGGGTAGCGGCGCATCTGTGGCCGACCTCAGGTAGGGATATCTAATCCTATCTGGGGTTGATTACAGATGTCCATGGGCGGCAGTAGCCACTTACCATCAGGTGGACTGCATGCTCGTCTGCTACTCTTATATTATAAAAAAAAAAAAAAAAAAAAACTTGATTAAAATGTTAGTATTCCATAGGATGTACCAATTTCTATCTAGAATTCTAGATGTAAGTTACATTTGAGCACTGCTGCGTTCTGATTTGAAGGATTACTTTGAACTTGGTTTTAATTTGAAATACCACTTTGAAATTCCCGCGCAAAATACATCTCAAACGTCAAGAGCGTTCTTTTTCTTTTTTATTCTAACTCATACTATCGTATCTGCCAGTGATTATATAAATAAGAACTTAATATTATAAAAATAACACATAATGAAAATAACACAAAATAATTTATTAAAATAATACTAATAATAAAATAATTTGAATACATTTCTAACAGTACAATCTTTTACGCTATAAATCGGAATCATAAAACTACATTTTGTCATCATATTTTTTTTAATTTTGTTATGTTTAATACTTTGAATGGTCCGTATTCAAAGATTTTTATATGAAATTCGTCTTTTCGTACCCGCAAAATAAGATAAAAGATTCGCTTTAGATTACACAATGTACATTTCTGTAAAAGAGTGTCTTTAAACCATTTTAAATCCTATATCCAGAGGTTCCCAGGGGAGACGGCACTTTCATTTACTTCCCTTATAATCACGATCAGAGTGATTCACAACGAAGTATGGGTTGTACCCGTTTATTTTAAAAAACCTGTGGAAACCTTAAGACTTCTTTTTCCTTGCAAGACTTTACAAGTTAGGTTAAATGTGGTAAAACTGGCGAAATAATTAAGATCTCCTTGATTCTTTATTGTCATATTTTTTTAAAACTTAAAAAAGCAGCTTTAAAACAGCTTAAATTTTGTAAACCTGCCGGAAACTTAAACTATATTTGTTTCGTTATTGTTGGATTTTTAATACTTAGCACTTTAAATAACATAAAATCTGCGGAAAAATTAAATTCTCTTTGATTTCTTACTATTGGATCTTTACAACTTGATAGCTTAAATGTGGTAAAACCTGAGGGAAACTTAAACTTTCTTTGGTTTATTGTGGTAAAACTTGAGAAAGATAGTGATTCCTCATATGGATATATTTTTAGGTCTTAGGAGTTGGAATACAAAATTATTATGTGGACATTTAAGTAAATATTAAATTATAGGTCCTTACGTGATTTTTGTATTAATAAATGTCTTGATTTGAAATTAATTACATTTCCAAGTACCTAATTAATATAAGGTTCAACGCATGTTCGTTTATGCTTTGATTTATATGCTAATACAAATGTCCTAAGCATGTTACTTTATTTCCATGAAATAAAACGCAATGCATGCAATTTACTGCTTGTTTTATGCAAATCGAACGCCACGATTCTTTTGTATTGTTTGCATTATTGTTTACGATACGTAAAAATAACATTTATTTACGAGGTGTTTTCACTCGCATCACCGCACGGCACCCCCGTGCACGCAGTTATATAAATACTACATGACCCGGCAAACGTTATGTTGCCACATAAATAAAAAAATACGTGTGGCACTCGGAGACTGCCGCGGTAAAGCTATTGCATAGCATGTTTTATGCTATGAAAACGCTCAGAAGGAATTCCAGAAATACAATATATTCTTCCATAATCATCAACATTTACATTAATACATCTTTATCCACTATTTTATCATATCTCCATTATATAAGACATTGCAAATATCAGCTGACATTTCATAACTCCAAGCAAGACTGAACATTCTAAAATATAAAATAGAAAAGTATTTAATAAGTGACATAAAGTATTAACAACCAGCAATATAAATGGATCAATGCGATGTACCTGTGACATTTGGCCGAATGTTACAGGTACAATCGCATTTTTCATTAATAAATGCACTTTGTTTATTCATATTTAAAACACTTTGTACACAAATTATTTGTACCATAAATCATAATGGCGTTTTGATTTTGTGCTGTCAAGTCTGTCAGTTGTAATTGTACGTTTAAAAATAACAAACACTCTTTTACGTTATTTTATCAATCCAGAATTCAACATAGCTTATGTTGATAAAACATATTATTTGGATAATATGGTAATATAATTTTGAATTTTATAATGGGAATATAAAATATACTTCACGCAATTTTAAGATTTCTGCACGGATTATAAAAAAATGTGTATTACTGCCATCTGTGTTCAAGTTGACGAATTAAGGTTATCAAATAAAATAAAAAGGAATGTAAAATAATACTTTATTCAATTATATCCATATTTTTCTATTGACAGTCAACAACTCGGTTGCCTGGAGACTTGATATCCAACAGTCCTCCACCGCTATTTTCACTTACACCACCAGGGGCGCCGGCAGCATTTGGTCAAGGTGACGGCGCACCAGTATGCCATTTTCAGTTCTGACTTCATAATGGAGTCTACCTAATCTTCGGATGACGACTCCGAACTCCCATTTAACTCTTGGGTTGGTGTAACTGCGGACTTGTACCTTATCACCTTGTCCGAACTCCTGCGTTGGCGGTGCATTGTAATGTAATCTGGATAGTGGGGCGGATTTCTTAAATAAGGCATGCATATAGGTTCTTAGTATTCTTACCTCTCTGCCGAACATTAACTGATAAGGTGATAACTCTTTTGTATTAGGTGTACGTCTCAAGCGTGCCTTGACAGTTAACAGTTTATCAAATAAACTTCCGCTCTTGCTGATATAAAAGAACATTCAGGTATTAGCCGATTATTTTCTTTTTGTACATTCAAAAATTTAAATTTTAGCTTTGTATATATTTCTTCAAATTCGTACCTGTATTTTATTTCCTCTTCTAAATTTTCTTCTTCTGTAAGCCATTCAATTTTTTCTTGAATCGCGTAGAATTTGTTCAAATTTTCTTGTAAAGAATTCAGTCGTATATTTATTTCTTCAATGTCAATTTTTTCTATTCCCGAAATGTAATTTTCGGTTCGTTTCATTAACCCACGTAATGTGGCTCCTATTTCCTTATTGTTTTTTAGTTCATTCGACATTTCGTCGCCAATATCAAATAAAATAATAAGGAATGTAAAATAATACTTTATTCAATTATATCCATATTTTTCTATTGACAGTCAACAACTCGGTTGCCTGGAGACTTGATAGTTGGATATCAAGTCTCCAGGCAACCGAGTTGTTGAAAGGTGTTACTTATTTTCGTTACGGAATTTCTCGTATCGGTCGCCGCGCTCAAAGCCCGCGATAAAAGCTATGCAATAGCTTAAAAATGTTAAGGGTGAACAACCCTTATCACTAAGGGGTATGAAAAATAGATTAGCCGATTCTCAGACCTGAATATGCATATAAAATTTGGTGAAAATCGGTAAAGCCGTTTCGGAGGAGTACGTTAACTAACATTGTAGGTATCCGACACAATTTGATAACATTATTTGCCGAAACAGTTAGTAAAATGGCCACCATACTAGTCTGACATGTAGGGTATTCCGAGTTTAATCCTGGCCTATATTTAAATTATTTTTTAGCCCTGGGTCTCGTGTACCTACTTTTCATAATATCTTTAGGATCACAACATACAGGAGTAGCAGACGAGCATGCAGTCCACCTGATGGCAAGTGGCTACTACCGCCCATGGGCATTTGTAATCAACCCCAGATAGGATTAGATACTCGTATTCCTACCTGAGGTCGGCCACAGATGCGCCGCAACCTCTGAGGACTAAGCTGGAACGCCTCGGAAAAGTCTGTCTCCCTTACCGCACCCTTCAAACCGAAAACCAGCAGCGCCTAACACTGCTGTTATTGTAAAAATCCAACTTTTTGAAGACTATAAATTAAATTTAACGTGCTATCAAAACAATGAAACCAAACAAGCGTATCACAAAACAGAACAACAAATTAATAATGTAACACTAAAGTGGCAATTGTCCTAAATGTGTTACGGACATAACCCTGTATCAGAACTAATGGAATAGTTAACCCTCAGCCTGCTGGCACGGTTCGCACACTCGTGAAATATGAATTGGGACATTGTAGGGATGAGTAATTTAGGGTTATACCAAAATTTTGTTCCTATATAATTTATGGTACAGAGCTACAAACTACAGAGTATTTGGGAGCCAAATGTGTACATCCTTATGCAAATTTGACATAACTGTTTAGTGCAACAATTACTGATGCCAATTTCATACGAAATTCGATTTCGCAGTCAATTTTATGAGGTGTTTACCGCAGCTATGTTCCGCTTTTAAGGATGTGGGAAGAAATACATACTTATTTGAGGCGTACAACTTCGTTCTAAGGGGTTTGAGGCCAACCTTAGGCAAGAATTTAATCTTATCTGAGGTTAATTACAGATAACCCTGGGTGGCAGAAACTATTTACCATCAGATGGAGTGCATACAGGTTTGTTTCTTCAATAATATTAAAAAAATATATATAACAGCTCTTCTTGTGGACAATAAAATAAAACCAAGAAGACACGTCAAAATAGAAGAAAGCAAATAGGCTTATTACTGGTGTGTTTGAAAACCAAATTATAATTTGATGAGCCTCTCTATATGAAGACGAATGCTTAAGTGGGTTGTAGGGATAGACCCAAACATGGTACGGACGTGTAACCGAATTAATGGACCGATTAACCACTGGACCGCTGGCCTCGTCTAAACACTGGTAGTGTCATGAGTAGTTCAGATTTCGGAGTCTATATAATTCGTATGTATGGATAATGTCATAGTAGTAATCGTACATTTGAAATTTGAAGAAAGAACCCTTTGTGTTGTTCGACTCCAGCGACACTAGCGCCACACGTTCTACCTAATAACAGCAGTGTTAAGCGCTGCTGTGTTCTGGTTTTAAGGGTGTGGTAAGGGAGACATACTTTTCCGAGGCGTTCCAGCTTAGTTCTCAGGAGTATCACATTTGAGCCCGACTTCAGGTAGTAATTTCATTGTATCTCGAGTCGATTACAAATGTCTATGAGTGGCAGTAGCTACTTACCATCAGATGGATTGCATGTGCGTCCGCTACTCCTATATTATAAAATTCTCTACTATATTATTAGATTGGGTTTCCGAGGTTTGAATTCCTGACGCGAGCCTGACCTCTGATCTTTCGAAATTACGTGTATTACAAATTAATTACCGTTTGCTTTGACGATAAAAGAAAACATTCTGAGGCAACTTTCTCTTTCCACTAAAAAAATATTTTAAAAAATTTCTTCGCGGATTTTGAAGTCTACTCAAACAGCACTTAACGTGGTGGACTATAGCCTTAATCCCTTTCTGCCTGTAGTGGGAAAGATAAGATTTGAATGGCCCTTTAGGGCATCTTTCAGAGCGCTATGCCAACGGCACTATGACAAGGAAGACGCGATAAGGATCTCCTTTGATGACGTATGACGTTATCTAAAGGTTACTATTTCAAACAGACAGATTAGAGCAGATGTCTGCTGCTGACGAACATTGAAGAAGGTCTCAGGTTTGACGTCTGATTTTGCTGTCCTGTAAATCTATGTATTTGAAATGAATTTATGATAAATACTTGAGTAAAATAAAATTAGATTTCATAAAATAAAATAAAATAAATGAAATTCAAGTCCTTTGAAAACAATTAAATGTAGCTGTAAATCTTCACCATCAACCCATTGCTAATTGTATAAATTAAGGGTTTTTATTTGTTTTTTATTTATTTGATTTCAGTGCTGTCCCTTTACTGGACAATGTTCCCACATAATGAAATCCCGTTCATCCCGTTGGTCAAAAATTTGAAACATAGTCGTAGTTGAAAAATATCACGAGACTAGCCACGCACATTTTTTTGCTCAAAAACGAACTTAAATGTAATGTATTAATTGTACTATTATAGTATCATGTACTACGTTACGTCATGTGTAAAAACAAAGCACGTGTCTGCAGTGTCAAAGCGAAATTGAAATAAGCTTTTACAGAACACAATTACCTTTTTCGCTGCAGGTCGGCACACAGTCGCGTACCACGGTTAGTTCGCTCACATATTTCTGAAACAAAGAGAAATTATAATTAGTTTTCAAACAAAAACTGTCAAATACGTGTGAACGATCTTTGGGAGAATTGAATTTATTTTAATTGGTTATTGGTCTGTATTGTTTTGTTCCTAATTAATAAACTCCTATTTCTCATTAATAATAGCAATGTTGAGTGCTGTTGTGTTCTGGTTTGAAGGGTGCAGTGACAGAGACATATTTTGCCGAAGGATTCCAATTTAGACTTTAGGGGCGGCGTATTTGTTGCTGATGTCAGGTAGGTGTCTTATCTGAGGTTGATTACTGATGTCCAAGGGCGACGGGAGCCACTTACCACATAAGGGGGACTACGTGCTTGTCTGCTACCTCTGTATTAATATAAAAAAAATCACGCACAAAACACGGGTAGAAAGGCGCACTATAAAATAGGAATAACATTATTTCAGTCGTTTTGAAGTCACCTTAATTTTAAGAGCCGATAAGAATATACTTACTATAGTAACAATTTAGTAATAACTTTACGAGACCACACCTGGTATAACCATCAATCAACGGTTCTATAAAATTACCCGCTGCTCTCAAAGTAATTAAGTTTCTTTCATCACAACTAACTACTTTGTTTTTACTTCTACTTCATGTCCTACTTTAGTTCATAGTTCTTTCAGAATTTGATTGATGGAAATTACTAAGAAAATTAGTTATGTTATAAGGGGAATTGTGGTATACCATATTTTTGTCTCTTTTACCCGACAGCGTAGGGGATTGTTTTTCAAGCTTATGACTGAAATCTCATTTAAGGTGACGTTGGATTCGTCTAAATTGTAGGATCAAAATTATTTTTAAGTAATCAGGATTTTGTCTTTAAAATAATATCTACATAAATAAAATAGACGTTGTAAGCGGTCAAGCATCATTTGTAAGTGGTTCTACCCTCCATAAACATTTGTAACCAACTCTTCATATAATTATATGAAGCAGAACCTTGTATAACAAGAGTTCTGCTCATAGCCGATCACATATGCGTTGATACTCCTGAGAACTAAGATAGTAGCCTCATGTGTATGACAGCCGGCATACACATTCTACATCCATTCCACTAAAAGACAAGAACTGCTTCACGCTAAAAAGGTATAAACATCCATACAAAGTTTATAAAAAAACGTGACGAAATAAAAAAGCTTCATCACCAATGCAAATGTATAAACTTAGGCGAAAATGCCTCAAGAAAAATAATATGTAAAGAATATTTCATGCGAATAAAGTGTTGCGGACGGCTCTCAAAGTTTATAATGGCCCTTAAAGAACGTGAATCTTCGCCAAGAAATGGGGGAAATACGAAAGTTTTGCATAAACTTTACTACAATAAGTTGGCTTATACGAGTGGAGTGTTAAATGATGATGAGTTAATGCATTTGACTTACGGCATACAACTTTGTTGAAATGCATTAATAAGCTTAAAATAAAATAAGTAATTCCGTAAAAAATTAAAGGTAAAGATCTAATGGTTGAAACAGAGCTTTTAGATTGGAAGGTCCGAGATTCAATACCCTGATCCTGAAGGGTACATCCCTTGATTTTTCAAAATTATTTGCGTATTATAAATTAATTATTACTTGCTTTAAAGGCGAAGGAACATATCGCGAAGAAACCGACACGCCGGTGAGTTTAAAAATCAAAATATAATACGACACTATTTACGAACACTGATTAAATTCTTTGCAAAATATCTTGATATGAAAAGGGGCACAAGGTTTCTCCGTATTAAATGTAGGCATCTTTTGTACATCATAACCGATCTAAGTTAAGCATCATGCGACCGAGAGTTGGATGGGTGACCGATGGTGGCTAAGCATGCTTATTGTCTTTTGGAGAGCACGTTGCGCCAGCTGTCTCGGCCGAGTTGACAAGCCGAGTTAGAATCTTAATCATACCTAATTCTTCCCTAAAGTTCTCCCCGCAATGCCATCAATTTTAACGGTATCATAACGCCCAAGTCTTATTAGTCATTATGACCGGTAAACACCACTACCGGTTTACATTATGACCCGGTTCTGTCCAAAATAACATCGTAAACGGAGCTTGTATTAACATCGTAGTTATGGTAATGCAGAAGGCATTAGCACTTTGCATTAGCGAAGTTTGCTTTTGTGTATTACCTACTTTGTTCTAAAATTAGAGTGCTTTTCTAGTGCGTTTTCCTGAGTACAAGTCGTTTAATAGTTGAGGGTTGGTTTAACTTCTAGAAGAATATCTACTTTTTATAATATTTCAGGGGAAAGGGAGCGTGCAGTCCATCTGATGGCAAGTTGCTACTGTCGCCAATGGACATCTGTCATCAACTCTACATAAGATTCTACATAAGATCGTTGCTACCACGTTTCGGATAAGTTTTAAAAGGTGGCTGAGTTAATATGGTTCAGTCTCGAGTTCTTGAGTGTGGCAAAGGATATGTAGAATAAGTCGGCTACTTATATGAGAATGATGGTCTATATAAGTTGACTATGTTCTCGCTCACTGCTGTGTTTTGGTTTTAAAGGTGAGGTAAAGGAGGCATAAATATCCGAAGTATTTCAGCTTAGTCCTCAGGGGTAGCGGCCCATCTGTGGCCGATCTCAAGTAAAAATCAAATCTTATCTGGGGTTGATTACAAATGTCTATGGGCGGTAGTAACCACTTACCATGACTGCATGCTCGTCTGATATTCCGAAATTATAAAAAAAAATATACCCGTACTACAAGTTAGTTTGGTGAACTAATAACTTCATCGGTCAACGTGTTAAATAAAGATAAAGATAGGATAAAACTTCCCCGACATTTTCATAAACTCATGACACACTAGAACAACTTTGTAGTGTTATTCTGTTCCAAGTTTCAAGTTATGACTTTAGCACAGGAAACTTGTTATGTCAGAATTAAGTTTCCAAATCGTTTTATCCATTTTCTTACATTGTAGTGCAGTTTTATTATACAGCCTTGTTATGACCGCATGATTACTACAATATTGTAACTGACAATTGGTAAGTATACTACTTAGTTAAGTTTCAATAAATTCAAAGATTTAATCATCATATACCTACCTATACCTATTTGATGGTAGAACCCTTTTTTGGTTTGACTCCGGCACCACCGCCACACCTATTTCTGCCTCATAACAGCAGTGTTAACAGTGTGTTCTGGTTTGAAGGGTGTGGTAAGGGAGACATAAATTTCCGAGGCGTTCCAGCTTAGTCCTAAGGGGTAGCGGCGTCCTCAGGGATGTCCATGGGCGGCAGTAGCCACTTACCATCAGGTGAAGTGCTTGCTCGTCTGCTACGCTCATATTATATAAAAAATATACATACAAGCAAACTTAATTTTCGTAAACAGCTACTATATATTTGTAAGTACAAATACATAAAATGTAGAAAATTTGTCTAGTACTGCCGCGTCCACATACTTGCTGTATCGCATTTTTAAGCTATTGCATAGCTTTTATCGCGGGCTTTGAGCGCGGCGACCGAATCGAGAAATTCCGTAACGAAAATTTCTAACACCTTAATTCGTCAACTGGAAAACAGCAGTAATACATATTTAAAAAAAATTAAACGCCATTATGATTTATTTTATTTAAATGATTCCAACGCTTTATCTTAATGGTACAACTACTTATAGTAAAATAGATTGATGTTATGATCGAATGAAATAGGGCGTGGTTTAGCGCAACGATAATTGAATTGGTGGTCGATGTTTATTAGTTTCTATTGGGCTAAAGATATGACCTTATCAAAGTGACCGTAGGCATTATACGCTAGAAGTGTTTGTCATTTAAAGCAATACTTTGCAATAAAAATATACAATGGAATAATTAAAACGCCTTTTTATGTTTTTTTCTGATGTTGTAATGTTCTGATTGTTAATAGATGGCGCTACACCTAAATCACTGAATTTTGCTATAGACACAAAAGTTAAGATTAAAACTACTTCGCAACAATCCGCTACAAATATGTATGATGGTATATATTTTTTAAACCATGCAGCATGTACCACCCTCCCTCCCACAAAGGGTGCGTGCAGACGCAAAAAAATAAAAATTTACACCACCATACATACCACCACCAACACGTGTTTCGCTCCATAACGGAGCATCATCAGGGTAAGTTGATTCTACGACGGTTAATCGTTAAGTCTTAACGTACATATATAACGTATATAACATACATATATACCGTACATATAACGTATGTACCTACATATTTGAAGCGGCTGTTGCGAAGTAATTTTAATCTTAACTTAATAGCATGGATTTCCGCAAAGTAACGCCTGATACACTTAACTATAGATACCAAATCTAGAACTAGATACTAAACTTACCTATTCCAATGTCTCTAACAAGTTGCAACATTATAATAGAAATAAAATTCGTTTTCTATTATTTTTCCTCACGCGTATTTTCTCTTTCTTTACTTTTTCCAAAACTAAAACATTCCATCCTTCACGCCGATACCTTATCGCTAAGATACCAACGATTTATAGGAAGTGAAAGTCAGAATCCAAGGTACGGATTCTTACCGAAACGGTAGATTGAAACTTTTTCAATTATAACTTTACCGTCCCGACACTATGCTTAGTATTGATCGATAAACATCCCTAATTCCGTCTTGTTTGTAATCCAGAAATGAAACTGAAATTATCAGTTTGGGCAAACTTCCAAATGTGCTCAAAAGATACTATTAAAGTTTAAGTACGCTCTTTCTTGTCACATTTAATTCCAAGATGTGGAATAAAGTAAATTAAATATCAGACTTTAAGTGATATGGGGCATTGGAAAAATACGATCGGTCATAATCGGCTACCTTCGTATTTATAGAGAGCTGTTGCAATAAATTTCCACGATATTTGTGAAGGCTTATTATAAAAATTTTATTTTTATGTTTTGTATTCTTTTTTATTATGTTAAATATAATGGTATTTACAACTCCATATTATATATTTTAAAGTGAAATCGAATTAAAGTTGTTGTACAATAACTGACAAAAAACAATATCCTCTTTATGAAGATCGAAATTTGATAATTACTGCCTGTAAGTCACTGTTAAATTTCTATCCTTGGTAAGCAAAATTAGGATAGATTAATTATCAGTAGCGTTCGTTAAAAGTGACCACAAAACATGAAATTTAAAAAAAAACAACTAAAAATACACAAAAGTTAAACCTTTTTTTACTTACTGAATAATTATGAACACCGAATCTTACAAAATTTTTCATCATTAACCTTTACAGGGGTCGTCTGTTCATAAACAAAACTAAATTCGCTACCTTCATAATTCCAATTACGTACAGACTCACAAGTGTCTAATGTCCTCACATTTACCGGTATGTGCTCGTTTGTTCTCCTAATGGCCCTACCCACTTGTACGAGGTAATCGTTCACATATGTTATGCAGTCGTTATGTCGCTGAAGCATGCATAGTACATGCCAACGACTTCCATAGGTTGTTTTATAATATGAGAGTAGCAGATGAGCATGCAGTCCACCTGATGGTAATAGCCGTCCATGTACAATTCCAATTAATCCCTTGTAAAGTTAGATTTCTACCTAAAGTCGGCCACTGATGCGCCGCTACCCCTGAGGACTAAGTTGGAACACCTCAGGAAACTATGTCTACCTTACCCTTTAAACCAGAACACAGCAGCACTTAAAACCACAGACCTATATTTGGGTATGTGCCTGAAACTATTGCTATTAGGCAGAAATAGATGTGGCGGTGGTGCCGCTGGAATCGAACCACTCTATGGTCTATCATCTTTGAGAGTATAGTAAGCGTTATTATTATCTGTGACCGGTATAATACATAACGTATCTATCTACTTATGACATGTTCATTGACCTCTATGTCTTGTCGACACGTAAATTCTTTCCTATACGTAAATTGTTTCCTTTGCTGCTAATATTAAGCAAAAAACAATTTGTTTAGTTCATATTCATTTGTTTCTTATACGATCAAAACAATTTGTTTATCATGCTCACTTATATCTAACAACGCCTTAAGTAAGAAAACAGATGTTGCAATTAAACTGTTTGTAGTACGAAACAGTTGGAAAACAGATCGTCTAATTTTGCGATTATGGCTCTGCGTATTCTTAGCGATATTACGAAACTCATTTCTAACATTAATTCTATTATTGTGTAGTTCCTCAAGGGTTCATGAAGGTTATTAAGGTATTATTTCAAAGATATTTTAATACTCCTTAATGTCATAATGAAAAAGAAATCCTTTGAATAAAAGTGGTAGAACCCTCAGTGAGTCGACTCTAGCTGCACCCCCTCCACATTCATTTCGGCCTAACACAGCAGTGTTAACCGCTACTATTTTCTGGTTTGAAAGGGTGTGGTAAGGCAGACATACTTTTCTGAGGCATTCCAGCTTAGTCTTCAGGCGCTCTTTGCTGCTCTGTCAGCTGTGCATCTCTCGCCGACTTCAGGAAGAAATCTAATCTTATGAGCGGCAGTAGCCCCTAACCATCAGGCAGACTGCGTGTTCATCTGCTACTTCTATATTATAAAAGTACCTTACCTCGCAGTAAAATTGTGATGGTTCGTTTATGATAATAATATAGTTTATATCTCTTGTGCATGTTTAGCCACTGCATTAATGACCTTTTTATTTTCCAATCCAATCTTCGCTTAGTCGTTAATCAAGTCATAAAATTAGCCATCATTAAATAAGTGCAATAAAAGTTATGGGCAGTAGTTATTGCCCATCATTATTTTATGTTTCTGATGATTATCAATGCTTACATTTTCGTGTCACCACAAATATTTTGCTATGCATGCTTATGTCTATCAGTGCTTATATTACGCGATCACTATCACGATCATATTCCACGCTTATTTATATTTTGCTATCTAAACTTTCACTTGGTATCAATGCTTACAATTACGTATCACCACTTATATTGTATCAATGTTTACACCTATCAGTACTTATATTAAGCGATCACTATCACGATCACATTCCACGCTTATTTATATTTTGCAATCTAAACTTACACTATGTTATCAATGCTTACATTTTCGTGTCACCACTAATATTTTACTTTTAATGCTTACGTGTCTATCAGTGCTTTTACTAGACGATCATTATCACGATCATATTCCACGCTTACTCTTGTTTTGCAATCTACAATTACACTTGGTACCATGTAGGGTACTATTTCATATCACCACTAATATTTTGCTATTAATACTTATATGTCTATCAGTACTTATATTAAGCGCTCACTATCACCAGTAAGCGAAGTGCAATAACTTATTTTAGCCAGTTTTAGCGCGTCATTAGTTCCTAGCGCTTGGATTGAACGAGCAATTTCGCGTTATGAGGCCCAGTTTGGCGGACAGTTAACTCATTTTTTGTTTATTTAACCTAAAGAGAAAGTTGTGCCTGAATTTTGAGGCTTCTAAGTATAATTAAAAAATTAAGGAATATTAGGTCTGACTTGATAGAATGATTGTCTTAGAGATTTTTATAATAAATTGAAACCTACTAAAATATAAAACATATCAAAACTCTGTTCTTTCGCTAGCTATATAAAGTACTATTCAATTTTATTAATAAAAGTTTAAAATTAACATGTATTTTAAAATATTTCTTTAAATCCCTGTTTTTATCTAAACTGGCGTGTATATTAGTGTACACCGAATGTGGGACATATTTCTCGATTTACTTTATAATACAAATTTGCACTAAATATTTCTTAAATATCTACACTAAAACCCTAACGTCGAATATCGATATCTAAAAATATTTATAAACTTTACTTAATATTTTCAAAATGTCAAACTTAAATCCAATAATACAAACTGGCCAGCGAGCTGCAATTTAATTTTTATTACAACTAACTTTTTAAACCCAGATTATCTGACTAGGAATTCCGTTGGAAACTAACTTTCTGGAATCAAACTGTACCATACAGTAACGGATGCTGCGGTTGCAATACTTTACACAGCAGATAAAATGAGTTTATCTAAAGTTAGAACAAATGCATACATTTGTTCACCATAGTGAACGTAATAATATATTTTATTAATAATAGAAATGTCACGTATGCACATTCGTAATATTATAAGTTAGGTAAATGTAGTGCAATAAAACTTATACTTCATATTAAAGCGTAAATTTGACAACAATAGTTACTCGTATATGCCTATCAAGGCTAACATTAAGCAAGTATCATCAATAAGTCAAAACTTTAGGTTGGTACAACAAAAATAATTGTGTTATTATTATTATTATTATTATCACTAACAATATAAATGTATTTTTCTCAATTGACGTAACTAGTATGCCCAATAGAAGCATATCTAATGATGATTTGAGGGTAGCAGATCCTGAAATTTCGCAAACGCGTTACCTTTGTGGACTACATTAAGAGGTATTGTACTTAATTTACTATCCAAAGTACCATATCAAACACAGCAATACAGAAAAAACATAGACAGAAATAGCTCACTGCAGTTGTACTACGAAGGGTTTTATTTTTAACTTACTTTATTATGATTCTTGCCTGTATATTTTATTTTCACCAATTCTATAGGCATACATAAAAACTATAAAACATTAAAACGATTAGATACCGAGTAAAAGCAACTGAAAATCAAACTCCATGTTACATTCCCCTAAAATATCGAAGATATCCCGACATAATCAAACATATTCTATCCGGGGATTTATAAACCAACGGAGGGACATCAAGGAGCGGGAATAACGGAGCAATTTCCCTCGCAAACGTTACACGACGCCATTTTGTGCGACGCCGCCGACCTCTCAAAATGGCCGCCTTTGTCGATGATAGCATTGAGATTACGATAGCGTTGGGGACACCAAATGTGTATATAATTGGTTGGTCGTTTAGACCATTTAGATGCATATCAAGATACTTACACACACGTTAAATTAGTGGGAATATTAGCTTAACATAATGTTACGAAAATATGACCATGTTTCTGAATATCGCGCTAAACTAAAGTTACTCCCAATTCGCCTTCGCCTGAATGCTCACATTATATCTCTTATCTACGGCGTTTTATTTAATCCGAATAACCCTACTTACCTGAAACATCGCTTTCAATTTCTCCACGTGTTCTATGATCGATCCCTTCACTCTACTGAAAGCCTTGTTCTCACTAATCCTTCTCACTCAACTTCCTTTTACAAAAAATCATTTACTATAGTAGCTATCCGTCTCTGAAACTCCCTTCCTGTTTAAATACGTAAAGCAAAATCTTTACATTCGTTTAATAAACTCGTGAAATCGCATTACTTGCAGCTCTAACCTTGTTTTTATCCCTATCCAATTCTTTTACGCTATCTCTAATCTTATCTAACAATTTAGTTACTTTTCCTTTTTCCTAAAACTGTTATTATTTTCTGTTATTCTTTTAACTTTTACCTTTCTTCTCCTTTTATAGTATGTTCTATGCCATCATCAACTTACTCCTTAACTTCACTACTTTAATGTTATTTAAAAATGCACTCTTTATTTAAACCCTACCTATTTTTTTTTAATTCATCCTTACTTTTACTCCTCACCTTAGGGTTGCCTGGAAGAGATCGCTGATTAGCGGTAAGGCCGCCTATTGTATCTTTTTATAGTTGTATGTTACTTTGTTATTTCATGTTTTGGGTACAATAAAGTATATTATTATTATTACAGATTATTTTATCAAAATAAATAGTTATATGCATGTGGAAATTTCGTAATACAAATCTAACAAACATAGGTAGTATAGTTAGCCAATGTAGTGGATTATTATATGTAGTTATGATTATTACAAAACTTTTATGGCTATGAACATTAAAAACGTGTAACATGTTACGTAAATGTGGTAATATATTAGAATTGTTACGTCGATTCAGTAGGCGACTTCCGTAATCGGCGCGTTCCGTAATGCGACATTTCCCTTACCATGTGTTTTTACGTTTTGACAAATATGTCTGTGTTGGTATTTGTTTACGTATTTGCCCATACAATTTCCAATCAGCGCCCCTAGCGGATTGTATCAGAACTACAGTGTCAGTAACGTAACATTAAATGACTAAATTGACAAAATGGCGCTTTATGTTTTGTCTCTCTTTTTTGCGTACCTGTGAGGCAGACAAAAAAACTTGAGCACTTACTTATTGTTACGTTTACTCAGTCTACTGAAGCAAACGGAACAGAATAATAGATTGAGTAAACGTAATGTAAAATTGTGGGAAGTGTTGAAAACGCATTGTAAGGGTAGTGAAAATATACTCCTAACGCGCCATAAGAAGTATAGCTTTAAGAGTACAAAAAGTTTTTACGTACGTTTTTCTCAACTAGCTTTTACGCGCGACCTCTCTCGTGGTCAGAGGTCGATGACAATAGTTATTTTTATCTATCTCTAGGTAACATTACTTTTTTGGAGATAAAAGTTACCCTATGTCCTTTTTAGATACCTGACAACGTGTGTACAAAATTCATGACAATCGGTTTAGTAGTTACGGTGTGAAAGCGTAACAAGCAAACTAATTCACTAGCGCATTTATAATATTACGATTACGAGTAGGCAGAAATTTTCAAATGACGATCTTTGGTAGAATCAGTAAATAATAATTAGTTAAATATTAATAATTGGTTATATCTAGTTTATTGCTTATATAGGGTCTATATATAAATAATTAATATTAAATTGGAATTGTTTTGTAATCATTATAAGTAACATTTTTGTAATCATTTAAAAATCCATTTTTCTTTTATCCTCCGTGCATTGTTGTTTGCGCCTATAATTGAGGTAACACTTGCTTTGTGCCTTGTGATAATTTGTACCTATATTTATTGTTGGTGTTTACCTTGTTGGTGCAACTAAATAAATAAATAAATAAGTATATAGTGAGGTAAACGAAGAAGAAAATATGTTTAGCTTTAGGGCAATTTATAATGCACTATACATAGCAAAGTTCTGTTCTAGTCATGAACACATCTGAAGTACATCTGTATGTAACAAAGTAGGTACTTGAAACAGACAGTTGTAACGTAGTGTGCTCATAACCAGTGTGGAGGCGGAAATGGTATTAATCTTGTGAACCCATTGAATTTTGAAGACATTCTTGAGATTTTGGAAGAACATTTCATAATATAGGTATAGTCCGCGTAAAACTGCTAGTCCGCTCTGAATGTAGAAATGAATTGCGTCGCCATAGTAAATTGTATGGTTACAACTCCTCGCAACAACTTCAGAGCGGACTAGCAGTTTGGCGCAGACTATACTTATATGTTTTTGATGATATATGCATATCGCATAAGCATAGTAAAGATTGTTTTATAATTTCGAAAGTTCACCATACATACGCCCATAGGGTTCAGGTTTCGATCCCCGGCCAGAAAGATATCTGAATGATAAATTTAGGTTTCTGTTTCTGGGTCTGAGTGTTTGTGTATTTGTCTCTGTGTGTGTCCATGGCACCCACAACACAGGGAAAATGCCTACTGATATTATTTAATTTTAAACAATTCACTTTTAAGTTCGATCTCCTCACATCAATCTAGTTTGTAATGTATCGATATTACTTTTCGTGTTGGTATATATAGAACAGTACTTCTGGTCTCGGGCTAAGCAAAAGCTAAGTACCTTCATATTTTTGTTCTAATGTTCGTGCTAATGTGCTTTTAATGAAAGCTTTAGGCGTGTATATATGTAGGCTTAAGATGTTGCTGATAACCTACGTTTATATTTCTTATATGTATTATTATTCCTATTTAATATATTGTTAATAGTAATCTGACCAATTTTTGTTCTCTTGTTTCTAAATTTGAAGCCCTTTGATAGATTTAGACACTTATTTTTTTTTTTTGTATTGCAAGCGAAGGTGGTAGAACCCTTTGTGGTTCGACTCCAGCGGCACCACCGCCACGCCTTAACAGCAGTGTTAAGCGCTGCTGTGTTCTGGTTTGAAGGGTGTGGTAAGGGAGACATACTTTTCCGAGGCGTTCCAGGTTAGTCCTCAGGAGTAGCGGCGCATCTGTGGCCGACCTCCGGTACGAATATCTAATCCTATCTGGAGTCGATTACAGATGTCCATGAGCGGCAGTAATCACTTACCATCAGGTGGACTGCATGCTCGTCTGCTACACCATATTATAAAAAAAAAGTTTTATTTAGTTCTTCTACACTTTTCTAAGCGTCTTAACTAGTATTACGCCCCACTAAATATCCACAAATTAAACACTTAGGCAGCAATCTTGCACACTAGCAAACTAAGAAACGGGTCAACAGGCCTGGAAGTGAAAATAGCCACGATTGCAATGAAAATATTACGGTGAAAAGTTCATTTTTGCTTTTCCTTGAATCATTGAAATAGTAGTATTATTACTTAGTTTTTCGAATTTTCATTTTGAAAACGTAGAATTAAATTTGTTCGTATCATTGACCTTCGCTAGGTACGGGTCTCCTCTGTGAATTATTTAAAAGGAAATTTATTTATTTTACAAACCAGGTGCTAATGGAATTCCTCACGATGTAAATATCGTTATTAAGTATTTATATTTAGCCATTTAAACATATTATAACGATTAATTTTTGAAATGCGTATATTAAAAAAATCAGAGATCTGGTTTGAAAGACAGATCCACCGTAATGCTGGGAATTCATTTCACTAGGCAATCATCGCTACCTACACACGCATAAAGACAAATATAAAGCGTATGGGCGTAGTTATACCTTTGTTAAGAGGTTTAAAAGCACAGGCATAGTTGAGGTCAGCGAAAATAAGGTCGGCTAGCCTCTAAAATTCTTTCTCACTCTATAGTCTGAAATTTTAGGACGAAAATCCAAAAACGTGCTCCTGTTTGAAGCATTTTTCTTTTCTCGCTTGTGCTAAGCGGTCGGGGTTTCAGACTTAGACTTAGAACTTAAATATAACGCACATGATACAAATCCTGACCCAAATCTATACTCTATACATATAAATTAAATTGGAGTGTCTGTTTTTAATATTGAAATAACCGCTTTTTACAACAAGCATATGAATATACATACGGTACATACACCAAAATAACAATTTTTGTCTGTCTGTCTGTCTGTTTGTTCTGGCTAATCTCTGAAACGGCTGAACCGATTTTGACGGGACTTTTATTGGCAGGTAGCTGATGTAATAAGGAGTTGGCTGCTTATATTTTAGATCTAGCTGTGCCCCTGTTTCTTTTAACGCGGGTGAAACCGCGGGCCACAGCTAGTTAGAAATATAAATAACGCATTAACATGCCTGTCGGAGAAAGAAGTGGACAACTTATTTGTGAACCTAAATATCGATGTAGTATTACGGTGCCACAGTGCTCCAATTCAGGTAAGAGAGTCATAGTAATTACAAACACAAAAGGTAAGAACCTCGAAAATAGCGCCACATGCGCTATGTGGGACAAATCTCAGACAATAGCGCGTTTGACGGGAACGAGTGAAATCGTTTCTTACCTAAATCTTAGCTGAAATTAATGTTTTGCACTAAGATGTGATATGATTTTTGACTCATATTATCGCGGAATTGGGATATTTTAATATATGTACCGTGATCACCATGCGCGGTTTTGAATAGTTTATTGCCGATATTTCGATAATTATTAAAATGGTCAACTTTGTTTGCAGGAGCAATACGGAAAATTTAAACATCGTCATATGAAAGTGACATGGTCCAAGGTGAATGTTTTAAGTAAAAATATACCATCAACACACTCTTTTACTACTTCAAAATTAGAAAATATGTGTATACGCACTTAAAAGATACACTTATAAGTATTTTAGGTACATTTTTCATATTCAAACAACTATAAAGCCGCATCTTAAAACTTTTGACTACATTACAAAGTTCACAGGATGGTATTGTTTGCCAATATGGTGCGATCGTTAGGGCGATTGATTTAAATACTTTACGCGGTTTTTAGTTTTAATATTCTTAGTAATATTCTATTAAGTAAAAATCCTATAAAATAAAAAAAAACAATTTTCTTGTACAAATAGAGGTCTTCTAAGACCAAAGAGTTTACTTCAGAAACCGATCCAAAGATACGCGTTATTTCCATAAGTCGTTGAAAATATAAAAAGTTAAAATAAAATAAAATATAACTTCAAAAATTAGCAAAACCTCAGTGGTCCCTAAGTTAGAGACCACAAAAGTAACATTAACTTTTGATTACCTACCCCGTCTATTGTTAGGGGTGTATTCTCTGCAATTACTCCGTTTTAAGCAGGATTATAACGTACCTTGCTTAATTGGTGTAATCTTTACTTTATCGCAGTGTTGTGTAAACGTCTACTTTTAAAATGAGAAGGATTTAAATTATTCTTATATGTCTTATAAATTGAATTTTATTAGTATATTACATGGGCATCGGTCTTGGACTTCGGTTGTGTTCCGTCGGAGATCCCAGAGTTCTCCAACAAGCGTTGAGGACGGCCACCGTGGGGGTTTTAGTACGGTAAAAATCCCACATAACCCGGCATCGCTCCCACGTCGTCGGGTACCTTTTGAAGGTTTTCCCCTCGTAACAAAAAAAAGCAAAAAAGGCCCTATATATATTAACTTTATGTGCGCAATTCCCATTGTGTGTTAAATACTAATATTTTATTCAAACTCTGATGTAACTTGTAATTATTTTGAACGGCGAGGTTCCGAACTTTTCACGCAAGTTTATACCCAATAGTTACTTTACCAACCCTTAAATACACAATGTATCAAAGTTAAATATAGTTCAGTTCAACTTGAGTCAACAGATGAGATTTGTGAAAATTTCATCTCGTTTTCAACATCCCGTGTAAATTAATGGGTGTTATATTAAATCTGAAGGTGGTAGGACCCCCTGTGGTTCGACTCGAGGATGCACCACTATTATACCTATTTCTGCCTAATAACGTGATCGTTAAGCGCACCCGTATTCCACTTTGGAGGGTGTAATCATGAAGTCATACTTATCTGAGTCATTCCAACTTAGTCCTCAAGTCGAAAATCTAATCTCATCTGGGGTTATCTACAAATGTCCACGATAGCCAAATTGCCATAATTTTGACTCTAATTTCTTATACTAACACATTGTCATTAAAAATCTAAATATATATAACTCAAAGGTGACTGACTGACATAGTGATCTATCAACGCACAGCCCAAACCACTGGACGGATCGGGCTGAAATTTGACATGTAGGTAGATGTTATGACGTAGGCATCCGCTAAGAAAGGATTTTGATCAATTCTACCCCCAAGGGGATAAAATAGAGGATGAAAGTTTGTATAAATCTTCTTAGTTAATAATATTACTTCGTAACGCCAGCAAAGCCGCGGGCAAAAGCTCGTGTTTTATAAGACGGAAGTCGCAAACAAGCATGCAGTCCACCTGATGGTGAGCGGCTACTGTCGCGCATGGATATGTGTAATAAGCTCTAGATAAAGTTATATTCCTACCCGATTTGCCACGGATGCGTGACTACTCGTGAGGGCAAAGTTCGAAAGTCGGATAAGTATATTTCCCGTACCACACCCTTAAAGCGAAACGCAGCAGCGCTTAATACTGCACTATATGTGTATTTTGTGTCGTCCTAAATTGTATGTTTTCATTTTATGTTCTATTTCATTTTATGGTACAATAAAGAGTATTATTATTATTATTTTTATTATATGCACACGTATGGAGTTTCTTGCGCCGCTTCTTCTCCATAACGAAATATCTTCCGAAGCGGTGGTAGTTTGTTGACTTTCAAAAAGTATTCTATATGAATCAATTTTGAATAAATGAGATTTGAATTTGAATTTGAATACTGCGGTTATTAGGCGGAAGTAGGCGTACCGGTGATTCCACCATAGTATAACTAAAGTATTCTAAAATCTTAGATGTAAGAGGTAATCTTTTTTAGGTACAAACTGTATTGTGTATTAAAACCCTGATAATTTTAGTAGGTCACCAGGTCACCTAGTCTTGGCAGACACTGGCGTTATTTCAAACTTGACAGTACAAACACACGTGCAATAAGGTAGAATCAGTTGAGCAAACACTAGTTCCTAGTGTTTAATATCTCCGGAACTATAACTTTAAAGTTTATCTGCAGAAGTTTATATGAAGGTGGATTGTGAGAAATAAAATAGCGTGAAATTCTAACTCAAAACTTTTTCTACGCTTTGAAAAATATATTATTATTGATATGCATAATAAACGCAGTGGGTACAACCCAGCCTCCCGATTGGTTGTTCCGAGCTTCCCAAATCCCAAGTCCCAAATGTTTAATTACTTGTTTTGATAAGATTTCTCTGAAGCACCTTTTCTCGTCCGATTTTGGATATTTTTCTAACACTTTGTAACTTTTTGACATGAGTTTTTATTTCTTATAAGACAAATCACGATGTAGTTTAGGCGGTTACTTTTTTGAATGAATATCATCGCTAAGACGGCCGCGCGTCGTTTCCTCCCACTCTTCGTCTCCGCGCGGTATGTTGGCGGCAATGAAAAATGCATAGACACCAAATGCAGTATTTCAGAATTATGTGCGTCTTAAAAATTAATATTTTCTTGCTATAACGTCGAACGAAAGAATCGTGAGGAAATGTGCAATTGTACTGACATACCTGAGAGTTCTTTAAAAATATTTTGAAGTCTACCAATCCGCACTTGGTTAGCACGGTGGACTATGGCCTAAGCCCGTCTAACTCTGAGATGGAATCCCAGCAGTGGGACCGTCATCATCATCATCATTATCAACCCATTACTGTCCCACTGCTGGGTACGGGTCTCCTCTCATAATGAGAAGGACAAGGCCATAGTCCACCGCGCTGACCAAGTGCGTATTGGTAGACTTCACATACATTTGAGATTTTTTTTAATAAATCTCTCATGTATGCAGGTTTCCTCACGATGTTTTCCTTCACCGTTTAGCAAGTGATAATTAATTTCTAATACGCACATAACTTTGAAAAATCAGGGGCCTGGGATTTGAATCTCGGACCCCTCGATCGAGAGGCCGAGTTTCTTAACCGCCAGGCTATCACTGCTATGTGGGGCAGTAACTGTCTATTATTCTGTTTTGTTTCATAGATTAAAGTTAAATCTAAACAAAACATTGTAAATAAGCTTGAGTATACTTTAAAATCGATTTAATTATTCCTATTACCCATTGCCCATACTTCAAATCCTTAATATAGTTAAAATCGTTTAAGTTAAGAGAATTTACTCAAAATTGTACATACGAGTACATACACATTTCCAGAGCTAATTAAAAGTTACGTGACAATTATCTTTTATGTACGTGCACAGTATGAATACTTACAATATTGTATTCATATACATTAGTCGCGAGATTTTCATATTGTTAATTATAATTAAAATTCACTGAAAGATGCCGGTCCGGAGTTTGGTAACTTGAGAGCCAACAATAGACCATGTCTGCATACACCACAATACATTCCTAAAACAAAGCCCAAAATTTGTATGTCGAAATGTGTTTAAAATTTATATAATAGAAACATACTGCTGTTGTTCCGTTCTTTTATTATTTTAAGTAATTAAAAATGAGATTTTGCATGTAAATACCTATGTTTAGTTTTTATTTAAACAGTAGTACAGACTATGATTCCACCAGTACCCTTACCATGAGTTTTTACCTTTTGACAAATATGACTGTTTTGGTATTTGTTTACGTATTTGTCCATACAATTTCTAATCAGCGCCCCTAGCGGATTGTATCAGAACTATAGTGTCAGTAACGTAACATTAAATGTCTAAATTGACAAAATGGCGCTTTATGTTTTGTCACTCTTTTTTGCGATCATGTGAGGCAAACAAAAAGTCTTGAGCACTTACTTATTTTTACGTTTATTCAGTCTACTGAAGCAAACAGAACAGAATAATGGATTGAGTAAACGTAACGTAAAATTGTAGGATGTTTTGAAAACTCATGGTAAGGGTACAGGTATCGTAGTCACACTTATTTGTAGCGTGAAGTAGTTCTGCATTTCGATGGAAAGGTGTGGATGCCGGCTGACTTTTATCTGAAATGAACATGTTAGTCACCAGGAGTGGCAATGCATCTGTAATCGGCTTCAAGAAAAAATCCGTTCTATATGAAGCCACTTATAATAATCCATGGGCGGCAGTGACCACAGAGTGGACAGCAAGTAAGTTTGCTCCTTCAATCATATAAAAAATAAACAGTTATCATTAACCATACCTTGGAACGCTATAAAAAGGATCCATGTTTTGATATCGAACCTATTAAAAAACAACATATTCGTAAGCTGATTTTGAAATTACAGACAGACTATTTATATTCGTATTAAAGTGATAGATTCATAATAACATATTACCCCGCCCGTCTGTCACAAGGGAGGTTATGAACAGTGAAATTATTCCGAAGTATTAATTTCAAGTACCATTTATAACGATAAGTATCGCCAATTCCATTAAAAAGCAATTACAATAAATTTATAAGCAACAGATAACAGCTCCACAGAACAAGAGCCTTTTGGACACTCGTATCAGGCGGAAACCCGACTAAACGACGAGGCAATTATAGTCCCATTTCTGGATAACATCCTAACGATATTCGGGTAACGGGCCACTTACTGGGGACTAAACTATATTGTATATTTTTATAAAGTTAAATATACTGATAGTTAAAGATTTGAAGGTAGTAACTCGTTTTGTTTAAGTAAGTTATTAAAGTTACTCAAAAAATAAGTTATGTATAATTAACGTAACTTCAACCTAAATCTCGTGTCACCCCATCAAGGACTATCACCCCAACAAGGACTGTCACCCTAAGGCCGTTTACAATTTATGCTGATCCAAGAATCGTCAATTTCTTGTTATTCTTACTAATGATTCGCTAGAAATAATTGGCACAGTACATCCTACAACCTACACCTACACCTATCAACCTGGTCTAAATCTTTATATATATATTTCTTATGTGCGTGTGTATGTCACTGAACTCCTCCTAAACGACTAGACTGATTTTGATGAAATTTGTTGTGTGTGCTCAAGGGGACTTGGTTGGACAAGGGAAGATTGGTTTAGATTCACAATTTAGTCCGTGGGATAAGGTTTTTTTAATTATTTTTTAATTCGTAAGTAGTTTTAGAATCGGAAACTATGTATTTGATCAAGTGATGATCTTTAGCAAAGTTGTTGTCCAAGAGCCCACGAGGGTTTGGGAGTTGGTAACACCCATAGATATATTATCCTACTGACGTAGGGTAGATTGGCATTATTAATCGTCAAGCGAGACTAAAAACTGATTATTTATGTGTGTGTGAAATGCCAAGGTGTGCATCGCTAGTGTTACTGCTAACAATGTATCGATATCGATTAAATAAAGATATCAATAACAAATTTGTTTATTAGTTTGTTCAGTCAGTGACTTAAAGAGGATACAATCGCTAAAGATTAATTATACTGGTGAAGACCGCCAATAAATAAAATAAATAAAAACATCAATGTGCGCATATATGTAGCTATGAAACAAATTACAGTAGTTACTTGCTACCTGTATAATAAATTGATGCAGTTTATGGAGTTTTCATACCTTTTGGCAGGTGTAAGGGGGTTAAAAAACTATGAACGTTACTCATAATATTTTTGAACTTTTTGTTCAATCATAATAAAATATAGCCTATAGCACTTCTGAATAGTGTAACTTTCTGACTGTGAAAGAATTTTCATGATCGGTTCAGTATTTCCGAAAATTAGCCCTAACAAACAAAAAAAATTACAAACTTAGGCTAGGTCGTATAAGATTTTATATAAGTTGCACGCAACCTATTTAAACTATATACTTAGAAATATTATTGAATTAGAAATATCGATAATTTTTTATCGATATTGTCAATACGCAACACCAAAAATTTGATAAGAAATAGCAACTATTCACGTATTTAGTAATTTTTTTTATTTGTATTTCTGTGCATTTCTAGTGTTTATGTGATAAAATTCGAAGATTTTTCCTATCTTTTGGTATATAACACTTTCGTAATAAGTGTAAAATATTGCATTTAAACAGCTAAACAATTAATGTAGTACTTACATGTGAAATGAGTATTTTTGTGGGTTTTCTTTCTTGGATGTGTTACATCCAGGTACAGCACACGTAACTATGGCCAAACATTCTTACTAAGCACTGTTTTAACTATTTTTAATTAGAAATCTTTAAAAATAAGCGAGTTTATTTTTACGGTAATAAACGTCAGGCTGATACAGGCTGATAGCCTATACGTGAATGGTCTCGCCTGTCTATCTCGCTCTAACACACACATATACTATGCTCTGACTCTTTCGGATTGCCAATCTATTAGTATAATATATCTATGGTAACACCAATTTTTGACAGATGGCACCACTGTCATTCCAATGCAGGTACAAAATTTCCGTTTTATGTATGTCATATTATTTCTTTAAAATGCGGGCGAAGCCGCGGGCACCACTAGTATATTATAATATCGTATCACCCCAAATAAGGCTGTCACCCGGACCTAAATATCTCTGAATTTTCCTAAATAAAAAAGAAACAAAAATTTATAGTATACTACAAATAATCCACCGTTCCTAGGAACACAACCAAGGATCACCCCGACAGGGCCCGTCACCCTTCACCCTAGGGCTACAAGTTATGCTCCGAGGGACGATAATCCCTTACTTACGATGAACTTTGACGGGGGTTAGACCTTGGTAAACCTCGAGTGAGTCGCGTAACTAAATAATAGCTCAAGTTCCGTGAATCGGAAAATTAGCGAAATAACTACTAAACAATCGCTGTACACCATAGATAAGTAAAGATTACTCACTCCTAACAAGAAAATGTGCCCAGTTTTGAGAAATGAAATAGTTGCGTAAAAAAGTGTTGCCACGTCTCCGTGCTAAAATGTCCCTAAATTATTTGAAATAATTATTTATTTATTATGTAAATTACGCAGTATTAGTTATTTATTCGTAAATTTTCTGTAAAAATGTTTTTATTTGTCTTGAATTCAAAAAAAGAACTTTCTAATAAGCCGTTTGTGGCTTCATTCAATTTCAAGGCGGCGAAGTATCTTTACTAATCTATGCTGTACTCTAATATGAATTCCTAAGGATGTGGTAGGAAACGACAAAGAGATTAATTTGTGTAAGGGCAATAACCCCAAACCTTCAAATGGACGGTATTCTCGTTTGCTATTTCAATATTGCATAAAAATAAAATATATGTGGAGTCTGTGGAATCGCAGTTTTACGTGGTCCTGTGTTCTACCTTACGATGAGTTTTCAAAACATCCCACAATTTTACGGTACGTTTACTCAATCCATTATTCTGTTCCGTTCGCTTCAGTAGACTGAGTAAACGTAACAATAAGTAAGTGCTCAAGCCTTTTTGTCTACCTCACATTTCGCAAAAAAGAGACAAAACATAACGCTCCATTTTGTCAATTTAGACATTTAATGTTACGTTACTGACACTGTTGTTCTGATACAATCCGCTAGGGGCGCTGATTGGAATTTGTAATACCTAAACAATTGCAAATACCTAAACAAATACCAAAACAGTCATATTTGTCAAAACGTAAAAACTCATGGTAAGGGTGGACTATTTGTTCTTGATTGTCTTAGACTTTATAACAAAGAAATAAAACAACAGGATTATCGTCCACTTTTATACTTTGAATATCTTTATAAGTCTTTTAAAGTAATTACAACTTTTTAAGTACTTACAAAGGTTGATAAGTTCACGGTGTTTAGATATGAAACATTTTGCGAGGGCAAATCATAATAATTAATCATTTTTTATAATTAGTTCCGTCGATAGGTCAAAACAGACCGATTTTCTAAAACTCACGATAATACACGGACATACGTGGATATTTTTTTTATATGTACAGGTACACATGATTCAGCAGTAATGTATTCGTAAATTGTGATTTCTAAAACTGCTCAACCCATTATTTTTTTATAATTACACCAATATTATATGTCAAAACGGATCGATTATTTATCACCGTGATATTATCAGTTGAATAGCTTAATGCTAAAAATTTAACACTAAACTTCGACTCAATTTGTACTTTATCACAAAATAAGTAAAAATCTTAAAAAAAAAATCTTATTTGTATTTTTTACAAAATAAGTAAAATACATTTGAGTAGGAACTAAAAAAATATAAAAGAAAACCTAATTGCTTTGAAATAATATGTCTTATCTTTAAAATATGTCTCATATGCGAAAATCCGAAACCGTTTGGTCCGGTAGACGTGCCAAAAAATAAAACGTACATACATTCGATAAACATTACCTTCCGCAGTCGGGTACAAGTAAGAAAATGTATTTCTATTTTTACTCACAATGCAATATTTAGCGTTACTGGGACAGTCGGCCAAGCGCGTGGCGCTGCGGTTGTTGCACGGCGTGATGGAGCCGACGCCGTCGCTGTACTGGCCGCACTGCCAGCACTTGATGCCGTTGGCCACCGCCAGCAGCGTCAGCAGCACTGCCACCGTCACTAGTCGGGACGTGCTCGACATCATCTGGAATTGGTTTTTACTGGTTAATACTGGCTCGAAAGGCAGTTATGTAATATAGGAGTAGCAGACGAGGGTACAGTCCACCTGATGGTAAGTAGCTAATGCCGCCCATAGACATCTGTAATCAACCCCAGATAGGATTAGATATTCCTATCTGAGGTCGGCCACAGATGCGCCGCTACCCGTGATTACTAAGCTGGAACGCCTCGGAAAAGTAAGTATGTCTCCCTTTAAAACCACAACATGGCAGCGCTTAACACTAGTGTTAATAGGCAGAAATGGGTGTGGCGGTGGTGCAGTCGGAGTTGAACGGCAAAGGGTTCTACCACCTTCAAAAGACTTACATATAAGGCTACCATCTTAGTATAATAAGAATGTTATCATTCTCCATCAGCGGCAGTAACTTACCATCAGGTGAACTACATGCTCGTTTGACACTTCAATCTTATTTAAAAATTAAGTACATTTTTACCAACGAATATATGTTCATATTATATTGTACGAAAATATCTGCACAAAATCTGAAGGTAGTTAATTATTACTAGGAATATTAATATTGTGGTGCTCTTTACTTCGATAGTCTAAACAGCGTAATGTTGACCTTTTTAACTTCATTTCTTAATGCCCACTTATTTCAAAATGCCCTCATACATAATATAATACTACTTTGTCAGATTACCCAAATACAATAAGTATTTATAACTGAAATTCAATAGAATTTCTTTCTTTACCTCTATTTCATACATCAAAGAGCTTAATCTAAAATTATATTAGAAAATCTGATATTAAATCTAGAATCGTACGTCCCACTTAGACTTATCTCATCAAGATGAAAGATTCAGCCTCACAGCCTTTGTTCTAATTTCCCGGAAAATTATATTATTCCCCAGAAAATGATATTCCTGCTATAAGCGTAAAATGTATGCAAATTAAGGGACGCTGTGTCCACTGGTCTGAAAAGCACCGTTTTCATAGCTAGGTTAGGGATGTGTTTGACTATTAGCGAATGATTGCAACGTAGGAAATGTTAAGCAATTTACTGATGGTTAACGTACGACTACCAACCGACTACCAGAGCCGACGTTATCACAGACTAATATAGGGATTTTAGGTGCATACTACCCACAGTATAAGTTTATTTTAATATCAAACTACCTATTTTAATATTAATTTTTCAATCATTGCTGTTAAGACGACCACAAAATAATTATTAAATTCGGACATCATGACAATAGATACTGTACCAAATTGGTCCACCATGTATAAATATGAGATAAGAATATGCCACATAAGCGCCAGATTGTAGATCAATACCGTCCATAAAAATCTGTAAACTATCCACTACCTATAACATTTTCTATACTCACAGATTATACTAGGATTCCTTGCGTCGTCGGTGCCATAAACCCACAAAGACGAATACATACACCCATACCCAGAACAAATATCTAATTTCATCATTCAGATATGTATCTTGCTGGGGATCGAACCCGGAACCCTTTGCGCGTCAGACTGGTATGGTGACTGCTTTGCCACGCGGGTCGTAAATTTTAGGATTGCGCTCTCAATAAAGTCACCCATATATTATTGGGTACTGAGTTTTGAGTAGCAACGCCTCGGGAATGTGTTTTAGTCATATAATAAAGAGTTTTTTTTTTATAATAAAGGAGCATTCAGTCCACCTGATGGTAAGTGGCTACTGCCGCCCATAGACATCTGTAATCAACCCCAGATATGACTAAATATTCCTACCAAAGGTCGGCGGCCATAGATGCGCTGCTACTCCTGAGGACTAAGCTGGAGCGCCTCAGAAAAGCATGTCTCCCTTACCACACCCTTCAACAAATAACACAGCAACGCTGAACATTGTTGTTTTTAGGCAGAAATAGTTATATAAGCAACAGTACTATTGACAAATCTATATAGGTTTTCGTTTATCGCTCGCTTTACAACAAGTCATTAGGTATGTAGCAACGAGATACGGCCTTGTTATCTTTTAGACTGGAGTTTTATTTTGGGCTGTTTTGTTTTGCGACCACATTTTTTGAGCTGTTGAAAAACCGTTTAAGCAAAACGAGGGAATAAAATATCAATTTTACTCCTAAAATTCTATCCGAAATGCCACTAGAAATATCAGTATGAAGCATAAACTAAACTTAAATAACTTATACTACATTTATATAAACTTACTAGCTGACCCAGCAAACGTTGTGTTGCCATATAAATAAAAAAAAATTATGGGTGAACAACCCTTACCACTTAGATTCTCAGACCTACTGAATATGCATATAAAAATTGGTGAAATTCGGTAAAGCCGGTTCGGAGGAGTACGGTAACTAACATTGTGACACGAGAATTTTATATATAAGATAATACGTAAACTTGACGATTAACAATTTAATCCAAAAAAATGATATATTTATTAAAGGAAGTTATACAGTGGTCAAACTTCTGCAAAAATTATTTCTTATTTGATTATTAATGTTTGCAAAGTCGATTAATAAGTATTTTCACACACACATGCGCGCGCAGACACACACACACACACACGCACACACACACACACACACACACACACACGCACACACACACACACACGCACACACACACACACAGGTACGCACACATACATTCACACATAAAAATACTAATTCACTAATATTATACAACAAAAGAACCTTACACTATATATTGCAATTATGTTTAAGATTACTTGCACAATTTCTGTAACTTTGTACATAGAGTTCCTTAGTCTATTATAGTATCCTAGACTCACACCGGGAGAGATCGGTTGCCTATACTACAGGTTCACGCCCAGTTTAGGCAACTGAAGATAAATGTTATGTTCAATCTTACTATAATGTTACCCTGCACGTAATAACATTGTGTACTAAATTGTGTTATTTTTATGAAATAAAGATTTTATTATTATTATTTTCGCAAGATTACAATTAATCCCCAAAATTTGTACTTTAACAGTCCATAATAAATTTCTACCAGCATTGGTATATATATTGCTGTCCCACTGCTAGGCACGGATCTCATCTTGAGAGTTAAAATGAGAAAGATTTGGCCACAGCCCACTGCACTGGCCAGTATACCTATGAGAACTTATTTTAGAACGGTTTCAGATATGCTGGTTTCCTCACGATATTTTCCTTCGCCGTTAAAGAAGGAATAATTAATACGCACATAACTATTGAATAATTCGCCAAGTACGAGTCGAACTCGCACATGGAGGCTTCCGTACCACCAGATGTTCATTATATTTTAGTTATTTTTTTGTTTTCTTATTTGTGTTTATTATAATAGCAGTTAGTAGTAAACGGATTGTAAGAAAATGAACTGGTTCCTAGTACGGTTTAACAATTAGATCTAAAAATGCCAGTAGTTTGTATGGAGACCCCCTTTAATATTCAACTTTATTTTATTTTTAGTATTTGTTGTTATAGCGGCCACCACTATGCATATTCTGTAAAAAAAAGAATTGCATCTGTCTATTACGGCTCAGGGAACCCTAGAAATGAGAGGTGCATGGTCTTTCCATATTGTTTTCAATATGGTAAAGCAATAGAACTTACTTAAATTCATAAATCTTGTTTCTGAAATATATTTTCGGATGTCAAACAAAGTTTCATAGCGAATTAATCAATCATCGACATTCTTCAGTAAAAATAAGGTAGTTTACACAGTTACGACTTGCCTACGGGCATTAGACGATTCGTAAAAATAAAGATTGAGAGGTGGTAGTGTCCTTTGTGGATCGATTCTGGCGGCACCACCGTCACACCTATTTCTACTCAATAAAATCAGTGTTAAGCGCTGCTGTGATATGATTTCAATGATGTGGTAAGGGTAACATACTTATCCAAAGCGTTCTAGCTTAGTCTTTAGGAATACCAACGCCAACCTCAGGTAAAACTGGAATCTTTTTTGAAATTGATTGTAGATATCCATGGGCACAGCTACTTGTACACTAGCTATTTACCATCGAGTCCCTGTAGTTCCGGGACCAGTATCAATTCTAATCAGCGCCCCTAGCGGAATTTATGAGAACTTGGAAATTGTATGGGCCAATACGTATACAAATACCAAAACAGTCATATTTGTCAAAACGTAACAACTCATGGTAAGGGTACAGAATAGGGCTACGGTATCCCCCGCCTGTCGTAAGGGCGACTAAAAGGAGGTTTCCGGGGTTGCGGGCGACAAGAGTGGGAGCTCGAACCACCCGGCCAGCGGCCCCGGGAAGGACGGCGGTATGTGTGGTAGCATACCGTCGTACGCACCAGGTGGTGTGGCGAGCGACAAGCTCACCGGGGCGAAGCCCGACGTGGCAACGCGCTAAGTGGACTCCGGTTGCGTTCCTTTGGAGATCCCGGGGCCCTCTACGCATCGCCGAGGACGGCCACCGGGGAAGTTTTAGTACGGCTAGAATCCCACATAACTCTGTGTCGCTCCCACGGCACCGGGTACCTTTAGAAGGTTTCCCCCTCGATAGCAAAAAAAAGCTATTTACCATCGAAGCACACTCGTCTTTTATTTCAGTAATATACATATATATTTGCACTTTACAGTCACAAAAATAATCATCTGTTACCAAACTAAAAATATCAATTAACATTGCCGCAACCTTCCACATTTCAACAATTGTAAAAAATATTCCTTGTCCCGAGGAAGGAAATAAATGAAATTAAATAAAATACCATTAATCTACTTTCAGTTTTCAGGCCCTGAAAGGTTTTGCTGAAAAGGCGTTGACGTTACAAAGAGAATGATTAAAGACAACGGTAATGATTGATGACAATTGATTGTTCAAGAAATGGTAAAAGCAATTTTAAATATAATAAAATGAATGTTTATTGAAAACATTTATTATTGTAAGAAATAAGTTGAGAGATTGACGCACGTGGTGGCGTCAAACGAGTTCTCATTCGGGAGATCAAGGTTCGATTCCAACTGTTTTTGTTTTTTGGCTTCTTGTATGTACTGTATGTACCCTTACCATAAGTTTTCAAAACATCCCACAATTTTACGTTACGTTTACTCAATCCATTATTCTGTTCCGTTTGCTTAGTAGACTGAGTAAACGTAACAATAAGTGACGATGTCTCCTCAAATGATCGCAAAAAAAGAGAGACAAAACATAAAGCGCCATTTTGTAAATTTAGACATTTAATGTTACGTTACTGACACTATAGTTCTGATACAATCCGCTAGGGGCGCTGATTGGAAATAGTATGGGCCAATACGTAAACAAATACCAAAACAGACATATTTGTCAAAACGTAAAAGCTCATGGTAAGGGAACTGATATACTTGTACGTGATGCGAAATATTTTAAGGTAACTAAAGTTTAGGCAATTTTTATTATCATAAAAATTACCCATCGTGGCAGATTATAATCTTTAATTTAGTAAGTATACGACTCTGGTGCATGGAGAGTTCCAGGTTCATTCCCGGGCCAGGCAAGCATTAAATGTTAAATATTGTTTTTTGCGTGGGTGTTTATTCAATACCTTAAGCTTTATTACTGTTCCACTGTTATAAAATATCCGTCAAGATAAATAAGGATCAAGATTTAAGCCTTAGTCCATACTAGGTAGATGTAGACTTCACACACATTAAGAAATTTGTAGAAAATTGTCAGAACGAAGTTTACAATTTTCTTCCTAATATTATTTTGATAAATAAATATTAAAAATAGACAATATACATTAAGGGTTCGAACCCCGGAACCTTAAAGTGACACACCTTACCTCAGTATCAAAGTATGCAAATGAAATCACGAAAAACAATTTCCCATAAATCTAAAATACTTCAAGGACCTAGCTTTGCCATATTTGAATAAACATGAGCTGAAAGTAGGCGAACTTTTAATTAAGAATCCAAATTACTCGCAACTTCTAAACAGAAGGGTTAGCCCTTGTCTTAATAGGGTGTAATTAAAATATCCGTCTACTACATTTGTTCTTTTGAGAAATGTTCTATTATAATTTCAAATTAACTTACCGGACGTAAGTGCTTTAGTTCAAATAAAATTGCTTATTATGATTTCATTGGTGTTTGAAATTCAGATAAAAAAATGAAAAATAAGCTTTCTACACTCACAGGATTCCCTGTGACATGGGTGCCTTGGACACACACATAAAAAAAACACAAAGACCCAGACTCTGTTTTTTTGATTACGAGGGGGAAACCTCCAAAAGGTACCCGACGACGTGGGGGCGACGCCGGGTTATGTGGGATTTTTACCGCACTAATACCCCACCGGTGGCCGTCCTCAACGCTTGTTGGAGAACTCCGGGATCTCCAGGGGAACACAACCGGAGTTCTCCAAGCGCGATACCCCGGTCGGACTCTACTTTGGGGGAGCACTTTTGCTTCCTCCCACACCATCTGGTGTTTACGACGGTATGCAACCACACATACCGTTGTCCTTGCCGGGGTTGCTTGCTGGACGATTCGAGAAAGACCCAGACCCTGAAACAGAAATCTAAATTCATCACTCAGATATCTGTCTGGCCGGGAGTCGAACCCGGGACCCTTTGCGCGTCAAATAGCAATTTGTTATTCCGTCGTCAGCCCATTGTCGCACTAGTGGGCACGAGTCTATTCAACATGATGCCCAAGTGTGGCTTCTCGTGTGTGACGTCTACGCCTTTGTTTTGTTTTAAAACCGACTCGTCGTTAAAATAAGTAATACATAGTTAATTTCGAATACTTAGAAAAAATCAGCGGGTTTACAATTCCAAGTAGACATTTAGATTGAGAAGTTTATTTAAAATTATATTAATGCGCTCTTAAGGTTTCAACCCGTGCCCAAAAATGTGACAGTGATTTGACAGCTTGTGGGAGGAAACATTCATGAAATCTCTTGGCGAAATAAAAGAAGTCACATAACATGTATTTTTAGAGCTTCACCGCTGTAGCTTCATATTGAGAAAGCCTTCGTGAAGACAGAAAAATGACGATTGTTACATTTCTATTCTAGACCTTAGAATGAAGTTTCTAGCTAACGCTTAGAATTTAATGAGGCCGCAATTAAAACAATACACTTTAAATAAACTAAGCTCATAAACCCAGTGGAATTTAATTTTACCCAGCCCTGAATTAAAATGACTAAATTCATTATGTACTTTGCCTGAACGTGCGTCGAATATTCTGCTAGATGAGACTTTCCTTCCTACAATTTTGTTTAATATAAGAGTAGCAGACGAGCATGCAGTCCACCTGATGGTAAGTGGCTACTACCGCTTATGGACATCTGTAATCAACCCCAAATAAGATTAGATTCCTATCTGATGTCGGCTACAGTTGCGCCTGAGGACTATACTGGAACGCCTCGAAAAAGTATGTCTCCCTTACCCTTCAAACTATAACACAGCAACGCTTAACACGGTAGTTATTCGGTTGAAATAAAACTACATACATGATCCTACACGATCTCGGACATCGCTTATCTATAGGGTTCTTTACAAACAAAAAATATATACTCAAATGTGTGTGAAGTCTACCAATTTGCACTATAGCACACTGGCGTATGATCCAATCCCCTTACACAGCAATGGGGCAGTAATATGTTGATGACAAAACTATCTATGTAATCTATGTATGTGTATAATAATTTTGAAGGTGGTAGAACCCTTTGTGGTTCGACTCCGGCGGCACCACCGCCACACCTATTTCAACCTAATAACAGCAGCGTTAAGCGCTGCTGTGTTCCGGTTTGTAGGGTGTGGTAAGGGAGACAGACTTTTCCGAGGCGTTCCAGCTTAGTCCTCAGGGGTAGCGGCGCATCTGTGGCCGACCTCAGGTAGGAATATCTAATCCTATCTGGGGTTGATTACAGATGTCCATGGGCGGCAGTAGCCACTTACCATCAGGTGGACTGCATGCTCGTCTGCTACTCTTATATTATAAAAAAAAAAAAAAAAAAAAAAAAACCTATGTGTGTCTGAAGGTGGTAGAACCCTTTGTGGTTCGACTCCGCCGGCACCACCGCCACACCTAATAAATAAAATAAAAATAAAAATAAAAAAATAAAAATAAAAAAGAGCTATTTATTCCGTTAATATACATATCAGTCTGTTTACATTTATAAATTGTCATTTACATTATATATTATTATTAGTAACAGTTATGTCACAGTCATCGATTAACTATAATTTTTTTTTTTTTAAATTATACAATTTTTATATGTTATTGCTAATGTCATTTAATATTATATATATATTTTCATATTGTGTGGGTCATGTATGTTTGTTTATATTAAGGACCTCTAAATGAGTATAGGCCATTTTTCTCCATGTGTCTCTGTTTTTAGCTTTTTCTATCCAGTCTCTACCTGCTATTTTGAGTATTTCGTCTAACCATCGTTCTATTGGTCTTCCTCTACTTCTTTTACCCATTGGTCCAGTCCAATTGGTAATCTTTTTCGTCTATCTGTCATCATTCATACGCGCAATATGGCCAGCCCATTTCCATTTAAGTTTTCTGCAATGATCCAAAGCATCTATAACTCTTGTAGTGTTTCGTATTTCAGAGTTTCTTTTTTTGTCTGTTCTTTTTAAGTTTAAAATACTACGTTCTATTTCCGCCACACCTATTTCTGCCTAATAACAGCAGTGTTAGGCGCTGCTGTGTTCCGTTTTGAAGGGTGTGGTAAGGGAGACAGACTTTTCCGAGGCATTGTACTCAGGGGCAGCGGCGCATCTGTGGCCCACCTCAGGTAGGATATCTAATCTTATCTGGGGTTGATTACAGATGTCCATGGGCGGCAATAGCCACTTACCATCAGGTGTACTGCATGATCGTCTGCTACTCCTATATTATAAAAATAAAACAAAAATAGATGTATATGTGTACAATTATGCATCTGTTATGTGGATTTATAAATGTGTTTGTCATCGTATAAGTCTATTACTTAAATAAAAAATGTATACCTATTGACACTTGAGGAACGACAGCGCATTATCATTAGGCACATCAACCCTAAAAGCCTGAAGTTTGAACGCATTGAAAATTACGCGTCCTATCGCCTCCTAAATTTGGCATCCTGCCAATAACCTGCCAACACACCCCCAACTCTATGCCAACTACATAAGGACATCTTCACCTTGTTGGCACAAACAATTGCTTTAGTTTGAAATCGAACAGCTGTTGGTGATTAATGTTGGATATTGGTTGTATGTTGGTGACAAATATTTGCTCTTTATCGTGCGTCAGATGGGTATGTGATTAGGGAAGGGATCAGTCGATATTATGTAAGTTTGATCCCACGCAAGTAACTTAGTTTCACGGGCGCTGAACGTATAAGTTTCAAAGTTTGTTCCGATCGAGATGAAAGATTATTTTGTGTGTAAATTTAATTATCTCATAATTTGAAATAATGAAATGTTTTCAATCAATTTAGAAGTTTGGGTTAGGTTAGGATATCAAGAAAAAATTCGAATGAAGAGTCACACATATTTTGTTATATTTTAATTCCGAATATTACTAGTCTTGCAAATTTTTCTTTAATGGATTTGAAAAAGATAACGATTATACACCTCAAGGTAAGTCACTGACACCCATAGACGTCAGTAATAAATTCCAAAAAGATCAAGGTTCCAGTCCTAACTAAGATCCAGTGACGTGTACTACTGAATACTAAGCAGCAGCAGATTAAGTTTCATTAAGACTGAGAGGTCGGATTCTACATATAATGAAAGAATAAAGTACAAGACTAAAGTAAAAGTGAAAAAAATGGTGAATTAAATTGTATTAAAACAACAACAAAACCTTACAATATTTCAATTTTTCAAGCGTTGATAAAAGAACACAGACTTTTTATTCCTTATACTCGTAACTTCCATCAAAGTGTCAGTATTTTATATTCCACCTCATTTTAACTCACTCACAAATGTCCTTATCGACAGCCCTATTTGAGAATCCTTACGATTGGTTCCTGATTAATGTAAGATCTCCCTACTTCCGGACCGTGACAAATATTTGTCGTTTGGGATATGTACGACATTCTGTCGATGACATCGCTAAAAGGATTTCTGTAGGCAGATAATATCTATGAAGAAATGTAGTACTTGTTCGTGATTCGATAATGGTTGGCCATACCACCTACATCCTAGTGGTTAAATCTAAACGTGCACCTATGTTTTTTAATGTTAGGTGTCTATTAGAAGCTAATTATCATTAATTTATCATATGTAATTGATCATGTAACATATTATTATCATTATTACTTTGAAGGAAAATATCATTAAAACCACACATGAGATTTCTTTAAAAAATATCAAAGGTGTTTTAAGTCTACCAAAACCGCACTTGACAAGCGTGGTGGACTATGGCCTATTAACTATCTTCTCATTCTTTCAATTTTCACTACGACTCAAATGTTCTCGATAAGTATATAATTTCGAATATTGAAGGATGGAGTCAGACATTACAATTTAGTCTTACATCGAACTCCAGTCTTATCTGAGATTGATTATAGATGTCCATTGTCCATGGTCAACAATGGCCACTTATCAGTACAAACAGTATCACGTAAGATATTATATTGATATCAACATTAATGTAACAAAATTGAAATTCTTATGAATATTTCTCAGACGCTGTACTTATAATATAAAACGCTAAGGAATGTCTCATTTTGCGAATAAGAAAGACTTCAGAATTTGATAAAAAAAACTTCGTAAAAGCATTATTTGTCGGTAAAAATATTTAATTAAACTTTGAGGGAAGAATTTTTACTGTTTCTTTCTTTGTTTGTTGTGTGTGTTTTGTTTGTGTGTTTGTTTAAAATTAGAGGCGCATGTCTTAGTTTTCAAACTGGGACTCAAGTAAATTTAAATTTAAATCCATATAACTTGTTTTATAATGAACTAACAGGGGTAAATAAATAAAAAATAGAAAAAACTAAACTATGCCGTTACGTGCGAATAGGTTCTACTTCAATTTGCACTGGAATCGAACGAGCTACCGCAAAATGAAAAAACCATTTTCACGATTGTTTGAATAAAACCCGGACCAAATCAAATTTGATTTTAAATTCGTTTTCAAGATTAATGCAGTTCTCCAGTTAACGCTTATATATTTTTTTACTTTAGTTTTCGGTTTTAATCTAGGTTATGTACTTTTTATTTTCATCGGGAATTTTCTTAGGAACTTAGGAATTCTTAAATCAACATGTTTTGTTAAATTTAAGTAAGCTTTTTGTTTATTTTTATTTTTATAGTAATAAACAAACATGCAGTCCACTTAATAAAAAGTGTGGATTGTCGCCCATGAACATCTGTAATCAATCCCAGATAGGATTAGGTATTTCTACATAAGTCGGCCACAGATGCGCCGCTTCCCCTAAGGAGCTATGCTGGAACAACTCGGAAATGTAGGTCTCACTTACCCTCACACCCTTCAAACCAGAACACAGCAGCGCTTAACACTGCTGTTATAAGGCATAAATAGGTAGAGTCGAACCACGAAGGATTCTACCACCTTCTTAATCACATCACGTCTATTATCGATCCCAGATTCGATAAGTGCTACCAGAGGTAGGTTAATAATGAGCCACTCTGGAGACTAAATTGAAACGCCTCGTTTAAGTATGTTACCATCCTTCAAACAATACAGCAGCTTTTAACTTTTCTTTTATGACAAATAGGTGTGACAGTGGTACCTGAACAATCATAATACTGAGGGTTCTACCTCTTATACCTAATTATAAATGTAATTTAATCAAAAGCTTCGGTTATTGGAGGCATTTTATCTCAGTTCTTTGGGTAACAGCGCACCTGCGATCGCTTGTTCTAAATTAAATTGATTACAGATTAGATATCTATGAGCGGCATTCATCAAAATCGGACGGGTTGAATGCCCGTTATTTGGATAAGATAGGTAAAGAAGAAAATTATTACCAAAAACCTTACTGCTTCAAAATATAGAAATTCGTTAAGCCATTTGAGCTAATACACATACAAATGGAAAACAAAGATATTGAAAACTTATTAAGTAATGTATTCTATACTAAATCCTTCCTTGTAATATATGCTATCAAATAATCTAAAATTTATCCAAATAGGATAAGTAGTTTTTGAGAAAATCACGGACATACAATCTTGCATACATACATAGCGGTCAAATACAGACCTTCTTTTGAAGATAGTTTATAAAACTTAAAACTTGAGACAAATCTACTGAAGTAAACAAGATTAAAAAATATCTATTTCAATACAGCTGCTTAAATATTAAACGATAACAATTTAATTTTATACAGAAACACTACTTACAGATAATCGCCAATATATCTCTACTTGCTTTAATTTTTAAGCAGTAGAGTCGTAAATGTTTAATGTAATGTAGAGCAAGTACGTAACCGAAGCCAGAGGTCCCAGTTCGATATATATGGTAATAGAGAATGAGAAACATACATATAAAAGTCTATATTTTAAGATAACAGTATTTTTTATATCATAGGAGTAGCAGACGAGCATGCAGTCCACCTTTTTTTTATAATGTTAGAGTAGCAGACGAGCTTGCACCTGATGGTAAGTGGCTACTGCCGCCCATGGACATCTGTAATCAACCCCAGATAAGATAAGATATTCCTACCTGAGGTCGGCCACAGATGCGCCGCTACCCCTGAGGACTAAGCTGGAACGCCTCGGAAAAGTCTGTCTCCCTTACCACACCCTTCAAACCGGAACACAGCAGCTCCTAACACAGCTGTTATTAGGTAGAAATAGGTGTGGCGGTGGTGCCGCCGGAGTCGAACCACAAAGGGTTCTACCACCTTCAAGCTGATAGCGACGTGATTCAGAACCTCGCCTCGTCAGAAGTCTCTTGATCGAGGAGTCCAAGATTCACATCCCAGGCTATCATGTGCATATGGATTGCATGTTCTTTTGATAGTTCTATGTTAAAAATAAACATTCAAGTATGCTAATCTCTTCATGGTATTTTCTTTCACCATTAAAGCAGTTAATTAACATTTAACACACATTTATTTTGAAAAATTACATGCATGCATGATGCATACCTAGATTTGAACACGCAACTCCACTCTTATTCTCAAATTCTTTATTTTTCCCCTCATTATTATTCCAACCATAAAACTATTTATATTATCGATCTAGCAATAGAGTATAGAGTCTATCTGGAGGTAAAGAGCAACTTCCACCTATGGGCGTCATTTCCTTTAGGATAAGATATGATTAGAGACCTATAATCAGCCACAGATGCGTTACTATCCCTGAGGACTAAGATAGAATGCTTCGTTAAGCATCTTCCCTACACCATACCACTTAAACCAGAACATAGCAGCGCCTATAACTGGCATAATAGGGCAAAATATTTAGGCGATGATGCATCCGGATTCGAACCGTGAAGGGTTTTACCACTTTTTTCTAAGAAATATTTCTATAACCTACAGCTTATTGCGGCACCTTTGACCCCCTCCAAGTAGAACAGTTGTTCTATAAAGTTCCACGAGCTTTTGCCCGCGGCTTCGCTCGCGTTACGAAGTAATATTTTCATCCCCTATTTTATCCCCTTGGGGGTAGAATTGATCAAAATCCTTTCTTAGCGGATGCCTAAGTCATAACATCTACCTGCATGCCCAATTTCAGCCCGATCCGTCCCGTGGTTTGGGCTGTGCGTTGATAGATCAATACTTCAGTCAGTCACCTTTGAGTTATATATATTTAGATTAATGTTTATTAACAATCAAATAGAATACATGCTCGTCTACATTAATCTTAAAAAAAATAAGAAAGTAATTCATTAACTAACTTAGTATCTTTGTTTCCTGTAGTGAAAATGGTGCAGTTTAGTTGAATCAAAGACTTAACTCAGCCAATTTCACAGCTCAGTGGTTAGCGCTGGATTCAAAGTTGAACTAAAGCTGGAACTCCAATTTATTTTTTTCACTTTATTTCCTTCGAGCTTAACAAAGGGAGTTAATTCAATAAGTTGGTTAAACATTGACGACCTGCGAGCGATTATAATATAGAAATGGGTGAAAGGTACCGGGTTTCAGTCCCAGCCAGGAATCACTTATGAATTGAAATTTCTGCAAATGTGTACCAAACACAAGATTTCAATACACAGAATGATATAAATGAAATAATGTAACTATGCAATAAATTTGTAATAGCCTAGTAGTTGAAATTCTTCCTCACAATTGAAGGATCTGAGGTTCAAATAGCAAACATGCTCACTATGACAAAAATAAAAGTAAGAAAACGCAACCTAAACCTCTCTCTAAGAAGAGATCCGTGCCTAGCAACGGCACAGTAATAAGGTGATGAATAATATAAGGAATATGTATTGAATGATGGGAGTATGTAAAGATGAAAAGTAGTGATAAATTTAGAATAGCAGAATGTCAGGATGATGGTTGATGAATATGAAGATGTAAGGACTTAACAATATAAAGGTGTTAGATGTAACTTGCATAAGTGCCTTCGCTAGTTCCAAATGGTGGTCGTGGTGGTAGTACCCCAATTTCAGTCAATTTATCAGATCCAAAAAATTGCATTCAGTGATTAACAATCCTCGTTCCGGCGCTATCACTCACGTTACGTCATGCTCTACGGTGGCTCTACGTAGAGCTGATTTGAAACATGAATCAATGTTCACTGGCTACATTAGTCAGATTTTTGGAGCGTTCATAACTCTTCTTTTTTACTTGATTGTGGAGTGTAATGTTTTACGTGTGCTTGTATTACTAGGTATATCTTATTCTTTAAAACGTCTTGCAGCTCAAACGGATTGACGAATTTTAACATATTATGAGGTGTTGTTGATTTCGTCTTAATTGTGGGAATGACAAAAGCTATATTTTAGGCAATCAGGTTTGGTTCTTATAATTATTCCCTAATTTAAATGAAAAGACTCTTCACGATTTACTTTCAACAGTGCTAATGCTTTGTTTGTTTCTTATAACGGTTGAGTAGTGTAACACTACATAGAATGTTCTTTTAAAGGTTGTTGTTAGTAAAGATATAGATATAAAGTTTTATTAATTCATGCTCAAATCAAATATAGCAATTTTAATTAAATTTCGTGTAAATAACAAACTAATATAACTATCGTCAACTGACGATGTATCGCTATAATTATAGGTTATCACAGTTTACCTTAGAATATTGAGAGGTTAAACTAAACCGCAGATAAGAACAATAACATGTGATAGCCCAATCCTTTGACCTCTCATGTTGAAGGTCTGTTATTATATACAAGCTTTCTGATGTTTAGAATTTCCATACATACTAAAAAATAGTATCACTTACTATAATTGCGAATAAAACATTATAAGAAAAATTACATGCCAAAGACTTTTCTATATTTGCCAAGGTATCTTAAATTTAACAATACATTTCTCTAGTTAATTCTATCACGCGTAACTTTAATCGTTAATTATTAACTTCACGATTAACCGTCATAGAGCCAACTTACCCAGATGATGCTCCATTTTGGAGCGAAACACGTTATGGTGGTGGTATGTATGATGGTCTATATTTTTATTTCTTGCATCTGCACGCATCCTTTGTGGGTAAGGGTGGTACATACTGAATGGTTTAAAATATATACCATCATATATTTTGTTAGCGGATTGTTCCGAAGTAGTTTTAATCGTTACGTAATAATACATTTGGTCTTTTTATTTCATTTAATTTCAGGTCGAAGCCCAGCAGAGGGATTGAATGGACGATTACTGTATTAAAACGCTCATCCTGTCGTGCGTGTCCACTTGCACGCGCGTCCTACACGCACACTTGAATAAACTTGCTGTAGTCTCCTCGCTACCCGTACGCATGTGCTTATAAAAGGATTGGATGCAAATACAAAAAACATAATGTATAACGCCATCAATCCATTACAATTATATCAACCACCATTTAAACGCCTGTACGTGTAATAGTTAAATAAAATAAGTTTCTGCCTACAAAGCATCAATCTTTTACTAAAACAGTCCGCGACAAACCCCCAACAGTCACTAAAAGTTGGCTGTGCGTGTTGTTGAATCTAACATCATGTACCATGAACTTAAAAACATCCGTGACCTTATAAAACCTGAAAAAAGTCCTGGAAATATTGCCTTGAAAGCTCCTGCTCAAGTACATCAGCAATCCCTTACTGTCCTACTGCTGGGCACGGGTCTCTTCTCAGAATGACAAGAATTAGGCCGTAGTACACCGCGCTGGCCAAATACTTATTGGTAGACTTCACATACCTTTGAGAAACTTTTTTTTAAATCTCTCAGGTATGCAGGTTTCCTCACGTTATTTTCGTTCACCGTTAAAGCAAGTAAAATTAATTTCTAAAACACACTTATTTTTTAAAAAACCAGAAGTGCATGCCTGGGATGCGAACCTCGATCGAAGGTTTGAGTTTCAACCAGTAAGCTATAACTGCTTACATAAACCTCGGGGATCCTCAAATAGCTCAGGAATATAAATAATATGCCCATTATAATGAGATAAATAAAAACTGAATGGGAATCCAAGCTTGTCAATACGGTCCTCACTCGAGCTCAATATAAACACCGCTTATTGGAGCTTCCATTTCAGTTTATTTGTACAGATAATTGTGCTGTTGACCACTGCTTTATTCAATTTAATAAAAGACCGAATATTACAGGGGAATATACTCTTTGGTTGGACAAAAATAAACTAAATGTGTAATAACTGTAAATAGCAGATTGATTTACAAATTTTAATGTAAACATAAATACGTTTAGACAGTTCCTCGTATTCTATTTTGATTTTGCGAATTTTCGCTATATGAAACAAATACTGATAAAAAATAAATATTGATTGATTATGATACTTATGAACATTTTTAGATAACTAAAATATTATAGCTCGACCTCGGAGGCACTATTGCTGCACATTTTTCTGTCTTAAGTATACTAGTAGTGTTAAAAGCGCCGTCGTGTTCCAGTTGAATGGTGTGTTGTAATGTACCCCTACACTACACGCTTTAAACCAGTACCCTTACCATAAGTTTTCAAAACATCCCACAATCTTACGTTACGTTTACTCAATCCATTATTCTGTTCGGTTCGCTTCAGTAGACTGAGTAAACGTAACAATAAGTAAGTGCTCAAGTCTTTTTGTCTGCCTCACATGTTTGCAAAAAAGAGAAACAAAACATAACGCGCCACTTTGTCAATTTAGACATTTAATGTTACGTTACTGACATTATAGTTCTGATACAATCCGCTAGGGGCACTGATTGGAAATTGTATGGGCAAATACGTAAACAAATACCAAAACAGTCATATTTGTCAAAACTTATAAACTCATGGTAAGGGTACAGAACATAGGCAGGCATAGGCTTTTCTGACTACACCAGGAGGACTACACACACCTTTTGTTGACATACAAACGTCCTGTTTTAAGAAACCTTATGTTATGGGAGCTAAACCATAATCAACCAGCATATAGCTTCAAACCCATTTTAATGTCTATCTGACTCCCATGAAGCAGGAACTCTCTGAATAAAGTAATTACCGTATTACTTGTATGCATGTAATATATCTACTAGTATCTCCAGTCTAACATTAGTATTCAGGCAGATTCCTACAGTTCATTTAATATTCTAGCTGCACTAACCACTTTACCATTCTGGCAGATTATGATAAAGTTTTTCCGGAACTAATGGATATCGCATGCTTGAAATTCTGGATCTTTGAAACCTTAATAGGTGCTAATTACATTTGTAATGATTTTTGATGAATCAAAGTCGTATTTGTACCGGAATTCTAGACCACATGAATTTGAACTTAAATATTAAAGATCAAAAAATCATATCTCTCAGCATGTGAAGCACGTCTTACTATTACTAATTTGGATAGAAGCTCGTGTTTCTAATCGTCAAATTAGATAATATTATCACTGGATGATTTCTGGGTATAACTAGTGTTTAGCATTCTACGGTAACACCCATCCCACTATATTATTTTGTTGAAGTAGGAAACGAGAATGAAGTCCACCATTAAGTGATCACTGCCGCCCATGAACAATCAACCCAAGATGGAATTAGAGTCCTACCTAACGTTGCCCAGATGTTACCCTTGACTAAATTGGAACGCTCTGTGTGTCTAAATACATAAGATAAGACAGGATGGAAAGGAACGGAACGAAACAAACAGAACAGAACGAGACGAATCGTGACGGGATGGACCGAAGCGAGAGGAATAGACAGTAAAACATCAATTAACGAATTAATATATGTAACATAAAATAAAACCTCAATTTCACATCTTAACAACAAGCATACGTCAGCACCTTGAAACATAAAACTCGAACACAAGCTAAACTATTCTCAAGTGATATAATATTCAAGAAGCAATTTTCCGGGGAACATCTCGGACGATTGTGCGGTCAGGCGGCTAGGATTTTCATCTGTTCCTGTCTGAATATTGTATTTCTTTGACTGGTACGTCTAAAGGTCTTAAAGTTTAGAAAATAATGTAATTTTACATTTTTTAACTTAGTAAAAGAAAGCTGCAACCCACGGTAAGTGGCCTCTGCCGCTTATGGACATCCAGATCTTCCAGAGAAATTCCAGTCTGAGATCGCCCACAGATCTGTTGCTACCTTTAACTAGGTTGAAACTTCTTGTATGGTTCGTTTTAGAGTTTCTCACTTACTACATCCTCCAAACCATAAATCAGCAGCGCTAAATAATACAGTTATAAACCGGTGATGAACCACGATGTATTCTACCCTTCAAACACTTTTTATTTTAATCGATAAGTATCTAACAAAAACTGAAAGTTCTTAACACCAGTTAGTGCTGAATTAAGGTAAATGACAAATATGCGAAAATTTCCCAAAACAAAATCTTTTGCCTAATAATTTTTACTTCAAACTTCAATATAATTCCTATTTTCAAATCATTAAATTCAAGTATATGACATTATTACAAAAAAAAACCGAAAAAAGTAGAATCTTTCGTATTTTTAATGCTACTGACAAAAGCTTTGATCTCATTTAAATACAAATCATATTTTCTTCAAATTAATAAAAAATATAAAAACAAAATCTATTTGACTATAGTTACTAACGAAAAATATAGCATATATCAACTGGAATGGAACCAGGAATCGAGTGTGATCTAATTTCCCGACCCTCGTGATTTATTCACTCAGCTCGATTGTCAACCCACATCCAGACGGAAAATCCACATATATATAGAGATATGTGGACATATTCCGGTCATACCCTTTTGAGTTAAAAACCTTTTTATAAAAAAGTAGAAAAATACCACCTGGTATATCTCTGCCTATCTTTAATTATGCCTTATATTATGAAAGTCCTATTTTATACAGCCAAATGTGTCTCTATCCCTGACGAATAAGTTTGAAAGCCTCGTGAAAGTATAGAATTTGATAAAATTGTCACATTCTTCAAAATAGTGCACATAATGCATAGATAATTATATGTGCGATACCTGTCAAATCGAATTATAATAGGTTTGTTATTACCAACATTTTAACATCGGTAAAATAAAAAGTAAATAAGTAGTAAAACATTGCAATTCAATAATAAAATACGATACGTCAAGTGAGATGTAGCCTTGGATAAAACACGCTTGCCTAGAAGTAGCCTATTCACCCTTGACTTGAACAATCCCAGGTCGTATATATCGGGAAATAACGAAGGCGGGAGTGTGTGTTCTCTTTGGCGGTTCGCAGCAGGAATGAGTTGCTAAAACACTTAGTCCGCACAAGAGGAATATCAACCAAATATTGATGGTATCCCGCGGTTCGTCGTTCGTTGCTCGCATAACTGTTTTCTATCGAATACATTTTGGAGAGTGTGCGTTTGAACTTCACAATTTAGTTCTTGCTGCCCCTTTCCATCATCGGACATCTAGACGAACCGCGGGATACTTTAATACCTTACTTGTAACTTGGTTTCCTAAATGAAAAGTCCTTGATTCGAAAACGTGTATGTAAATGTGTATTGATTATTTGCTTTAACGGAAAGAAAAATATTAAAAATTCTACAAGTCTGACAGTGAACATTTTCTTCAAAATGTTTGAAGTCTAAAATTTCCTTTTGGCTAGTACGGTTAACTATACACTAAACCGGTCTCGCTCTGAGAAGAAACTCGTGCCCAACAGTGGGACAGTAATAGATTAACCTCATAACAGCAGTGTTAGCGCTGCTGTGTTCTGGTTTGAAGGATGTGGTAATGGAGACATACTTTTCCGAACGTTCCAGCTTACTCCTCAGGGGTAGCGGCGCATCTGTAGCCGACGGCAGGTAGGAATATCTAATGCTATCTGTCTACAGATGTCCACGGGCGGCAGTAGCAACTTACCATCAGGTGTACTGCACGCTTGTCTACTACTCTCTAGTCTTATATTAAAAAAAATAACGTCGACGACCCACTGATTAGTGCCTCTAATTACGTACAAAGTTCATTTTCTGATTAAAAGCTTTGTAAAAAGGCAAAGTGAACTTAGAATGCGTCATATCACAAAGCATGTTTTAATTAAGAAGCGTAAAGAAGAAAATTCTTATATTGTAGTTAGGTGTAATTTATGCAAATTCTTAGCAGCAAAGCGTACAGAGACACGCTTTATATGTTTTTAATTAGAATGCAAAGAGTGTTTTAATACCACAGGTTTGTAACGCGTTTTTAACACGCTTTTATTATCTTGGGTTGTATCTATGTATGTATGTAACGAAAAATTTAAATTTTTTAACAAGAATCAAATTTAATTTTTTTAACAGATATCAAGAACCTATGACAATACACGATTTTAATAATTTCATCCCGTTCTCCTCATCAGGATTGTTAGGAATCAGGATAAACGATTTTCCTTTTGCCATTTCAGCATGGTTTTTAGTCTTTAAACTATAATTATGGCCGGTTTTAGGGTTCCGTTTGTGTCTGTCACAGGGCTCTATCTAATGGACCGTTATAGATACTCTTGAATTTTTACAGAGCATGTATAACGGTGGTCGCTGTAAGAAGATTTAATAAAAACAAAATAATGAATGCAGGTTGCCATACAAAATACCGGTATTTTTCGCTTCATCTTGAACCGTATTAGGTAGTTTAAATTTTTACAATGATTTGAATTCTGGCCGGAAATCGAACTTGGAACCCACTGAGTATCAATCCGGTATGATCACTTTTCTACACGCGTCATCGTAGTTACTATTCTATAATTTTGAACAACTTTCAATTCAATTTTCGAATTAATTCTACCATATATATACTTCATTAGCAATTCTTTATGTTACAAAATATTAAAGTTAAGATAAAGCACAGAGAAACAAATGGAGCCAACCTCTCTGTTTCGTTAAGCGGTCTAAATCTAGGATAAGATTCACTCATTGCCAGAACAATTTAATTAAAAAACTTTTCAACCCACAAAAAGTAGATCTGAGTTAAATAGGGGCTTTGTACACTAAAGCATGTTAAGCGAGCAAATACTAAATAGACAAAGGAAATGTATGTAGTTAAATTGTTTAAACTAGGTAAATTGTTTCACTGTGAGCTTACATAGCACAGTATAGCGGTTTTGCAGAGGGTTTTTGCCCAGGTTTTTGCCCGGTTAAGCAAACAATTAAATAATTAATTAAGATTTTTGTTCTGAGTCTGTGTTGTGTGTGTGCTATGTGCTATATTTGACGAGGAGTGTAGAAAAGCTTATTTTTACTTTAGAGAAAAAATAGCGTATGTAGGTACCTATTTATGGCCTCACAAGTCAACCGGCTTGACGGATTTTAACATATAAGATATCTAACTAATAAGATATATTAGATAATATAATCTATCCAATAAGATATATTATTTAGATAAGCTATTTATCTAAATTGACTGGGTGGGACTGACGGTAGGCTATATATTTCGAGACGTTTTTGATTTTTTTAAACGATGTTTAAATTTAATTTACTGTGGTAATAAAACAAACAAAATACAATTTACTTTGTGTATAGTTTATTTTAATGTTGTTTTCTATCCTCGACTTTGTTTCGGTGCTAGTGCGTTAATTTAACAAATTTTGTAGCTTTGTTTTTTTTACAATTTTTTTTTTATAATATCGGTGTAGCAGACGAGCATGCAGTCCACCTGATGGTAAGTGTCTACTGCCGCCCATAGACATCTACCTATTCTATTCCTATTCCTACCTGAGGTCGGACACAGATGCGCCGCTACCCCTGAGGACTAAGCTGGAACGCCTCGAAAAAGTCTGTCTCCCTTACCACACCCTTCAAAACGGAACACAGCAGCGCCTAACACTGCTGTAATTAGGTAGAAATAGGTGTGGCTGTGGTGCCGCCGCAGTCGAACCACAAAGGGTTCTACCACCTTCAAAATGTATTTTTTATTATTTATTTTTATTATCGCTTATCGCGAACCAACTACCGTTGAGACACATCAATAAGCCTCAAGTTGGCTTTTGTTTCGTGGAATCTGCAATGCTGCTGCATTGTTTAGTCAATTTAATAGTTTGATTCTTGTGGGATAGATGGCTGCTCCAGTAATTAGTTCTGATGCTTTCGTTATAATGAAGCTATTATATGAATTTTCATTTATTAAAACAATAGGGAAATAACTCATAAATGAGGACGTAAAGGTACATTGTTGGGTAGATGTTGCACTACTGAATAATATTTAAATAATACTGTACGAGTAATTTTGATCGAAATTGAAAGGTTTATTTTAGTTTAGTCGTCAGCTCATTATTGTCCACTACTGGGCACCGTCTTAAAGTGAGTGTTTTTAGACCATAGTCTACCACGCTGGCGAAGTACTAATTGATAAATTTTACACACCTTTGAGAACGCTTATTAACTCTTAGGCTAAGAAATTGAATAAGAATTGAAAGAGGAGTTCCAAGCACTAGGCTATTACTACTCCTATTTTTGTTTAGAAATTGATAATGATGTTTTTTTATAACAGATTAAAATGTTTTAGAAAAATAATAACCTCTGATTTGACCGGGGAGGTACCACTGCTACATTTTTTTTTATAATATAAGAGTAGCAGACGAGCATGCAGTCCACCTGATGGTAAGTGGCTACTGCCGCCCATGGACATCTGTAATCAACCTCAGATAGGATTAGCTATTCCTACCTGAGGTCGGCCACAGATGCGCCGCTACCACTGAGGACTGAGCTGGAACGCCTCGGAAAAGTCTGTCTCCCTTACCACACCCTTCAAACCGGAACACAGCAGCGCCTAACACTGCTGTTATTAGGTAGAAATAGGTGTGGCGGTGGTGCCGCCGGAGTCGAACCACAAAGGGTTGTACCACCTTCAACATCACATCTACATGGTTATTTGTCGCATTAAGTACCAAGTTCTCGAGTTTTATTAGATGGTTATGCAATGTGCAATTTGCATACCGGCTGACTTTTTAGATGACCATCTTACCGCAATAATCTTAAAAAAAAAAGTTTTGGAGATTCTTTTGCCCAGTTTTGGGACCCAAAAGCTATGCACTCAAACGACTATATCAAACTGGAAACACCAGTCCTGTCGTTTTCGCGTGGCGGTCCACGTACACGAAATGTCACTCTATTATTCTTCATTAACGCGCCCAAAGTACAACTTGAAAAACTTAACGTAGCCTCTGGCGTTACCGCCATCATGAATATTCAAAAAGTTGCCCTTCGCAGCCCTGACTCCAAGTCTACAATAACCTTATATAACACGTATGTGTAAAGTAAAACTGATATCTGAGAAACCTATAAAAAAAAAACAAGTTAAGTGAAGTCTACCAATTCGCACTTGGCCAGCGCGGTGGACATGGCCTAATCCTTCTCATTCTGAGAGGCGACTTGTGCCCAGCCTTGATGAGAGTTGGACAGTAATGGGTTGATGATGATCATAATGAACATGCGTGAAACATTTTGCTGGAAATGTTGATATATTTTCGATAATGCTTCGGGAAGTTTGTTTGAAATTGGTGGCATTTGAAATCTTTGAGCGGTCTTAGGCTAATGGTCTGAATTACGACCTTTTACGGAAGTGCAGGATCGAACGCCAGACACGCGTTAGATGTTTTGAAATTATGTGCGAATTTTATTTTAATTATCACATGTTTTAACGATGAAGAAAATCAAATTTCCTCACAATGTTCTTCTTAAAAAACTAAGAGGTATCTAAAAAAAGTTGTCAAATTGTTTTACTAATCCGCACTTGTCTAGCAAATTTATTGGTATCCAAAATTTCTCATATTTCTGAAAAGACCGTGCCCAGCGCTGAAATACCGCTGCACTTGCGTGGCGGAGCGGTCATCATACGAATCTGAGGCGCAAAAGGTTCCGGGTTCGATCCTGTCCACACAGACATCTGAATGATAAATTTGGATATCTGTTCTGGGTCTGGGTATTGTTTATTCATCCTTGTGTGTGTCCATGGCACTCACGACACAGGGAAGCCTAATGTCCCTCATTGGAGCTTAGAAAGTTTATTTTGTATGTTGGGTACATACAATGTCACTGAGAAAGACCCGAATGACGTTTTATAATAGATAATGTATTTTTTATTATCTCCTATTTTATTATTCGATGTTTGAAAATGTACATATCCTCTTTAGTATTTGAAAATTCGTTAGGTACATTTATAATTATCAATGGATGTCATCTATAAAATAGAATATTGTTCATTGAATAATCACGATGCATGCTCTGGCTGCTACAATGTTAATCAAAATATGAAGCTACCTACTTTTTTATTACCTGCGTTGTTTGGTTACATAAATTGCTTTCAGTTTCAGTGATATTTAATATTAATGAATTGTAAACGTTTGTTCAAAAGCAGGTTTCATAATAAACAGTGTGTTGCGAAAATAAATTGGCTTATCATTTTTATAAATATGTAAGCAATTATATTCGAATATAGTCGCAGGTCTAGGAAGTTTAGGATACTTAGAAATTAATTGGATTATTAGAAATTATAATTTTCTTATTGACAAGCACAGTTCATATTGAGCAATACCAAACACTCCAGTAGTTATGGGAAAGAATTGCAGTCTATTTCACGAACGAATTAATACGTTTATTTAAAAAAAAACACAAATTTTACACCACTTCTGACAATAAAAATATATGGTGTGATAGGTAGAGTCACTTTCCGCGATGGAGGTGAACTGTTCCCATGGCGGACGGCCACCTGCACGTGGGACGCGCCTCGTCAGCGGTGACCGTTCCGCGAAGACACGATGCAGCGTGAGAACGGTGTAGGGCTGGCGCGTTGCATCCTTAACGTGTAGGGCTGTCCCTTACACGTAACTCAGTGGTAAATACAAAATGCGTCTACCCGCGTCACAACAATTATTTGGAACTCAGATGCTCACGTGTTACCCCTTACTTCTCTTCGCTGTACGCATCCGAGAGTCACTCTGAGGGCTCACTGAAAACCAGCGGCGTGGTGCAACACACCATGGCACCAATGCTGAGTGAGGGCCTTTTCCGTATGTAATATATACATACAAGGATAGGGATATACTGTAACGTATTTATGTAACTATTATATTTTTATTCGTTTGTGTTGCTATTTTATGTATCTTAAGTTTTCTATTTACCTATAGCCTATTTTGTAAATAATTAAGATAATTTGTCGTTGTTATGTGTGTGTACAATGCATTACATAATTATTTCTTTCTTCTTTCTTTTAATTGTCATTTGCTTTAATGTTGTAGAAAAACATACTTAAGAAAACTACTTGAGATTTCTGTTAAAGAAGGCAAATATATGTGTAATCTACTCGTACCATTACTCTATTATGGTTAAATATGATCTAATTCCTTCTCATTCCGATTTAATACTTGTATCTAACAGTGAGATAAAGACCGAATAAAAATTGTAGATCGTAATATCTACTCATAACTAGGAATAAAAAACTCGATTGAACGAGATTCGTAGGTGGTAGAACTCTTTGTAGTTCGACTCCGAACGCACCGTCACTTTGTTTTCTCTTTAATAGCAGCAGTGTTTAGCGCTGTGGTTCACTATAATGGCATGGTCAGGAAGATATATACTTGTATGTTTGAGGCGTTTTAATTTAGTTGTCAGAGATAATAACGCATTTGAGGCCGCTCTAAGGTTTGGCTCTTATCTTATGAGGTTTATGAGAGATATAGGTTTATGAGGAATAGTAGCTAGTGACCATAAAGTGCACAAAAAAAAGTAAAAAGTCCATATTAAAAAAAAACCTTAGTTTTTTATCAAACCGAATAGCAAACATGCATGTGGTATGATATTTTTGTTACATGAAAAACGAAGCATAGCAGCATATGCACATTGAAGCATCAAGGTAGAATACGCCAAAGGTATCTGTCATTATGAAGAGTCAAGTATCAGCATACTTAGCAGTAGGACATAATATGGAATAGCCAAACTTTCAGCTGCTACTCTTGGGATTAATCTGTAATAATTACAATAGCGTTAATTAGCAAGCTATAATTCAAACCTTATTAACGCACGAACGACCTTTTAAACCGGAAATAAACCTTTCCATCCGGCGCTTTCTGTGTGCTTTTACTAAGAACTTAATTACAGCCTTTTGTGCCAACTGTTGTGGGCTTCTGTCTGAAATACAGCACTGCGTAATGTCGGAGCAATAGGTAAAATTAATTGAACATGAATACGTAACTCTATTGCAGTGGGCAGTGATAGCCTAATGGTTAAGAATCTCGGTCTCTCGATCCAGGAGTCCGAGGTTCAAATCAGGTACGCCTCGTACCTCTGATCTTTAAAAATTATGTGCGTATTAGAAAATTAATTATCACTTGCTTTAACGATGAAGGAATAGTACAGAAACCTGCATAGAGAGATTTATTAAAAAATATCTCAAAGTGGGACTGTAATGGGTTTGTCCCTGTAGTCCCGGGACTAGAATAGGGCTACGGTATCCGGCTTCTGGGGTTGCGGACGGCAAGATTGGGAGGTCGAGCCGTCCAGGAAGCAGCTCCGGGAAGGACGGCGGTATGTGTGGTCGTATAGCGTCGTTAATACCAGATCCGTGGTGAGTCCTGAAGCTTATCTAGGAGGAGCCCGAAGGGGCAACGCGTTCAGAGGACGGAGAAGCGGTAATGAATTTAGCTCGAGATGTAGTTTAAATTTGTGTGTATGTATCTGTGTTATTATTTTTTTATAGTTTGAAGTACCAAAAGAGCATAGGGTCCATTTGTAATCTACCTCTGATAAAATTGATGTACTACCTGAGGTCAGATGCAACTACTTTTTTTATAATATAGGCGTAGCAGACGAGCATGAAGTCCACCTGATGATAACTATCTACTGCCGCCCATGGACATCTGTAATCAACCCCAGATAGGATTAGAGATATTCCTATCTGTGGTCGGCCACAGATGCGCCGCTATCCCTGAGTACTAAGCTGGAACGTCTTGGAAAGGTATGTCTCCCTTACCACACCCTTCAAACCAGAACAAAGCAGCATTTAACACTGCTGTTATGAGGCAGAAACAAACCTGGGAACTATGTCTCTATCATATAAGTGTCCGACCCCCACCGCACCTTCCCGATTCTTTATACCAGAACACAGCAATTTTCAGTATATAAGTGTTTTAAGGCAGGAATAGATGATGCAACGAGGTTGAACTACAAAACGTTGTACCATCCATAATCTAGACCAGAAGGTCTAACAATTGGCTGATATTTTAAAAACTCGTAAGGCCTCCGACAATGTTTAACGATGGCTTAACGGATATATATATATAACACCTGTCGAACTCCTTTTCTAGGCTTTGTGGGAGAAAATATATGAAAATGTTCAAGTATTGCAAAAAATAGCTAACGCTAGCTAAAATTAATAACGATTTGCCATACATACATATTAAATTTTGCTCCCTTCCCTTGCCCTCACGTTTACATTTATATTTTGCATACTATATGATATACATACTATATAATGTAAATATAGTATGAATAAAATACATATTGATGCTATGTATTATTTCTAGCTTCTGAAATAGTTTTAACTTGTTTACTATCCAATTTTGTCAAGTAATAATTTTGAATTTGTTAACAATTCTAATTGATCCGTCCATTGTAAAATATGGGTTCATTGGTACACATGTTAGATTAGTAATTATACATAACAATGGTTTTAATAATAGTTGAAATATTGCTCCGTTGAAGCTGATTTATTTGACTAAATATTTTTTTATAAACTAAATAATTGATTTAATTGTTATATAGGCTTTTAGTTAAGAATATATTTCTTATGTTTAAAATAAAATAGGGTAATTTAAAATGGTCAATTACGTAACATGTTGTAACGATTTTTTTTTAATTTTTTTTTATCAGAAATTAAGTATTTTGACCTTTCTAGGCAATACACAATAAACATATTTTTCCGAGATTTACAAATATGTACCTAATTAAAATTCCAATCTCTTTTTTTATTATTTATCAAATTTCAAATTAAGACCCTAATTCAAGACTTATAAATTAAAAAACTAATTCCAATAAACTGAAATAAAAAAATCCGTTACACCTAAACCGATTAACAAAATACAAAACAGTTAAAAACTGAACTCATTAATTGTAAACAATTTTCAAAGTTTCCAACTTACTGAAGTCCGCGCGAATTTCTTGCCAAGCACCACTCGACTACACCAGATGGTAATTCAGAACGTAATCAAACTTAAATTCGCGAATCACGCGGTAGAGAGACGTCTGTACCCTACCGCAGCTCGAGAGTTACTGACGGAGCCTTCCAGCTTCGTTCGAGATGTAACACGACCGGTATAACTTGATCCTTGCTGATGATCCATCTCCCCCTTTCTACCCCTATTCGAGTGTGTTGTAGAGGAGCAGGGAAGACCAAGAAGATCTGGACATCAAGTGTTAAGCTGCATTCAGATATAGTTATCGCGCTTGACAGGGTATAGAATTTTATTTTGCAGGTATTTTATCGATGTTTTTGTTGTAACCATTAAATTTTAAGGGACATAGGTTTAGTGAAAATAATTAAGTAAAAATTGATAAATTAAGAAAAAAAAGATAAATGGCAGTCCACTTTACTTCAAGTGACTAATAAATTTAAATAAAGTTAGTTTTTATTAAAAAAATCGACTGGAGATAATGCATTTCTGTATGTCACTGAACATGTCTGAATTCTGTCCTAGATGCGTGGCTATGCTTATTAACTAGACAACAGCAGCGCTACATGACTGTCATACTTGGAAAGGAACCTGCAGTTAAATTACAAAGTTCGCTTTTTCTATCCTGCACGCATCAAAAACTTTTAATTTTCCAATATACCAAATGCAAAAAATATAATAAAACAGACAAAGAAAATCTTGTGCTTTCGAGAAAATACTGCTTTTTTTTTCAAAGTTATGAAAGTTTTCCTTTTGTATTTCAGTCTCTCGCGCCATTTTTTCTCCACGAACTTATTAAATTACCTCCTTCTTTGTAAATTTTCTTCTCAATGATTAATGATTGTAAAATCTTTTAAAAATCCTTCGAGCCTGCGTGACAATAGATGGTTTTCCACCAATAATCTAGGTTTATAGAAAGACTTTTCTGGAGATAATTATACTATGCATCTGTTATATAATATGTATACTGTATAACTTAGAAAACTCTAAAATGAAACATAAAAAATTATAATCTGTTTATATAAATATTGTATACTATATATATTTTTAAGTTTCTCACTTGAACATAAGGATCTTTTTCACTCTTCCTGACCCGCATGTGGCACACATGACAGGAAAAGTATGTTAAAAATTATAGGATGAGAGTATGCGAGAGCATGCGAATCTAATACGTATATAATACCCGCGTGACAGGAAAATTTCCAAATTTAGAATGAAATAAAGAGGCATATAGAAATCAAGCCATAATTTTTTTTATAATATAGGAGTAGCAGACGAGCATGCAGTCCACCTGATGGTAAGTGGCTACTGCCGCCCATGGACATCTGTAATCAACCACAGATAAGAAAAGATATTCCTACATCAGGTTGGCCACAGATGTGCAGCTACCACTGAAGACTTAGCTGGAATACCTCGGATAAGTATGTCCCCCTTACCACACCGCAAAGGGTTCTACCACCTTCAAGCCATAACATTCGAAATAAAATAGTTAAGCCCTTACATAATATGTGGGAGTCTCATTTACTTGTATTCTAAGGTACACTTTACAGATTCATAAATCATAACTGTTTTTCACTTCATTATGGGTCAAAATGGTTAATTATCACCAAGCACGGGTCACTTGATACCCGATAAACACTGTCGATTCTCATATAACACATCCCAAAACAATGACCAAATTACTATGTAAAGCCTATAGCATTGATTGTGGCGATCTGCAATGCTAATCTATTGTATAAACTCAGTTATAACTGACCAATAATAATGTAAGGTGCAGGTCAACTATTATTATAGTAAAACTTTATGACTGCATATGAATAAGAAGGAAGTTCCATTAATTAATATTATGACTGCATGTCTATTTAAGTTCTATTTCACCAAGTATGGTTGTGGTATTTTTTTTGCATCTGCGCACATCTTTTGAGGGACGGCGGTACATACTGCATGGTTTAAAATATGTACCATCATACATATTTGTAGCGGATTGTTGCGAAGTAGAATCTTAACTTAAGAACATGGATTTCCGCAAAGTAACGCCTGATACAATTAAATATTTAAGTTCTTAGTAGATATTAAAAAAGAGAGCAATAAATTGATTATGTTTGTGGAAATCTTTTTGACTTGACTCTGACGGCACCACCGTCACACTTATTTCTACGTTATAACAGAAGTATTAAGCGTTGCTGTGTTCTGATTTAAAGAGTGTAAGGAAGATATACGGAACCTAGGCATTATAGGTCTCATAGTCCTCGGGGTAGCGGCGTAGCCGACCTCAGGTAAGAATCTAATCTTATCTGGGATTGATTACACATATCAATGGCACATATCGATCGTAAGTGGCTACTGCTGAGCCAATTACCAGTTTTCTACATTAATTAAAAAAAATACATTACTGAATTTCAAAGTGCATTTTGCATGCCAACTTAGTCGTTAATACCCTGGCTATCCGATTGATACATGGAATGTCATTCGTGCCAGCTTTGCATTGATCGCGATCGTGTATACATCAGGCATTCAATCGTAGATCTATAAGCTGCGATAGCTTCATGGTTAGATAATGAAAATATATTTGATGTCGTGCCAACGTATCAAGAATAGGTGATTTAGCAAAGTTTACTATGAAAACTTGGAATAAAATTAAAATATAAGTAAGTAACCTCAGTCGTTAGGAGAGGCAACGTATCTGTGACCGACTTCAGGTAGAAACCCGTTTCTATATGACGTTGAATATGATGCTAAGAGGACTCCGGTTGCGCTCCTTTGGAGATCCCGGAGCCCTTTACGCAGCGCCGAGGACGGCCACCGGGGGAGCTTTAGTGCGGTAAGAAACCCACATAGCCCTGAGTCGCACAGCAACGGGTACCTTTTGAAGGTTTCCCCATCGTAAACAAAAAATGATACAGATGCCTATGGTTGGCAGTGACCACTTACCATTAGGTAATCTACTATACTCGCTATACCCATATAAAAATAAAATCAAAAGTAAAAAAAAAACTTTTTATAAACAAGCTTTTATTACTTGTTAATAAATAACTAAAAATTTAAAATAATTTAATCCCGATGTATTATTAATTTGCGTTTTTATATCAGACACATTATTTTTATAAATAAAAGCGTATTACATTGATGGAGGTAACAATTAAAAAAAAAACATTATAACACCTGAAATGTTTTTTTATTAGTCAATCACTTGTAGAAAACTAAAATGTATAATTATTTTATACATCTTAGGGAATTATGCAACTTTAGGTAATACGTTAGGACATTTAGGACACAGCTTAGAATACTAGTATCTCTGAATGCGGGTCTAATCGATGCAGCCCAGGGACGAACTGAAGTTTGATAAGTAGCTCATTCTATTCAAAAGATATTGCAGTTGTGAAAGAAGTTCATATTCTTCAATAGGTATTTCAGCTATAGAAATCATTATAGTTCTTCTCATCGATATATTATCCTACTGACGTACGTTAGTAAAATGTATCTATGGTTCTTCTACTGTTTTTTTAGAATATTGAAGTAGCAACCAACATTTAGTCCACCCGTAGTCCAGAGGTAAGTGGATAGTGCGCATGAACATCTATAATCAACCTCAGGTAAGATTTAAGTACTGCTTGAATTCAGCCACAGATGCGCCGCCACCCCTGAAGGCTAAGCAGGAATGCCTCGGAAAAGTATGTCTCGCTTACCACATCCTTCAAACGAGAAAACACCAGGGCTTAACACTGCTGTTATCAGACAGAAATAGGTGTGGCGGTGCTACCGCCGGAGTCCCAGTAACGGGCTTACGGGCCCTTACAACCACGGCTCTACAACAGGAACCACGACCACAGGTATGCCAGAGGGAGAAAAAAAAAAAAAAAAAAAAAAAAAAAAAAAAAAAAAAAAAAAAAACCCCTCTGGCTACCACCCCAAGGACCTGCCTGTATTTACAGGCAGCGGTAGCACGCTTCCTTAGAAGGCGAAGCCTTAGGAAGGATACCTTCAGGGCCAACAAATGGCCCCTGGAAGAAGACACTCACGGTCCCGCCGGAGTCGAGCCACAGAGGTTTCTACCTCCTAAAATGGGATTTAAATTCAACTTAGTTACTAAAGATACCTCATATCAGTGAAATACAATCAGATGGACTGCAGCTCGTTTACTATATTGATTAATCAATCCAATCCCCACACAATCAGGGCAGAAAACGAGTAATATCCCGAGCAGTATTTAAATGAGCCGTTGTAATGAGCACCTCGTAATGAGATTATGAATGTTCAAGTGTCAGAGTTTGCTCGCTCCAAATTAATTTAATTCTGTACCGATTGTTAAATAAATTGTAATGCAAAGACCATATTATGATGAGAAATCAAAGTTGGAATGTTTGACTGACGAATGCATATCATAAACTAATTCTGCAACATTGAAAAAAAAGTAAAATTTTGATCTTATGTAGGCAAAAATTGGATATAAATATCACTTGGGGTTGGAAATTTACAAATTAACATTAACTTTTGACGCTGTTATCCAACGAAATTTATTGAGCGCCGACTTCAGAACTACATATGTACTAAACTAACATTTATTTAAATTATTTTTTACTTTGTAGTGACATAGAAGTCGGTTGTATATTTTCTTACTTTTTTCGATGTAGTAAAACTCTTCTTGATTAACTGACCGCGTGATATTTTTAGAGCGCATTTTATTTTTTAATCTATTGACCTTGGCTTCTACCACCGCACTCAATGGGACCTTCGTCACGCAAACGTCAAATTACAGGACCACATATTGGGTTCCCAAGTATTGAAAGGAACAGTTGGTTTTGTGACGAATGTGAAATTACCATTTTCTCTTTTTCTCTGTCATTTTTTATGGGCGAACAATTTGTACCACAATTCAAGAAAATTCATTGGTTATTGATACTATACTAATATTATTAGTACAACTAGCTGACCCGGCAAACGTTGTGTTGCCATATACATAAAAAAAAGTTAAGGGTGAACAACCCTCAACACTTAGGGATATGAAAAATAGATAGTAGCCGATTTTCAGACCTACTGTATATGCATATAAAATATGGTAAAAATCGGTAAAGCCGTTTTGGTTACGGTAACTAACAATGTGACGCGAGAATTTTATATATAAGATAAATCGTATAGTCCAAGATTTTGTACGACGGTTATGATACGAAAAAACTTCACTAATAAAATTCAATGGGCGAACTATTTCACTGGACTGTGGCAGCTCGATTCCCATATCTTCTGCCAAGTGCTGCTACAAAATTTGAAGAGTATGAATTGGCAGATATACAGGACCATAGGAGTAGTACCGTATGTGTGTCTCACCTCAAACAAAACTGCTCGAAGGAGGCAATGACTATTAATCATTAGGTAAAAATCTATTCTCTCAACTCTATTCGATTTCATATTTGAATTTCATAAACAATCTTCGTCATTATAAGTAAATGAATTGAAACGTATATCCCTAAGAAGCAGTGATAGCCTAGTGGCTAAGAAACTCGGTCTCTCGATCGAGGGGTCCGAGGTTCAAATCCCAGGCACCTCTGATTTTCTAAAAGTTAGGTGCGTATTAGTAATTAATTATCATTTGCTAAACGGTTATGGAAAACATTATGAAAAAACTTTCATACCTGAGAGATTAATAAAAAAAATTCAAAGGTATGTAAAGTCTACCAATACGAACTTGGCCAGCGCGGTGGATTATGGCCTAATCCTTCTCATCATGAGAGGAGACCCGTGCCCAGCAGTGGGGCAGTAATAGGTTGATAATGATGATCCCTAGGAACCAACTCTCTCCACATTTTTAAATCACAATTTTATGACTCCTAAACTAAATTTCAGCTACCGCTTCATTTAGATAATTTTATGAGAGATTTTACGAACTTCATAGTTGAAATTCAGCAAAGTAGAAAAACAACGTCTGCAAAATTTTATATGGATCAGTTTATAGAGGGATATTGATTGAAAAAATGCAGGTGACATCGACGCATACGTAATTTTATTAAACCCGTCAGTCTCACGATAACTGGATGAACGACAAAAGATAATAATTATTCCCTAATAACAGCAGTATCAATATAGTAGTATCAGACCTTTATCCTTTAAATTATCATGTACGAAGAATAAGAACACATTATTTTTAAAAACAACGGAAAGCTACATATCTGAGTATTTTCTAAATTAAAGTCTCAACGTTTTGTAAAATTTAGTTATCCGCACTTAGCTAGTGCTTTACACTTTGGGATAAATTCTTCTTATACTGGAGGAAGACATGTCCACCAGTAGGATAATAATGATATGTCCAATGTCCACAGGCCTAAGACGCAGGGAACGCTAGAACTCATCTAACGTTCTGCCTAGTGATAGTACACTAGTACACTAGACAGAACGCTAGGCAGTTCTGCCTGGCGTGGGAGTCGCAGCGGCGGATCCTCGTCGAAAAAGTGGGACTGGATCTCTCTCCGTCTGTGTTCCTTTGGAGATCGCGGAGTCTTCTACGCAGCGCCAAGGACGGCCGCCGGGGGGGTTTTAGTGCGGTAAGAGTCCCACATAACCCTCTGTCGCTCCCAAGGCATCGTACCTTTTGAAGGTTTCCCCCTCTTGAACAAAAAAAGAAAGGCAGAACGCTAGATGAATTGATTTCAGTTTCGATTTATTAGTGAAACTATTATTGATTTAAAGCGACGTTTTTTCATTCGCTACTCGCGGTCGCTGTGAAATTTCCAAAGTAAGCATATTTATAATTGAAAAACCCTATCAAAGTTGATATGTTCCGAATAAGCCATTTAATTTTGCTAAAAGTGTGTGGATTGCATTTTGTATGGTATGTGCATTCTGAAAGAGTTATTAAAGTATTTTTTGCCGTTCCGATTTCATATAAGGAAGGTATCATACGAGCGACAGGCCGCACTCACGAAGTCTGCGACATATGCGAAGATTTTTTTTAAATACAGCAGTAGCAGACGAGCATGCAGCCAACATAATGGTAAGTGTTTTTTTTTTATTTTGTTTTTTTTTATAGTATAGGAGTAGCAGACGAGAATGCAGTCCACCTGATGGTATGTGGCTACTGCCGCCCATGGACATCTGTAATCAACCCCAGATGGGATTAGATATTCCTACCTGAGGTCGGCCACAGATGCAACGCTACCCCTGAGGACTAAGCTGGAACGCCTCGGAAAAGTATGTCTCCGTTACCACACCCTTCAAAACGGAACACAGCAGAGCCTAACACTGCTGTTATTAGGTAGAAATAGGTGTGGCGGTGGTGCCACCGGAGTTGAACCACTAAGGGTTCTACTACCTTTACCTTGGCTATTGCCACCCATGGACATCTATAATAAACCTCAAATAACATGAGATTTCTGCCTAAGTTCAGCCACAGAAAAGCCGCTTTTCCTGTACCCTTACCATGAGTTTTTACCTTTTGACAAATATGACTGTTTTCATTTATGTTTACGTATTTGCCCATACAAATTCCAATCAGCCCCTATCAGATTGTATCAGAACTATAGTGTCAGTAACGTAACATTAAATATCTAAATTGACAAAATGGCACTTTGTCTCTCTTTTTTGCGAACACGTGAGGCAGACAAAATACTTGAGCATTTACTTGTTGTTACGTTTACTCAGTCTACTGAAGCAAACGGGACAGAATAATGGATTAAGTAAACGTAACGTAAAATTGTAGGATGTTTTGTAAACTCATGGTTAGGGTACTGATTACTAAGCTGGAAAGCCTCGGAAAACTATACTCTTACCTCCTTCAAACCAGAACACAGCAGCGCTTAGCACTGCTATTATTAGGCTGTGTGGCTGTGGTGCCGCCGGAGTCGAACTACAAAGGATTCTACCACCTTCAAAATGATAACCATCAACCATAGACTAATGGATCGCCGGTGATTGCTCCCGATCGTTATTAGCGACTGATGCTGAATTGGCTACGGTTATGAGTGCGGTAATCACTCGTATGTTAGAACCCTAAATGTGCATTTTATTTTGTAAACTTTCGTCTTTCGATAAAATTTTATGTCGGGTTTTAAATTTGTCTCCATTAGTCGAGTAAAGGTTGTAGAGTTGTCGGTAGTGAATTACGGGAAGTCTTACTAAAATATAAATATATTTTGTCATGATTAAAGTAACTTTCTTCTAGTATGGTTTTATTTTCGACGTTTTATAAGTTATATTAAGGTTCAGAAGTGACATAAATGCAATAACATAAAATGACTTCATATTTTTTGGTGCCGCGTTCAGCCGATCTGCGACGCACAGGTTCAGATTCGATCCCTAATCAGTGACATATTTGAAAAATATTTTAGATTTATGTTCTTGTTATGGGTATTTTATTAAAATAGGAATTCTACAGGCTATAAAAGTTAACTTGTTTTTATTAGAAAAAAAAACCCGACTGTCAAATAGTTGTTATTTGAAAAGGGAAGTTATGTAGTAAGTCATGGTATCTCCCTTTATGCCCCAACCACAATTTAGACGAATTGGACTCTTCATATATATTTAAATCCATCAAGTTTGAGGTGCAGAGCGTACCAAAGAATAAGATATTCATACATATATAGCTACACACATGCGCTCGAAAATCATCCTCTACAGCCGAGTAAAGCAGCTCTACTATAAGTCCAATATTAGAGGTAATATTAACAATAAGTGAGGACTTAGTCACAAAAATACCGAGAACTATATCCAGATTTTGCACCTACAAGATCTGTGCGTCAAAACTCAAGCTAAAGGTACTGTTCCTCGTTATAGTCTGAAAATACAGACTCAGGCAGTTCCATTCCAGGTATCAAGCCAGTGCCAAGGAATACCTGCCAAGTAAGTTTCTTTAAATGTTAAAAAGTGAATTCTTAACAACTTTTATTAACTTCTCCACATTTGCATAAAAACTACAAAAGTCCAGAAAAATATAAGCTGGTTTAATCCAGTAAATTTTAGAGATACATGAAAATATTCGAAAAGATTTAAGTTGAAAAAATAATCCTTTTATTGCGACCTTATGACCTCTTGTTAAAAGTGTTTCAAATTATACTTAAAGTGTTTATTGATTACTAGATTTTTAAATCTATGTTCTAAAAAGAAGGTGGTAGAACCTTTGTGGTTCGACTCCAGCGGCACCACTGCCACACCTATTTTTACCTAATAACAGCAGTGTTAGGCGCTGCTGTGTTCCGGCTTAAAGGGTGTGGTAAGGGAGACAGACTTTTCCGAGGCGTTCCAGCTTAGACCTCAGGGGTGACGGCGCATCTGTGGCCGACACCTCAGGTAGGAATATCTAATCCTATCTGAGGTTGATTACCGATGTCCATGGGCGGCAGTAGCCATTTACCATCAGGTGGACTACATGATCGTCTGCTACTCTTATATTATAAAAAAAAACCCGTAAAGTAACCTAAAAATTGAAATGTAACATAATTTTCGCGCGTAAACACTATCAGCCATTCTGTTTGACTGTGACTTTGACTATTGATGGCATTGCGTTATTAGACATTGTAAAATCTCATAGAAATAACATTTCTAAAATATTTTACTATCAAAGTGACGTCACTTCAGCATTAAGACGATGTAGATATTTCAAAAATAGACTAAAGAAAATGAGTTATAAAATTTAATTATGAATAAAATTAATACATGATACTTTGAATAAAAATCTTGTGCTTTTAAAAAAATCGTTCAAAAACACGTAAGTACTTTTAAGTTTTTCTCCTTTTTGCGGAAGGTAATGTATTTCGAGGGTGTTTATGTATGTCCCATACTTGGACACGTTCTATGACCAAAACAGCCGTTTTGGTCATAGAACGTGTCCAAGTATACGAAATATACGTAACGAATTTTAATATACGAGTTGTCGTTTGATGTGTCTAACTAGTAGAAATGATGCTATTGTAATAAATTAAACACCTCAGATAAAATAATATTCTATATTTCCACACACTTACAAATTACACTTCACTTTCACTTATTTAACTTATTTCTAAAATAATCTTGAGTGCAACTATCACCCGAGAACCTTCTCGTTTCGTGGCCGATTTTCTAATGATCTTTTTTTTTAGCCTTTCATATTATCTGCCTAAAGACAACCCTCTTTTCTCCTTATTTTTCTTAAAAAAATGTCGGTACATTACAATTAACATTTTGATTAAAAGTACGAATCAAGTTAGCTACTCAATAGAAAGATTAACTCATCTAGCGTTGTAAAATATAACAGAAAAACATTAAATAATATTATAAATTTTATGAAATCATTACATTCGGCCATCCGGCAGCGTGCAATCTCCTGATGCGCGGTCTTGCAGTTTTATATATCAATTATATCTATTTATTTAGAGATAACATCATCTTTTTTTTTTATTTTGTTTTGAATATTACTGATAGGTCATGAAAACTGCAGTTTGTCTTAAAATTAAGGTTACATTACATGATAACATTTTTAAGAAAATAAAAGGAAAACAATATAGATAATTTTTATACTTCTCTCTAATCTTGGAACAAAATTAAAATATCTTAATTATTATTATTGTATCAAATATCCATAACTTCAAGTACATGGTAACCATAATATTATCTTACTTAAGTAATTTTAATAGTAGAAAATCACCTAAAAATCATTATATTCGGTCAGATAATTCATTGAAAATATGTTAATTTTAAATTATTTAGAAATATAAATAAAATACATCTACAATACATAGTTATTTTGGGTCAGATAATTGCGGATTATCATTTTCGATTAGATTATTATCATCAGAAGAGGACGATGCGCTAGAGCTGCTGCTACTGTTATACTCACTTTGGTTTGAATTAGTAGGTGGGGTTATATTTATCCACGGTCTAATACGGTCTGATGCCACTACGCTTTCAAATTTCTTTTTACGATTACTGAAACCTTTTATATCGGTAATTTTATATCTGTCGTTTCCTAACAATTCTGTGATTTTAAAGGGTCCTACAAATTTTGACATTAATTTAGTACTTTTACCATTATTATTGAAATTAGTTCTAGTTATTTTAACAAGGTCGTCTACTTTATATACAGGAGCAGGAGCTCTACCAACATCATAATTTTGTTTTTGTTTTGTCTGGCTAGCTTTAATGTTCGCACTTATTTCTGTTCTAACATCTTGTAGTGTTTCTGACGTAGATTCAGTACTTATATCCATTTTATTACTTAGACTATCTCTTAACCTAACACCAAACATGGCTTCTGTGGGAGTTTTTTGAGTAGAAGAATTAACAGCATTGTTAATTCCCCACTGTATTTTGCCGAGAAAAGTGTCCCAGTTACGTTCATCGTTAGCGTGGTTATGCTTAGCAAGGGCATTTAAGATGGTTTGATTGTACCTTTCAGCTTGTCCGTTAGCTCTAGGACATGCCACGGCATTTAACACATGTTTGATGCCATGATTATTGCAAAAACTCTTAAAAGTAGCAGACGTAAACGATGTACCACGGTCGGAAATAATACGGTGCGGTAACCCAAAATCATAAAATATACTTTGAAGAGCCTTTAGCGTAGTTTTGGTTTTAGTGTCCCTAACTGATCTTACGAAGACATATTTTGTAAAGCCGTCAACAATAGTCAAAATATAACTGTTTCCATTCTTACTTTTTACAAAAGGCCCAAGGTGATCAATGTGGATTGTGTGGAAAGGAATTGGTACCTTTTCGATGGGATGCAGCAATCCACTCTTATGCCTAGAGGCGTTATCATTATTGTAGGCACACTGAATACATGACTTAACATATTTTTCCACGAACCTACGTAACTTCGGAAACCAGAATAATTTTTGGATCCTCTCTGTTGTTTTAGCAATTCCCAAGTGTCCGACGTCGTCATGATTAGCCCGGCATATTTGCCAGCGTGCATCCCGAGGAATAACCAAACAATGAGCGTCGCCAACTTTTCTGTAGACTCTATGGTTTTTTATAATATAATTCTTTTGAATATCTCTAGCTTCCTCATCAGTCTCTGGTTTAAGAATTTTTACTATGCGGGAAATATCAGGGTCCGTCAATTGTAAAGTCAGTAGCCAATTATCGTCAATCTCTATGTTGTACACTAACGCGGAAGAGTTATCATTTGCTTCTGAAGGTAATGTTGTATTTCTACTTAAGGCGTCTACATGAGCCATACGTAACCCTGGTCGGTATTCGATTGTAAAAGAGAACTCGCTTATTTGTAACCACCACCTTGCTATTCGAGGAACTAAATCTCGCTTAGTTAGAGTAGTTCGTAGTGCATGACAATCGGTCACTAGTTTAAATTGTAACCCTAGTAAATAAACTCTAAATTTCTTTAGTGAACAAACAATAGCCAATGTTTCGAGTTCATAAGAATGTAGATGCCGCTCCTCGGGAGCGGTCTGTCTACTGAAATAGGCGACAGGTTTTAAAACGCGAGGTGATTGATTTTGCCATTGCATTAAAATACCCCCTACTCCTAGAGCGCTAGCGTCTGTATGCAGTTCTGTATCTAAATTAGGGTTATACAGGGCTAATATGGGTCTAGCTATTAAATTATCTTTCAGTATGGAAAATGCTTTTAACTCAACCTCGGTCCATTTAAAAATAATGTCTTTTCGCAATAAATTGGTTAATGGTCTTGCAATTTCCCCAAAACCTTTTATGAACTTCCTAAAATAACTCGCCAAGCCAAGAAATTGCCTGACCTCGTGGACATTACGTGGTACGGGAAATTCTTTAACAGCCAAAATCTTGCTCTCATTGGGTCTAATGCCATCAGAAGAAATTTCATAACCGAGGTAATTTATGCAGTTATCAAAAAAACGACATTTTGAAAGTTTAAGGGTAAGTCCAGATTTACGCAATAGTTTTAAAATACCTTCTAGCCTAACAAAGCCTTGTTCCAGATCAGACGATGGTACTAGTATGTCATCTAAGTAAGCCATGGCAGTATTGTTGTGTTTTGATTCCAACATATTATTTATAACCCTTTGAAATACAGCTGGCGCGTTTGCAAGTCCAAAAGGCATTCGCTTAAATTCGAAATGCCCATCTGGCGTCACAAACGCGGTTAAAGGCCTGCTTTCTTCAGCTACGGGAACTTGATAATAACCCGAAGCGAGATCTAAGGACGTGAAATATTTATTACCACTAAGATTGGTTAATTGGTCGTCTATTAAAGGCATAGGGAAACGATCTTTGTGAGTTTTATTGTTTAGGGCCCTATAGTCAACACACAGGCGTTGTTCTCCTGTTTTCTTTTTCACAATTAAAATAGGACTAGCGTAATTTGAATTCGATTGTTGTATTATATCGTTATGTAACAAGTCGTCAACAATTTCTCTAACCTGCTGTCTCTCAGTGAAAGATAAGCGATAAGGACGATACACAACTGGTTTATCGTCATGTAGGGATATTTTCATTTCAGCTGTATCAGTGCAACCAATCTCACTTAAATTAAGAGCGAAACAATCACGATATGACAGTAGTAATCTATATAATTTCTCTAAGGTTTTATCGTCAATTTCGGGTCCAACTTTAATGTCCGATTTTACAAGGGGTTCTAGAGTTGAAGGATCTTTAGTAATTTTATTGTTAGTCAAAACTTCTTTTTCAACAAAAGGTACAGCCCTAGCTAACAAAGTGTTCGCGGGTAGAGACAAAACGTTCCCAGATAAGTTAGTGACGTTTAAATGACATGTGCCGTTATCGACATGATATGCACCTTGATGCACGTGATATTCTTTACCCGGTTGATTATTATTGTACCCATCTACATAAGCGTCTCCTGAATACGAACAGTCTGTCGCAATTACTTTAACTAGTCCAGATTTAGGTATCTTAGTGATGTTGGGGATGATTAGTTTTAAAGATTTGTCAGAGTTGTCGTAAGTCTCTAGGTCGGGGCTTTTATAAAAGAAAAGTGTGTTACTGTCTTTGAATACAGTTACGTAACTCATTTCAGTGAAATTTTGGCCTATGAGTAAAGGTGTATGTAAAAGCTCATCATTCACTACTAGAACTTCAATAGTAGCTTCAACATCATCTAATTTAAGGTCTATGGTCCCTCCATAAACAGGAGTGACTGCTGAATTACCAAAACCTTTAACAACTGGTAACTTAGAGTAATTTCTTGTCAAATTTAGGCGTTGAGCATCGGTCTGCCGCATTAAACTACATTCACTTCCAAAATCTATATAAGCAACGAAGTTATGATTGTTTACCTTTATTTGCTTATAGAATTTATCATTATTGTTATTAGCGGTGGATATGGTTAAAGTTTTTCGTACGTCTTTGTTGGGTAAAACACTGTCTTTACGTGAAACTAAAGGCTCAAGTTTGCAGTCGTCATTATTATGACCCACCCGTTGACATTTCCCACATTTTATTTGGGGTTTAGGACATTTAAAATATGGGTGGCCCTTGGCACGACAGTTAAAACACGTAATCCCGGTATCATTTGAGGTGGACGCAAGGCTAGGAGAACGGGACGGTACTGCACCGTCAGTTCGCTTACGAAACATCCCAACACTCCCCAAAGACATGTGTTGAGAACTAAGAAAACCCAATAATTTTTCTGGTTCCTTACAGTCAAGTGCTTGAGCTCCATTTCTAATAGATTTATCAAGTATACCGTGAACAATGCAATCTACGGCCTTTTTTCCTTTAATTTCGCATCTATTTAAAAGTGTTAATTTATCGTAAAAATATTCACGTAAATTTTCATTTAAACGAGTAGTACGGGATAACATTTCTTCAAGAAGCTGACCATAATTTTGCTCGTTTGGAAATGCTTTCTTAAGTTTCGATTGCCACTTTTGCCAACTAAAAACCACACTTGGTAAAGATTCGAACCATTGCTTTGCAAGTCCTACGAGTTTTTGAAGAGCAAAATGAATGGTTTGCTTCTCGTCCCAGTCGTATATAACCGCACACTCATTCACCTTTTTAATCCAGCTACTTATGTTCTGAGATTTGCTAGATGGGTCGAATTCCGGAATAACATTTTGATGATGAACGTTACTGAAGCTACGCTTTGTACTATTTTTATTTTTACACAAATTCATAAGCTTTAACACCTCTTTAGTAGACCAAGCATCGGTCTTCTTACGTTTCTTGGGTCGCGGTAGAGTATCATAATCAGTCGAACTCGAAACTGAACTCGAGGAAACGGAAGAACTAGAAGACTCACGTGACCGTCGAGCATGTTTTGTCCTCCGATGCTTCGTAGACATCTTCCTTCGTTTCCTTCGGGTACCTTTCTCTCTCTGGAGCGGCGGCTCACCATCTGGGGTACCATCCGATTCCATGTTCCTCAAAAAAAACAAAAACATCACTTATCTAGTATAAGGTCCCACGGTTTACTATTCCAAAATTTTTAAGCGTTCAATTGGTACAGAAGCTAAAACGCATAATGTTCAAGCTATCGCTATATCACATATACTATATTCACTGCTCAGTTTTTCCAACTTTAAAATAAATTTCATATAAATATGTCGGTATTTAGAAAAATAAAACAATAATAAAAAAAAAAAAAAATAATATTTAACATAAATATTTCCAACTATTGCACAATCATTAGATTTAGATTGAAAAGTAAGCTTAGTTTATTGTTTATAATCATATCATCATTATCATCATTCCACCCGATTCACATGACCGGGAAGTACCACTACGGGTCCCATGCCATACCACGACCTCCAGTCATGGATGAGCCACGTAGCTAGCACAAGTCATTAATCAATCTTTTCTACCTGACACACATGGCCAGATATCACTGACACATAGTCCATACCATACCGCGGCGTACATAGCCACGGATGGACCACGTAGACAGTTCCTATAGTTTCTAAAATTTCTCGTGTATCAAAAATCACTTAAATCCTCATTTACTAAAATCATATATATAAATTATCAATTAGTCAAATATCAAAATTACGAAATGAAATTAACGTACCTTTTCTTTTTCTTTTCACTGGGCGGATCCCACTTCTGAGATGTAATAAATTAAACACCTCAGATAAAATAATATTCTATATTTCCACACACTTACAAATTACACTTCACTTTCACTTATTTAACTTATTTCTAAAATAATCTTGAGTGCAACTATCACCCGAGAACCTTCTCGTTTCGTGGCCGATTTTCTAATGATCTTTTTTTTTAGCCTTTCATATTATCTGCCTAAAGACAACCCTCTTTTCTCCTTATTTTTCTTAAAAAAATGTCGGTACATTACAATTAACATTTTGATTAAAAGTACGAATCAAGTTAGCTACTCAATAGAAAGATTAACTCATCTAGCGTTGTAAAATATAACAGAAAAACATTAAATAATATTATAAATTTTATGAAATCATTACACTATCTATATTTTAAGCAATCAAGTTAATTGTTTTTATAATAATTCATATAGTTAACATGCAAAAATATTATGACGTTAAATCAAAACACCTTAGCCCACCTTGCCCCGAAACTGAGCATAATTCAGAGTTAATACCACACCGTTAATTAAGCCTCGCTAACCCGTACAATATTCAGTAATTACGTTGAACCTGACTCGACTAATTATAAATTATACGGAACCCGTGTAAAATTAAACGACTCGCCTACCCTCATCTCCCGAGAAAAATCTGTTTTAGTAAGTGCTTAAGTATCTCCTCTGAATTCTGAAATCTACATTTTATCTCACGTGACACATTGTTCCCGTGTGTGGAGAATAAATTATGGTTAGTGAGTGTGAGTTATGCCCCCGTCGCGTCCTCATAAATAATAACCACGTGGAGTTACGAATGGTGTGAACGTAACTCGAAGTGTTTTTTTGTAAAAGTAACAATTTGGCTGTCTATATTAGATTCGAAAAAACTCCGATTTTCGAATGCATTAGTACCATTGACATCTTTGTAAATTTGGTAGTGTATTTGAGGTAACCTTTCCATTTTTGGAATACATTTATACCATTGTCTCTATTTCTGCCTCACAGTGATGCATGCTGCTCTGTTCGATCTACTTTTTTATTTTTATGATATAGGAGTAGCAGATGAGCATGCAGTCCACCTGATGCTAAGTGGCTACTGCCGCGCATGGAAATCTATAATCAACCTCAGATGACAACCTGAGGTCGGCCACAGATGCGCCGCTACCCCTGAGGACCTATGTCTCCCTTACCACACCCTTCAAAACGGAACACAGCATTGCCTAACACTGCAGTTAGTAGGCAGAAATAGGTATGGCGTTGCCACCGGAGTCGAACCACAAAGGGTTCTACCACCTTCAAAAACACTTTGGGACACTCATAAATATGACGCAATGTAACTTATTCATCAGGAAACAATATGTCCTAATTTATTTAGGCCTTTGTAAATGTTTCTTCTACTTGAAATTTTATAGTGATAGCGATACATTACACTGGTCACTCGACATCATGGAATATGCCTCTTTTATTTAAACTCTTATATACAGTTCATTAATAGTCATAAAATGGAAAATAAGCAATTTAATATTAAGCCAAACGAAAAATATAACTGATATTTTTATGTTCGTCATCCGCTCTGTCCATGTGTATCACATCTCACGTTCGTCGCTCAAACATCTAATTTCCGCCGCCGACCGTGTGTCTTATTTATTCAAACACTAACCGACCTATTTGCAAACACTTGCTATGCCTACGTCAAAAGATTTAGTTTCTACGCTAACATGTTAGTGGGGCTTTGGAAAAACGTTTAAAATTAAAAGGCTGTTTTATAAAACAGATTTATCGTTTCGTATTAACATAAATAGTCCATAATTCGTAATTAAACACAATTTGAATATTGCATTTTCGTAGCATGTAGCGTAGCGCTGTAGATGTACCGTAGGTCAACTACGACAACTATAAGATTAACTGATAAGTTGATCCAAAATTATCATACAATTTAAAGAAGGTTTTTTTTGTACAAACTATGGTGCCGTGTACCTTAGGTCGGTTATTGTACCTCAGAGATTACTATTTTTAAGTGAATTTGAAACTTTTAAACGAAATTTTAATAAAGCATTTCCGTAGCAGCTACGGTGCTTTATCGAAGCTGTATCGTAGCTCTGCTACAACCGCTACGAGATTAATTAGGTGAATCGAAAATTCTTAAAATAAATATGAATAACGAATTTTTGAATCATCTTTTTATCTACTTCGCAACCATGCTTATACATAAGGAAGTAAATGCTAAGTTTACAAATTGCAAGTAAAAATTCACTCAGTAAAATTAAAATATATTCCGTTCCTATTCTATTCCTTGAAGGTTCTGACTATTTATCTCCCTAACTACTTCTGAGCTGAAGGAAGGATCTTCAGAGATAAATGCATCAAGATGTGACTAATGATGCGTTACCCGCCTTCGCTGCGCTCAACAGAAATTATATTGTTATAATTATAGCTACATATGTTCACACAGTTACATCATTGTATGAGCAGCTATTTAGTTTAATAAAACTGAAATACTGCACTGTTATTTCTAAATAATTGTTATAATAATATTTCGAATCGGAATTAATCTTAACTTGATTGAATTGGTCATCTGCAAACCACCCCAGACAAGATTATATTACCACCACCCACCAACCACCTGAGGTCGGCCACAGATTCGCCGCTACCACTTAGGGCTATGGGCTTAGGGATATGTCTCCCGTACACCCTTGATACCGAACACAGCAAAATTAACACTGTTCTTATAAGGTAGAAATAGGTGTGGCGGTGGTGCCGCCGGACTCGAGTCACAGAGGGTTCTGCTACCTTTAAAGTCTACTAATATAGTGAGATCTAGATTTATTAATTAAACATAGCTGTGTAGAGCGGCAATTTGTATCAGATTCTAATCACGTCGTGCCTGCACCGGACGAGAAAATTGATTAAACTGCATGAATATGTTTAAAAACTTAAATCATATACCGAAACAAGGATTACGTGTTACACACTTAAGCAAACGGACAAACACCCAGACCCAGAGATTCCTCCTTTATTATAGTGACTATTGTAGACTTAAATACAATAATGATTACGCAGAACTCATTATACTGGTCGTAAATATAGCCAGTTGTATTAATAGTGTTAAAATAAACATTGAAGTTTAAAAACTAAAAACCACGCTAAAATCGCACAAGGAAAATCATTAATTCTGATTCCTAACGACCTTGATGAGGTGAATGGGATAAAACTATTTAAATCGTATATTGTCATCGGTTCTTGATAATTGTTCAAAATTTTAAATAAATCGGACCGTTCAAAGTGGGTAAAAATCGAGTTCAAAGATCCCGTTACATAAATGCAGGTCAAGCTAATAAAAGCACGGTAAAACAGATTTAGTAGTTTAGAAGGTTGGTAGAAAGAACTCTTTGTGGTTCGACCCCGGCGGCACCACCGCCACACCTATTTCTACCTAATACCAGCAGTGTTAGGCGCTGCTGTGTTCCGTTTTGAAGGGTGTGTTAAGGGAGACAGACTTTTCCGAGGCATTCCAGCTTAGTCCTTAGGGGTAGCGGCGCATCTGTTGCCGACCTCAGGTAAGAATATCGAATCCTATCTGGTGTTGATTACAGATGTCCATGGGCGGCAGTAGTCACTTACCATCAGGTGGACTGTATACACGTCTGCTCCTCCTACATTAAAAAAATAAAATCACGTTAAAAACGTACACGTACATATTCAATTGCAAAAAAAACAATGTGAGCCGTCACGGGACGCCTGGCAGATGTGAAACATCGACATTATTTTGTAAAAGTAATATGCAGAAAAGAACATATTGTGATAGGAACTAAATATGTCATAATGATAAAATAAAATATTACGATTTTTGCGCATGGCGACGCGTCGCCACACCGTACACACTACTGCATATAGACTGTATAAATATACCATCGTAAATCGGTTTTACGTGCGGCTATAGATGTTTCACATCAATACCTAAAAATAAATATTTATTTGTTTACAACGTTCAATATAAAACATTGCTATGTGGAGCGACAATTTGCCGTACATTCCAATCTCGTTGAACGGAACGAGAGGTTTCAATAGCTTGATTGAATACCATAAATATTAATATATAAATATTCGCGTTGGAATAATATTTTAAAATAAAACGAGGGCTTTTATAGGTGACTGTAAGCTCTGGGGTAAGTGGTTTATGCGATGGATCAAACGGGTGTGTATGTACCTATATCAAGGGATTAAATGGCTATTATAGCCAGGACTATGGTAGAATTGAAATTGATATATCAGTTATAATGTTGTATACAAAAATAAATTAGTGTTTTTTTTTCAATTTCATTTCTTCGCTGTGTATTTTTAGGTGTTAGTTTTCCATGGCTTTTATTAGTTAGTCACGATATGGAATATTTCATTGGAAAGATGATAATAGTATAGTTGCACTAGTGAAGCAGTGCATTTTGGTGGATACTAGCTGAGTTGTAAGAGGCGACCATTTCAATCCTCAGTGGTAACAAACCTATGACCGACTTCAGGTCAAACTAACTTTCAGGAGTCTACCGTATGTTCGTCAGTCACTAGCGGTCACCTATACAACTCCCGACCTCCCTATACACACAACTTTCGCCTAAAGCAAACTACTAATTAGCAAAGCGTGACTTAATTAAATGAAACAAAGTATCCAGAAATGTAATGTAAATTACTAAAACCTAATGTAAATGTAAATAAACCCCTACATAGTAGAAACACGATGAAACTCGGTTAATATAAAATACTGCAACACAAATTGCTGTTCTCAATTTGCATCAGATTCCAATCGTTGAACGCTATGATTTCAATAGGTCGAACGCTATCAGTGATCCATTGGGGCTATAAATACAAGATCCGAACTAGAATTATTTATGTGAAGAGCAAATGTTGAAACTGTTTGATTGGTCCGACTCATCGGGTAGATCTTTTTGAGGTTTCGTATAGTTTTATTCTAATTAGAAAGGTGAATGGTTGATCACGGTGCCCCTGTAGACAATAACAGGTTTGAATTACGTCGAAAGTTAGAGTCAGAGGTGACACAGTCAGATTTAATGTCAGGCTAAAAGTCAAACCAGATACAGAATTAGAGGCTGAGTCAGAATCAAAAGATACCATTTTTCTAATTTATGTTTATTGTGACTTGTATATGTATTATTGTTGATGGAGTAGTTGGAGAGTTATTGAAATAGAGTCAGATTTAGAGGTAGAATCAGACTCAGAGTCAGGGATAAAATTAAAATATACAGTATGGTATTTTTGTAGTACTTAGTTGATGTTTTATTTTTGCAATTCTGTAACTGAAATTTACAAGTACTTGTAGGCTACAGTTTCTACTTATTATCAGGGGCACTACATATCCGTTCACTGCACTTCAGAATATGGAATAACTTTAATTATTAATATACTAAAATGTGAAAATGTTTTATATTTTCTATAAAATTTTAGTTGAATGATTTTAACCGCTGGATCTAATGGAACGCGATCCATTAGTATTCTAAATAAAACTTAGAGTGAAATCAAACATGCAGCTGTTTATGTATTTTATGCTTAGTGGTTTGATTGGTTGGTATTTTATAAAAATGTTTTTTACAGAATATGTTTTATGCTTTCTATTCATGTGTGCTATAGAGAACACGATACACACCCACATCGAAAGTATGATATAAATTCGTCATTTACATGTTTTGGCAGGTATAGTTAATAATTATAAGACATTAATAGAGCATACAGATGGTTCCCTTGCATTTGAAGTAAACGTTCTATCACTTTTAAATCTTTCTTGTATTGCATTGACGGTAAAAATATTATGAGCAAAACTGCATAAGAATGTTGGTCAAAATAAATCTACTATATTAAATATCTTACATACTTTTCGTACATAGGGCAGAACGGTGCCCAGCACTGGGATAAACGATTGACATATTAAGAATTAATTATATGGCAATATAGACAAAAAGTCAAACACGCCACTTTTTCCGGTAACACAAAAAATTTCGCTAACAATTAGTAAGTGCCAACGTAGCTCTGTACGAAATAAACATTTCATTTCAACTAATTGGCATAGTTATATTCCCATCCAAAGTCCAGGCTTGATATCCATTTTAATATCTGGAACCGCATTGCGTATACGTACCGCATTTAGAATCTGATTATTATTTAAAATAAATATTGAATGTAAAATTAAAGTAGAACCATCATGCAGTCCAATTGTAGGCTTATCTGTAATTAATTCTGCATAGTTAGCAATGGTTATAATAATCTATTCAGTTGTATTAAGGCAGATAAAGTTGTGTTGACAATTCTGAGAACTGAGTGTTTCGGCATAATAACAGCAATGTTAAGCGCTGCTGTGTTCTGGTTTGAAGGGTAAGGACGACATACTTTTCCGAGGCATTCCAGTTTAGTTAAAGGTAGCAGCGTATCAGTGGCCGTCCTCAGATAGGAATCTAATCTCATCCATGGTCCATGGGTGGCATAAGCCACTTACCATCAGATGGACTGCATGCTCGTATGTTACTCCTATATTATAAAAAAAAACTTTTTTTAAATTTATACTCTGTGCATAAATATAATTTAAACCGAATTTTAACCAATGTATTAGTAATATAAAGATATTCTCTATGGATTACTCTGTGAAGAGTTTAAAGATGGTTTACGTAAAAGGGTTTCCTAAATCCTTTTTGTAAACAAGTGAATAACAAAAAATCTTTGCCAATTAAGATCATTTTGAAAAGGTAGCCTTCGGGAAATCTGTCTTCTAATTTAAAACTGACAAGGAAAATTACTCCCGGAAAACCTCCAGGGTCTATTCGAAATTCCTCATTTTATCAATAAGGAACACCCTTGTGCAAGGTTTTTAAACTTTTACGAGAATCCCAAATGTTTTTATTTATTAACTCTTTATTGGTCATATAAAAAATGTGGAACAAAAGACGGACTTGTGCTAAACTTGGGCGGGCTTATATTTTGAGGGTGAACGATATAAAATAAAATATCAGAATGTTAAATAGAAATTTCCTAAAATACAATCAGTGGTATAGTTTGCGCCAAAATTCTAGTCCGGTTTGAAGTTGTTGCGCGCAGGTTTACGTGCAACGTAAGTGCACACTAACGCAGCTATGTACCCGAGGGCAAGAGCGGGCAGCGGACAGGTGCCGGAGAGGTCCCGCGCTGTCTTCGTGCCGCTAATATCTACAATTTGCTATTGCCACGCGACTCGTTTCTATAATCGGAGCGAACTAGCAGTTTGGCACGGACTCTATCTCAACTATTGACGTTTTGTGTTACACCACAGGAGTTGGAACACAAAAAAACCATTTGCAATTCGTGCGCTTGTGACACGTTCGGCTCTAACCGTTACCAAAATACGACTAATTTTAGAGTATTCCTATGCATGTAGCCGTCTCTAGAACGTTTTACATCGTTGATAAAGTCATGTTTATGTTCAATTCGAACCACAATTCCTCAGCGTGAAAGGTCATTTAGACTACCAGACAACAACTACATTTAGCGAAAAGATAGATAAAAATGGTACATTTAAAATGGAAACAAAACAATTTATAAAGAGAACGGTAAATAGAAGCCATTAGCTTAACGTCTTGGTGCACGTCATGACCATCTACCGTCCAGTGCAACTTACATATGTGAGGATCATTAGCTACGGAGTCTGTTACATCTTACTTTATAGGTACTAGATGTTGCTAGCGACTTTTCCTGCATCAACTATTCAGTATGGTATAATCCGCGTAAAACTGCTAGTCAGCTCTTAATATAGAAATGAATCGGCATAGGCATCGCTATAACAAATTGTACTACACCTGCTCGCAACAACTTCAGAGCGGACTATCATTTTGGCGCAGACTGTACACTGTAACTTTGGTATAAAAACATTTTCATTGACTTTAAAATGTACGTACTAGAAATGGATGCTCAACTTATAGATATGTTGTTGACTTATATAAATAATTAAAAAAAGTCCCTAATTTTTTGACAAATACAAAAGAAACTCAAACTAGATCGGAAGATATACTAAACTTTTATAATATAGACGTATTTTTTTTAATATCGACATAGCACGAGTACAGAGTTCACCTGATGGTAAGTGACTACTGTAGGCCATAGACATCTGTTATTAACTCCAGATAAGATTATATTCCTACCTTGGGTCGGCCCCAGATGCGTCGCTACCAAGGACTAAGCTGGAACACCTCGAAAAAGTATGTCTCGCACTTTAGTACACTTTTTTAAAAGTGTAAAAGTTATTTCCTTCTTTCTTCAAATATCTATCTATAAACACAACGGCATTGCGATTCCCATTACCACTAACTATAAAACCTAAACACTCTCTAAAATAAGTGGACCATTTTATAAGAATAGTGTCACAGTAGTCTCCATCATAGAACCCCATTTAGAAAAGTAATGGATTATCCTCAACTCGTTCGCGATAGCTCCTTTATTTTAACGTGGAAACGGTCATTTATTTCTCCTTAACCTCACGTCGGATTCTACATGACATTTAAGCAACGGGTAAGTTGATCACTTGAGGTCTCTTTATAGCGATCATATTTTAAAGTAAAATTCGTAAATTAAAAGAAACAGTGATAGCCTAGTGGTTAAGAAACTCGGCCTCTTCATCGAAGGGTCCCAGGTTCAAACCTCCGATTTCCTGAAGTTATGTGCATTTTAGAAATGAATTATCACTTACTTAAACGGTGAAGGAAAACATCGTGAGGTGTAACCATCATACGTGAGCAACCTAAAAAAATTTTTTTCAAAGGTATGTGTAGTCTACCAATACGCATTTGGCCAGCGTCGTGGATATAGCCTAATCCTTTTCATTCAGAGAGGAACCTATTATTTGAAAATTTAAGGAAGGTGGTTCGTGGTTTGTGGTTCGACTCCGGCGGCACCACCGCCACATCTATTTCTACGTAATAACAGCAGTGTTAGGCGCTGCTGTGTTCCGGTTTGAAGGGTGTGGTAAGGAAGATATACTTTTCCGAGGCGTTCCAGCTTAGTCCTCAGGGGTAGCGGCGCATCTGTGCTCGACGTCAGATAGGAATATCTGATCCTATCTGAGGTTGATTACTGATGTCCATGGGCGGCAGTAGCCACTTACCATCAGGTGGACTGCATGCTCGTCTGCTACTCTTATATTATAAAAAAAAAAAAAATAATTAAGAAATAACCGAGCATGCAGTTCATCTGATGGTAAATAAATAAAACCAACTGAAGCCGATCACAGCTGCATTGCCTCTCCTGGGAATTAAGATGGTCATTTCATATTTATGTCAGCTGGTATGCACACACTACCACCAAAACGCAAGAGATCCTAAGCTAGAAGTACGTGTCTCATTACTACTAAGACTGTGAAATGTCTATACTCATGATTTAGATGTCTACGTTGCGCTAGACTTAACCTTTTGAAAGGCAAACCAGTCATTAGTAATATAAACAAAAATTCCGCCATTTTTAACCTTAGTTAACGAAAATATTTCTATGGCAAACTAGTTTCGTTAAGCAAAATAAATGATATCATTAAAATTGTACTGACATAACAATATTCAAAAGGTATTTTTTTACGAAATTGTAATAGTGAACGAGCATGCAGCCTGATGATAAATAAACGCTTTCTACACTCACAGCCCCACACTAGGATTCCCTGTATCGTAGGCGCTATGGACACACATAGACAAATACGCAAACACTCAGGCCCAGAAACAGAAACCTTAATTCATCATTTAGAATCTGTCTGGCCGGGGATCGAAACCGGGACCCTCTGCGCGTCAGACCGGTATGGTCACCGCTCCGCCACGCGAGTCGTCAAATCAAATCAAATCAAATCAATTTTTTTTATTCAAAATAGGTTCTTTACAGAGCACTTTTTGAATGTCAATACAAGTACCATCACTTCACAAGGTGGTTCGTTATGGAGAAGAAGCGTCGTCATATAATAATCCCCAAAATATCCCCAAAATAGTCCCCAAATAGTCTTCCTAAGGTCAGCCGCAGTGTTGCTATCCTTGAGGACTAAGCTAAAACGTCTTTTTCCTACGCTAAAATGCTTCCAGAGGCGATTATATTATAAATTAAAAATAAATATGTCTCCGGTGTCACATTACATAGGGTAGTTAAGGTCCTAAAACATAATTGGACTTTTTCTTATTTATTTTATTATTATTTTATGCACACATAATAAAGGCCAAGAAATACAGAAATGACACTAAGGATTCATCCATCAGATGTTAAAATATACTAGAAGACATAATAGTAACTCCTCTAGGACTGGTACAATTCTCTTAAAAGATATCTACAACATGTACTGGAAATTAGAGGTGCGTGCCTGGGATTTAAATCCCAGATCGAGAGGTCAAGTTAACCCAGACTATTACTATTTTTTACCACAATTTTATTAGCTTGGCCTGTTTCAGGTATGTAATTATATAATATGTATGTAACGTAATCTTTGAATTCGATTTTACCCACTTATCATGGTCTGATTAATTTTAAATTTGAACACATATGTGGAACCGATTACAATACACGATTTGTCTCATTTTCCTTATCAGGATTAACGATTGTCCTTGTGGCATTTTAATGTAGTTGTTTTTTTAACTATAATTATATTATTACACACGTGCGTGCAAAATGAATGAACCTCCTGAGGTATTTCTTGAGCGCTATGACATGGGGCTCTTCAAGAGGGGTGCACAAAAGAGTTCTCCTCCAAATCTGGCGATGCATTGGCGACTTCTCCGATGTTGCAAATGTCCATAGGCGACGGTGACTGCTTTCCACCAGGTAGCCCGTCTGCCTTATTGTTATGTATAAATATATTAAAAAAAATGTATATACAAAACGTTTTGTACTTCTGTATAATTATACAGGGTGAATGTTTCAAATGGGCTTTCAGAGCCAAATCTGCAAAAATATGACGCAGTTTTAGTTTTTATCAAAGTCGGCCCCGTAAGTCCTTTCATCATTTCTCGCTGATCCTTGATACCTAGTTTCGGATTTGGCCCTGAAGGCCGCTTTGAAAAATTCACCTTATATACGAGTACATGAGAAAAGTTTAATATACATAATTAATTTAATTGCCAAAGTACGAAACGTACGATCTTGGTTAAAAGCAGGTTCCTTTCTCCATTTATAATACACGCCCACATAAAGTTGTTTACACGGGTTTTTACGTGGGTTTGAACGCGTATTTTATTTAGGAACGTAAAAAGTTATTTCTTAGAATGAAAAGGTTGTAAACCGTTTTATATGGAAATGCATTTACATGGATTTTTTATGGAATCGTTTGTTGTTTTACGTTTGAGGATGACTGCTTATTGGTTACTATGGCATGAGCGATAGTTGCTTGGGCTAGTCTAGTCGCTTAATCTGCTAAGCGGTCGCTTAAGCCGCTACCACTAGGGAAATGTACGAGAAATCGATTTCTACCTTTTTTATAATATAGTAGTCGCAATCAAGCATGTAATCCACCTGATGGTAAATGGCTACTGCTGCTCACATCTATAATCAACCCCAAATAACATTCCTATACAAGGTCGGCCACAGATGAGCTGCTATCCCTGAGGAGGTAGAATACCTCAGAAAAGTATCCCTTACCACAACCTTCAAATCAAAACACAGCGGCGCTTAAAACAGTTATCAGGCAAAAATTTGACTAAATAATTTTTCGTCTCGTAAAAATACTGCATCCAAAAATTAAAAAACAAACAAATACAATACCAAAAAAGTAAAAGTGTAAGCCAAGTCTAACGAACAGAACAACTCCATTACGCCTTAATTGACAATATTTGCACCTCGTTTAAAACAAAACTAAACAGAATACGCTTTTCCGCTGAAATTCGTATGAAATTACGCAATTTTTTCACAACCGCAAAACTCGGGGAGCGGAAAGAAAATTAAATAAGCAGAATGGTGGAGATGTGAATTTATTCCGGTGTACATTCTTGTAATCTGCGTAACGTAACACCTCCAACTGGAATTGTTAACACAGTCCCTTGGCGCTCGGTAGTGCTCGGGGCCAAGTCGTCGGATATCAAGACAATGTTTGGTTATGTTTACAAGGTGGTTTTATATGTGCCTTTTTGTATAGCGATAAGACCGCCTTTTTGTATACCGTCTCTAATATTATGTTATGTGTTCCTTGTATTGTGGTGTGCAAATAAAGAGTATTTGTTGTTGTTTTTGTGTGTGTTACATGCCACTTGACTTCGTTTTATGATTGTCAGCTACAGGTTATTTTGGCATTGTTTTCGATTGTTTTACAATATTGATATAACTTTGAGCTATATTACTATTTACTGCAAATAAAAAAATTTATTTACTAAATAGGATTTTTGTTTGTTATTAACTTTTAACATTGTAGTGTAACTAATAGTAGGATTGTTGCGAATTGCGAATTGTTTGTGAGAAATATTTTATACCGACATACTTACTTATCATGCAGAGACACAAAGCATTTTAATTCAATTTCTTGAAGCACCAATGTGTATTTGCAGTTCACAATTGATATCTTTGACTGCAGTAACTACTAAATAATAAAAGTATTGTTGACTGATATTGCTACTTTAATTTTTTAGCATAACTTGGCCCGTTTTTACAATTGTTTTTGACTAAAGCTTTGTGGGCCGTTAAATTTTTTCATTCCATTTTCGACGACCCTTAATTATTTGTGTAGACACTCTAGCGTCTTGAAAACCAGATGACGGGCAACTTTGCATATTACATTATTTTTGAATGACTTTTACTACAAAGTGCTTCTAGTTAAGACAACGCTTTTAGAATTGAATGAAAAGGATTTGGAATACTTTTTGGTGAACTGAATTCGAGGCTAATTTTAAAGGTGAATTTCCACGATTCTACGGGTCTATACGTAGCACTGATGTCGGCAAACATTCATCATTTGAAAGAGACATTTAAGGAGGTTAAGTGATATTTTTTTTAACTGTTTAAAGGTTGCCAACTTTTAACAGTTTATAAAATGTGTCTTGACTTGCATAATCATTTTTATTTGGATTGAGTCACTATCCTACTAGAGGTTAGCTACTGATGCTTTCCTACCCCTAAGTCGCATCGCCTCGGATAATTATGTGCTAACCAGACCCTTCAAGTTGAACTCAACAGCGCTTAACATTGCACTTATATTATTAGGTAGAAATAAATGTGCGATGATGCCTTCGGAATCAAACCACAAAGTGTTCTACCACCGTCAAATAATAAGCGACCTACCTCACAACACTAGTTACCTATTTATAGAGACTCTTCTCGCGATTCCCGATGCAAGATCCCGTGGGAAGAACCCACTAGAACCTTGCTCAAATATATTTTATTTCTTCGCTTCATTTTACATTACTATAATTGTCTAGTGCGCCAATCGAAATGAACTTTAATTAAGTAAGATTAGGTATGTCAATTTAATTTTAAAGCAGTAATAGCCTACTGAAACTTTCTTAAATCGAGGTTCAAACTTTTATTTTATTAGCTTCTTTTAAATGATAAATATATAGTTTTTTTTTTTATAAATATATTAGTCACTATAACTCGAAGGTTCGACAGTGTTTTGATGGGTGCGTTTCTTAGTTTTCTCAGTTTTCTTCTTTCGTTCTGAAAAAATGTGTAAGTATTTAATAATTTACCATTTCACATTTATTTTTGAGAGCATAACGTAAACCTCATTCGTTTGTGTTTGTTTAACAGAAGATAAACGAATATCGAAGATTTAACAAAATAGAGTCAATGTTAATACCTAATTGTTATAAGATTTCCAAAATTTACAGAAACGTGTGAGCATGTTTACCTTTATTTTTCTTACTTCGTAAAGTATAATCGACGAACACTTCACCTTTCAAAGCAAAATTGTAACAATAATAAATAATGTTAATTAAGAAATATAAAAAAAAAAAAACAAAAAGAATGATATAAGTAATGTTTACAAATATTTAGCAAATGTATTGTAATTAATAGAAATTAACTCTTAGGTAAGTGCTTACCTTTATGATTTACTGAAAAAATTGTTCATTTTTATATATTTTTATACCTATATATATTTCACGTTATTCGACCCGTAATACAAGTTGTGTATTGTATTTAAATTGCTCTTGTAAAAAAATAAAATGTAATTATAATATTTTTTTTACTATTAATAAGCATAATATTAAAAGTTATAATTACCATCCACATCGTTGATTATAACGTTATTGTTTCTCTGTATGGCTGCAAAATGATAAAAATATTATTATTTCCAATATTTATAGTACCTACTTTGACCTTAAAACGATCCCTTATTAAGATAGTAGGGAAAATGCAAAGGGCATACTATCCAACTGAAATTCTGAAATAACAATCGATTATTTGTCGATGATAAAATTATCCGTACTTTACATATATATGTATTGAGGCTATATATGTAAAGTACGTATAGCTATTAAGGTCAGTACCCTTACCATGACGTTTTTACGTTTAGACAAATATGACTGTTTTGGTATTTGTTAGCGTATTTGCCCATACAAATTCCAACCAGCGCCCCTAGCGGATTGTATCAGAACTATAGTGTCAGTAACGTAACATTAAATGTCTAAATTGATAAAATGCCGCTTTATGTTTTGTCTCTCTTTTTTGCGAACATGTGAGGCAGACAAAACGACTTGAGCGCTTACTTATTGTTACGTTTACTCAGTGTACTGAAGCGAACGGAACAGAATAATGGATTGAGTAAATGTAACGTAAAATTGTGGGATGTTTTGAAAACTCATGGTAAGGGTACTGTACGGCTACACTTACACTTAACAACAGAACGCAATCGTGAATCAATGTTGTCCCTCCCTTGTGTAGATATCAGCTGCCGAACGTAGGTCTTGAAGTCGGTAAGCCAATCGGGTTCTGTTGGTCCTGTGATACGTTTATATCCAGATTTAATATTACTATTTCACTTAGAAATTAATGATCACTTCCTTAAACGTGAAGGAAAAGATCGCGAGGAAACCTGCACGTGTGAGAGATAGAAAACAAATCTCAAGAGTAGGTTTTTTTTATAATATAAGAGTAGCAGACGAGCATGCAGTCCACCTGATGGTAAGTGGATACTGCCGCCCATGGACATCTGTAATCAACCCCAGATAGGATTAGATATTCCTACCTGAGGTCGGCCACAGATGCGTCGGCCTATTTAAAAATAATCGATTGTAGGTTTTTTGACATAACGAAACACAATTAAATAATTAAAAAGTTATTGTGGATAGTCAAACTCCTATATATTAAAAAAAGGACCTACCCTAAATTATAAAAAGTTACTACAAACCTTTACGCAACTCTGGTTTGTATTGTGTACTCTTGTTGCCTGAAACAAACAAAAACCCAAATACTATTGCAGTAGAAATGGGTGTAACGGTGACATTACCATCAACCCATTACTGGCTCAATGCTGGGCACAGGTCTCCTCTCATAGTGAGAAGGATTACGCCATAGTCCACCGCGCTGGCCAAGTCGGTATTGGTAGACTTCAAATTACCTTTGAAAACGTTTTATTTTATAATTCTCAGGTATGCAGGTTTCCTCAAGATGTTTTCCTTCACCGTTTAAGCAAGTGATAATTAACTTCTAATACGCACATCACTGGAAAATTAGAGGTGCGTAAATATGGACCTTGTTGTCTGAAAAAATGAATTAATAAATAAATAAAATAAATAAATAAAAGACTTGCAGTTCACTAAACAGTGAGTGGCCACTGCCAATGGACATGTATAAACTACTCTATGTAGAATAGAATTAGATCTAATAATTATGACAGATAGGGTTTTAATCCTACCTGAGATTATAACGGAAGGCGGCAGTGGTCACTTACCATCATGTGGACTGTTTGCTCGTTGACTTCTATAGTATAAAAATAAAGGCCTCTCGATCGAGGGGTCCGAGGTTCAAATCCCAGGCACGCACCTCTGATTTTTCAAATTTATGTGCGTATTAGAAATTAATTATCACTGTTAAAACGGTGAATGAAAACATCGTGAGGAGACCTGAGAGATATATAAAAAAAAAATCTCAAAGGAATGTGAAGTCTACCAATACGCACTTGGCCAGCGCGGTGGACTATGGCCAAATCCTTCTCATTCTGAGAGGAGACCCGTGCCCAGCAATGGGACAGTAATGGGTTGATGATGATGATAAAAATAAAAAAAAAAAAACATAGAGACAAACATTGTAGTATGTTTTCAACAATCATATTAGTTAGTAAAGTTTTATTTTGTTCAGTAGAATTCGAAAAAAAAAATGCTATAATAATAATACTTATATAAATAAATATTTTATTAAATATTTCCCATTATATGAAACATCACAAATTCTGTAAAAATAGGACAGGAAAATGTGCTCGATCAAAATTTTACAAATATACTTAAAATGATAATATTTTTCTACTATTAAAACTCCAAATTAAAAGAAAAATATAAAACAATGCAAAATTATACTTCTTCCCTAAAAAAGAATCTTACAGTTTATACCATTGTTTCCGCCCGGGATCGAACCGGGGACCTTGTGCGTGTGAGGCACACGTGATAACCACTACACTACGGAAACTTATTTCGTAGGCTTCAAAAGTACGGTCATATGAAAATCAGCCAACGTCCACAAATATTCATTTTAATGCAATAGTACAATATTGTCTTCCTGGTCGCACCATATTAGGTCTATTGTAGGTGATACATTTGATTTATAAATGTTATGCCCTTTGTAATTCGTCATTCAACATTTTAGTCAATCATTTTGTAACTGTTAGGACCTGAGAGGGGAAGGTTTTGGGCATTTTTTTTATAATATAGGAGTACGTAGCAGATGAGCATACAGTCCACCAGATGATAAGTGACTACTGTCGCCCATAATCATGTGTAATGAACCCCAGATAATTAGATTCCTACCTGAGGTCGGCCACAGATGCGCCGCTACTCCTGAGGACTAAGCTGGAACGCCTCGGAAAAGTATCCCGTATTACCATCATTCAAATACATTATTATTATTTGTTTTTTTTTTTATAATATAGGAGTAGCAGACGAGCATGCAATCCACTTGATGGTTAGTGGCTACTGCCGCCCATGCCGACATTTGTAATCAAACCCAGATAGGATCGGATATTCCTACCTGAGCTCGACACAGATGCGCCGCTACCCCTGAGGACTAAGCTGGGACGCCTCGGAAAAGTCTGTCTCCCTTACCACAACCTTCAAAACGGAACATAGCAGCGCCTAACAATGCTGTTAATAGAAATAGATGTGGCGGTGGTGCCGCCGGAGTCGAACCACAAAGGATTCTACGATCTTCGATAATAGTTACTGAACTAAAATATACCTTTACGCAACGCTTGTTGGTATTCTATACTCTTGATGCCTGAAAATCAATGCGATAGGTAAGAACAAACGCATTTTACAATCTGAATGGTTCTGTAGGTTTTTTAGTTAAATACTGATGCGATGTAGAAACACTTCAAAACTAGAATGTCATACAAACAAAGACAAGTACACAAAAACACCCACACCCAGAACAATAATATAAAATCGATATATATGACACCGAATTTATAATAATATTATTGTCTGCCTGACCGGGGACCGAAGCCGGAACTCTTTGCGTGTTAGACCAATATAATTACCACTGTATGATGCGGGTCGTTTCTATTTACTTTTTTATTTATTTTACTTGTAATAAGCGCACAAGTTATATAATGTTGGTTTAGGCCAATATATAACACGCACGTATACAACATATTTAATAACATTGATTCGAGATTCTCCTTAGTCTTATATAATAATTTCTCGTGTCACTATGTTAGTAATCGTACTCCTCCGAAACGGCTTTACCGATTTTCACCAAATTTTATATGCATATTCCGTAGGTCTGAGAATCAGCTACTTTTATTTTTCATACCCCTAAGTGATAAGGGTTTTTCACCCTTAACATTTTTTTTTATTTATATGGCAACACATCGTTTGCCGGGTCAGCTAGTAATGTTATAATTAGATCATCTCTTATTTTTACTGTTGGTATATTTATATGTATCTCTGTTTCTGTCTATTTTATATATCTGTGTCCCTATCGCTTCTTGTGTAATCCTAATACAATCATAATAATATAATGTTTGTTACGTATTATAATTATACCACAGAACCCTAACTCCACAACAATACCCACTCAACACTCCACACTTCGAACAAAGCCTGGTCGGGTTTATACAGCATTTCAAAGGCGAGCTTTGACTAGTAAATTGGTTAAGCACACTCGTTTTGTGCCTTTCCCCTGTGCGTACCTCGTTAGGTTTGCTTATTTATTAATTAAAGAATGGTTCACTGGCGTATAATGCGCTTCTTTTGTGATGTAATTATGCCATATAACTCTAGTGAAGTTTAATTAGTATATAAATAATGTGCTTCTTTCACTATTATGAACATTTAACTCAATGCGGGTTATTTCGTTTTATGAGTTTTGTTTTATAATTCAGTATTTTTTGGTAGAACCTTTCATGCATTCATTGAGCTTGTAATCCAACTGATGTTTAGTGGCTGCTGCCCATAGACATATGTAATTAACCCCAGAAGAGACCATATTCCCACGTGAGGTCGGCCACAGATGCGTCGCTACCTCTGAGGCCTAAGCTGGAATACCTCGGAATAGTAAACTGTGGTACTGTAGTTGTTCTGGTTTGAAGGTTGGTTGAAATAGAACCACATAGTCACACCAGAGTCGAATTACAGAAGTTTCTACCATCTCTAAAATTCACCTCCTAAAAGGCTAAGCAAGGGATGAAAGTTTGTAACAAAATTCCAACTCACCATCAGAAGTAACTGAAATATGTTGAATAATATTAAACACGAAACTTTAAAACGGGTTAAAACGAAAATAAAGTTTGTACTCGAAGTCAGAAAGCTTCATAAAGTTTTGATAAATTGGTTCAGGTATAGGCGACCTAATTAAATGGAGGTTTATTTGCTTGGGTCAGTCTGACTTTTACTTAAAATCTACGTTCGTATCTGAACATAACTTGATTTAGAAAGTGTTGTATAAATTAATAAATTGCTGAAATGAGGGTTTTAAATAAAATTAATGTGCTTTATAGCAGCGGAATAAATTATTATTTACATAGAAATCATTATATTGCCGGTATTTATCTATATCTCAAAATTGAGTTATTTATTTAGCAACTGTTGGTAAATTAGGCAACAATTTATTTATCTCTATCTTTTTATTTACCTCTAGATGACAATGAAAATGTTTTCTCAGACTTTCAGCGCTTATGTCGTAGCACAATGAACGATACCGACTCATACTGAGAGAACTGATCGGTGAATTGAAGATATTGTTTTTCTCGACGAGACTAAGAGGTCCCAGGCCCTCTAACCTTTCTCCTATATATATGCCCATGATCCAGATGATTAACGTGAAACTACACCACACAGTAGAATGTAATAGACTGCCATAGAAAAAGTTGAAAAACAATGCTAAGAAATATATTTTATCGAAAAAATATTCATGAATTATCACATTCGAAGCCTATCCTATTTCACGATATCACATGTTACAGGAAAGCCATATTTGAATATACCTTTGACATGTAGTAACGTGTTGCTTGTCTTCTCTGCGTCTGAAAATAACATGAATATATCAAAAAAAATATTTTTCGTTAGAATATAAATGAAAGAAGCCTATGTCATGTGTAATATAGATAACCTATATCTACATAAGATGAGTAGCATAAAAACGCGTAAAAATGACTATAAAACACCTATCTATAATTTATTACTTGTCTGCCTAGTCGGGGTAGAACCCAGGGCCTTCTACATTTTGAACTAGAACAGTGATCGCGACTTCACGCAGAACATATGAACGCTAATAAATTTTAATCGAACCATAATGTTTTTGATAGATTTGCAATCACTTTTTTAAATATTAAGGTAGCAGACGAGAATCCCATATTCCCATCTAGGTAGATAGTAGGTCCCTAAGTGGTCACTGCAGCTCATGGACGTCAGTTGCTACTCCTATTCATTTATAATTTTTAATTTAAAATGGGATTATTTCGCTGGGCGAACCCATCATCCCGTAAAAACAGACTATTAAGCAATATATTCATCTCATAACATTGTATAATACGAGTATTTACTTTTAAAAGATTTTAAATTGTGCACATAGGGAGTTACTTTCGCCACTTCCTCTCCATAACGAACCTCTTTCTAAAGCGGTAGTAGTTTGTTGATGTTCGAAAAAAAATCTATATGAATCAATTTTTAACAAATGAAATTTTAATTTTAATTTTGGATAAAATACTAAAAAAAAATCAAAACAGAACCCAAATTATTTGTGGCTACCCCGCAGGACTTGAAACGCCTCGTATGTCTTCCTTTCCACACCGTTCAAAGGGGAACTCAGCTGTGCTAACACTTATATGAAGCAGAAGTAGGTGTGGCGGTGATACCAGACTCTCACTACAAAGGGTACCAACTTCGCACTAGATACCTACTTAGTTGTTTAATACATTACTACCATTTACTAAAATATATACCGATTTGATCACAATCAATCGGATTCAAAAATCGCTCAGCTCGCATCGCATCAATGAAGGCAGTTAACGAGTCAATGAGTTGGAACTTTTAGCTCGATGCACACATTTTAACATATTTCTTCATATGTATATAATATGACTAATTTCTATATTTTCGTATAATCAACCGTCAATCTATTATTGTCCCACTGCTTGCCACGAGACTCCTCTCGGAGTAAAAGGGTTTAAGTCTACCGCGCTGACCAAGCACGAATTGGTAGACATTGACATCATACATAGTCACATTGAGTATTGCTCTATAGTCTGGTATCCTATGCATCAAACCAATATTCAACGCATCGAAAATGTACAAAAAAAAATCATTAAAAGAATATCTTATGTGACTAGTATACATAACACCATAAAAGCCTATGACGATCGTTTACGTCACTTTGAGGTCCATCAACTATACAAACGGATTACGGAACGAATCCTTCAGAATCATGTTTCTGTACAAAATTGACTGTCCATTCCTTCTTTCCCTGGTGAACATTTGTGTACCTAGACCTTCTGCACGACTAAGTAATCACAAGCCTTTTTATACCTTTTACAACAAATGTAAATATGCATACAATTCGCCTTTAAACCTTACCTTAAGAAATTATAACAATATTTTCCATAATGTTGATATAGATATTTTTTCAGAATCATTATATAATTTTAAACAAAAACTTCACATTGCTGTAGGCTAATAAATATTACCATTAATTTATTTTTATGTCTTCTATCTAAGTTCCTTATTATCTTGTATCCATTTTAGATTAATATTTGTTTTTTGTGATTGACTATGTTTCTTGCAATGCTGTGCACACCTATAATTTAAGTACATAATATAATAACTAGCTTTGTATAGTCTCTTTTGAATGCTGTTTATATATTTAGTTGGTTTGCCATTTTTTAAATAAATAAATACACAACAACAACAAATTCTCTTTATTTACACACCACAATACTAGGAACACATAAAATAACATTAGAGACGATATACAAAAAGGCGGTCTTATCGCTAATGAGCGATTTCTTCCTGACAACCTTTGGGACGGAGTTAAAGATATACGAGTCATTAACAATGTAGGGTGTACACACAAAGAAGAAAGTATATAAATACATAACACATATTATATCTTATAAATGTAAATGGCATAACAAAGGTATAATAGGTACACTAGGAGGAAATGCGTCATGAGGAAGAGGGATAAAAAATGCAAGTAATGAGCCTTGACTTGGTTCTTGAAAATATGCAAGGAACTAGATAGACTGATAGATTTAGGGAGAGGATTCCAGAGACGGACAGCTTTACATAGCATAACATGTTAACATAACATTACATAGCATTTGAAGGTGGTAGAACCCTTTGTGGTTCGACACCGGCGGCACCACCGCCACACCTATTTCTGCCTAATAACAGCAGTGTTAGGCGCTGCTGTGTTCCGTTTTGAAGGGTGTGGTAAGGGAGACATACTTTTTCGAGGCGTTCCAGCTTAGTCCTCAGGGGTAGCGGCGCATCTGTGGCCGACCTCAGGTAGGAATATCTAATCCTATCTGGGGCTGATTACTGATGTCCATGGGCGGCAGTAGCCACTTAACATCAGGTGGACTGTATGCTCGTTTGCTACTCCTATATTATAAAATAAAAAATATATAACCTTTAAGAACTATTTGTGTAAGAACTCTCATGTGTGTAAGTTTCTTTACGACGTTTGCCTTCACCGTTATCGTCATCAACCCATTACTGTCCCACTGCTGGGCACGGGTCTCCTCTCAGATTAGAGATGAGAAGGATTAGGACATAGTCCACCGCGCTGGCCAAGTGCGTATTGGTAGACTTTACATACCTTTAAGATTTTTTTTTATAAATCTCTCAGGTATGCAGGTTTCCTCACGATGTTTTCCTTCACCGTTTAAGCAAGTGATAATTAATTTCTAATACGCACATAAATTTGAAAATTAGAGGTGCGTGCCTGGGATTTGAACCTCGGACCCCTCGATCGAGAGGCCGCGTTTCTTAACCACTAGGCTATCACTGCTCTTCACCGTTATAGCAAGTGATAATTAATTTCTAATTTCTGATACATAACTTGACTTCTCAATCAGGGACCTGGTCCCAGACACACCACTGATTTTTCAACTAAGCCAATCTTATTTATGGTTTTGTTTTATAAAGATATAAATAATAAGTAAAACATACCTTCAACTAACTGTTTTATGTAGCTCTTCGCGTCTTTGAATCCGTACCCATTTAATATATAAATTATATTTTTACGTAATTTTTGCAGCCAACCCGGTTCATTCTCGGATTCCCTTTTAACTTCTGAAATCAAATAATAATTTAAAGACACTTCAAAACAGTTAAAAAAATCGCATAAGGAAGCCGTACTACCAAATGTTTATAATGTTTTACTTATTTTTATTCATTAAATTATTTTCAACAATACTTAGTGATATGAGACAACGCCATCTATCACTATTTTCTGACAATGTACCTATCATCATAGATGGCGTTGGGGTGATGATGAATGATAGGTAATGGAACACTTAAAATAGCAAATTTTGTTTTTAGGGTTCTGTACTAAAAGGGTAAAAACAGAACTAAGCCTACGCTGTCTCTCCATCTATCATAGGGCTTTATCTTTTGAACTGTAATAAATAAAGACTTGACTTATTTATTCAACCGTAATAGGTGGATAGTTCAAATAATAAACATAAAATTAAATTAAAATTTGTTCGTACGGAACCCTTTTTGTGCGACTCGTTCTTGATCAATTTTTATTTATATTTTATTCTGTATTATCCAAGAATTAATTTAAATGAATATAAATCCTATCTTAATACGACTTATATAGTTAAATTCATGCGGACATTTGCAATCAGATAGATTGGGGACTAATCTAATGGTTGGAGCTATAATGAGATCAAGATGGTTAGTCGGACGAAGTTCCACTGCAATCTCGCAGAACGATTCCGAAGTAATGAGTTCCTAATGGAAATATTGGAATGTCACGTGGAACTCTGAAGCACGTTTTACGTGATTTTAAGAAAGATCTCAAATGTACTAAAAGAAAAAACTAACAACCACGCTAAAATCACACAAGGATAATCGTTATCTCATGATCCTGATGAGAAAAATGGGAGAAAATTATTTAGACAAATTTGGGGAGGTATACAAATAAAAATATGCAAACGATTTCAGCCATCTTGAAAATCGTAGGATTGTCAATATATTTTTTTTATTAATTTAAGATTAAAACTACTTCGCAACAATCCGCTACAAATATGTGTGATAGTATATATTTTAAACCATGCAGTATGTAACTTAACGATTAACCATCGTAGAGTCAACTTACCCTGATAATGCTCCGTTTTGGAGCGAAACACGTGTTGGTGGTGTATATTTTTTTTTTTTCATCTGCACGCATCCTTCGTGGGAGGGAGAGTGGTACATACTGCATGGTTTAAAAAAAACATATAACATCATACATATTTGTAGCGGATTGTTGCGAAGTAGTTTTAATCTTAACTTAATAGCATGGATTTCCGCAAAGTAACGCCTGATACAATTAGGTAACTTTTTTTTTACAATATAGAAGTAACAGGCGAGTATGCAATCCACCTGTAAGTGGCTACTGCCGCCCAAGGACATATGTAGTCAACTGAGATAGATACGTAGACACGAATATTACATATTCGTACCTTAGGTCGGCCACAGGTACGCCGCTACCCCTGATGACTAAGCTGGAACGCCTCGGTAAAGTACTGGATAGGAGTACTCCTTACCACATCCTTCAAATCAGTCTCCGAACCGAAACCGAGTCTCCTTTACCACATCCTTCAAACCAGAACACAGCAGCGTTTAACACTGCTGTTATTAGGCAGAGATAGGTATGGCGGTGGTGCCGCCGGAGTCGAACCACAAAGAGTTCTGCCACCTTCAAATAATATTTCTATTTCTGTATCTCCCAAAGACCTTTTAGGTCGCTACAGTATCCAAAGAATAAGGATCGGAAAAGGATATCAGGTGAAATATTATAAAATCCATTTTTTTTAACATCAAATACCTACATCGAACACCAAATATGCCACATATGTTCAAATTAATGTATCTATCTTTCTTGTGTTTAAGGCGGATTTAGATGACAATATATGAATGAACATTGGAAGATCATTTTATAGATACTTAAAAAAAAAACTTAAATTTAAAGATAATTTGTTTTTATTATTTTTTTTTATTTATGGATTTAATGGCACATTTTGACATTATACAGATGACAGTGTATAGTAATGGTAAAATTATTTTTTTGTTTTTTTTTTTTTATTGGTCAAACAAAAGTTTTTTGCAAAAAAAAAAGCAAAAATTATAAAAAAGTCGTAATATACGGTGGAAATGTTTCCGCCCGGGATCGAACCGGGGACCTTGTGCGTGTGAAGCACACGTGATAACCGCTACACTACGGAAACTTGTGATAACACTGGCGTAAAATTCGTACTGGATGTAAGGAAAGCAACATATATTTCAATAGTACAATAACGTCATAGATTTTTTATTATACATATACCTATTATTGAGTTTAATGAAATACATAAAAAGTACCTTTTTATTTATAATACCTATTTATTAAATACATTTTTAGGAGTTACTTTTTTTTTCTTTTTTTTTTTAACTAACATATATTTTTATTTTTGACATTTACACACTTAAATGTTTTAACTAAAATAAATTAAAGTAATATAAAAAAATAATGAAATAATATAACTTTATTTTAAATTAAATATAAAAAGCTACATCTAAATTGCTGTCCCTGGGATGAGTTACTTAAGTACTTGCGTGCCTTAACAATTTTAAAAATCAATGAAATACATTTTCTTTATAAGTTGTTCATAAATGACGTGGTTTAGAGAGCATGCCATACAATAGGTATGTCTATCTAGACTAGATAGATACCTTGTTGAATAGTAACAATGCTTTCGATAAAAAATATTATTTTATTATTATTTTCTTATGTTCGTTGACAATTTCAAATTTAGAATAATTTTATTTCATTATTTAAATTTCATTCAATGTAACTTAATTCCATTTCATTTGTCTTATTATATTATTCTTAGATTTAGACATGATAGATAAATAAGGAAATAAAGAAATAAGTAAATGAAGAAATAAATAAAAAAGTGACATGTAATTTTGTAAGTAAAAACTGATATAATAATTCGCCAAGTACGAGTCGGACTCGCACATGGAGGCTTCCGTACCACCATTCATTGTTTTTTATTTATTTTTATTCATTTTATAATTTTCAACAATACTTACTTATATGATACAACAGTAGATGGCGTTGGGGTGATAATGAATAATACGTAAACAACGTGAATTATAGCGGCTACCGTTATGCATCCTCTGTAAAAATTTCATGTGTCTATCTATTACGGTTCCGAAGATATAGCCCTGTGACCGACGGACAGACAGCGAAGTCTAAGTAATAGGGTTCCGTTTTTACCCTTTGGGTACGGAACCCTAAAAACAAGTAGGTAACCAGATTTGCTAACTATTGTTATTATACTAGTTAAATCAAGTACCATTTTGCGGCAGTAAAAATAGTCAGTTAAAACATAAGGAAACTTACTACTTTCTCCATCAGTAGGTTCTTCTAACGCAGTTCTTAATATAGGTTTTCCATCCTCTACTAGGGCTAAAATCGATAAAATATTAGTTAGAAGTAGGTACCTACTATAGTCTATATGTTACAGTCAAAGTGATAAATTCAGATATTATACATAATATCTAGCCATTACATAATGAACTTTATTCAAGTATTTTAAGATAGTTTATATAATGGTTGGTTAATGTGATTAAATCCGTGTTATTTATAACTTTGACTAATTTTAACCTGCTATTATATGTACCTAACAGCCGGATAAAGTGATTATTTTATCACATTGTCTGGACAAATCAGTCATTATGTATAATAGCTATTTGATCGTTTTGACTGTAACATATAGACTAATAATTAATAATTGTATACCTACAATTTACAGAATTCTTACAACTTAGTCCTTATATTTAGACAGGATTTACGTGAGACCCATATTTTATTGAAATTGATCACACATGTCTATCATTCCAGTCTCCAGGAGCTAGTCCTAGTTACGATGCTGGAGACTTTTGTCAAAATGTAAACCTTGCCAGGTGATCTTAAGACCGTAACTATAACACTGGTCTGACCAATATCTTCAACAACCCGCAAGTCTTCGTGTTGATTGATTCACTTATTCTAATCGCAATATTGATGATTACTGTATCAAATTGTTGCCGAAAGTAAGATAAGAAGATAGATTTCAAGTTACAACTAATTCAATTGACTAAAAAATTACCTGAAGAATGACTTAAAGCTCGTGACTGAAGACCATACTGTTAAAAATAATAATAAGAGGGTAAAGTTTAAAAAGTATGTACCGGAATATTTTTTTTTCGATTATCAAATTGTTTATTTACAGTGATAATCAACCCTTACAGCCAAGAGCTGACTATTATATAAAGTTTTCTATATAAAAAGACGAAATACGAAGGTTTCTAATATTTTTTAGACTAATCTTGCACTAGCGTGGGTAACCCAATGTCCCCTATTCGAAATTAACATATTAATAGTTATATTCAATAGTTTTCTTACCAAAATAAGCAGGAATAATATAAGTGGCTGTAACATTGTTCACATTTCACTAACTGAAGGCTTATCTCACAACGCCGTGAAATAAGATATTAAATATCCATTGCCTTCAGAAATTAATTAAAAAATAAATTGAAATATCGAGGTAGAAGTATTTTCTAGTAGGAGTTGTAATGCACTGGAAATAATAAAAAATCTATCATTTCTGTTTTGAAAAAAAAAAACATCTGATCAATAAAAAAATATAATGTGAATCGATAGCCCATAGTTAAATATAATTAAAAAGTTTTAAGTGATACACTTCCGAGATATGACTTAAAAACTACAGAAAATATATTATTCTCTTGTGGAGCATGAATCATAAATTAATTCTTTATTAAGGTATTATTCGACCCTTTTCGGGCCAGACAGAGATAATTGTTAAGGTGTTACAAATAAAAACAAAAGTTTAATAAAATTTTATTGCAGTCAACAATTCCTTAAGACTACGTTACAAATACTCCTTACGTTACACATAATGTACTCAACAATATTACATTATATTATAACAAGCATCTATATCATTTATATAAATGTTTATATTATATACTTTAAAACATAAATACATTATTGTATAAGCAAATTCATGGTGTGTACCTATAATGACATTATTTTGTATTAAAAATATTAAACGTATTTATGGAAGTGTATAGGAAAAACTACAGGCGAAGTTAAGGCAGCATGCATTTCTAAATTGGCTACATTATATTTATTCATTTATCATAAAGAAGTGGCAAACTAGCATCTGATGGTAAGTGGCTACTGCCGCCTATATAATCAATCCTGATAAGATAAGAGTCCTATCTGAGGTCGGCCACAGATACACCTGCTGCTACACCTGAGGACTAAGTTACGACCCCTCGAGTAAGTTTGTTCTTTTCTAATATTATAGGAGTAGCAGACGAACATGCAATCCACCTGATGGTAAGTGGCTACTGCCGCCAATGGATATCTGTAATCAACCCCAAATAGGATTAGATATTCCTACCTGGTAGACCACAGATGCGCCGCTACACCTGAGGACTAAGCTGGAACGCCTCTGAAACGTATGTCTTGTCTTAACACACTCTTTAATCCGGAGCACAAGCATGATACAATTATAGAACACAGTATGGTATAATTATAGAAAATGTAAAAATCTGAGATTAAACTATTAATTTAAAATATTGCATGATGACCCTCATTAAACCATCACACGTCACCATTATGCAAGAAAGTTCCGCTAGATGTACTAAGCTAGTAAGTAAAAACACTACAAGTATGCAAAAAATCCGCTAGATGTCTCTTTCTATTAAGCAACAAGATGTCCAAAATGTAAACAAAGGTGTTGACATGTCAAGAAAATTTGTTTCAAATGGTAGTTTCTTATTTCCGACGATATTAAAGTAATACAACAATAATAAAATAATAATCAAAATAAATTAAGATTAATTCACATTTTCTAATATTTATATTATTTCAATTTCGTTCCATACAGTAATAATAATAAAAACAAGGTTTATGGTAGAAAATTAAAATGTAATAATGGTAACACAATCGGAATCCAAAACATTTCTTGTGCCGTCATTTTTAAGTTTCGTAGCTGATGTTATTCATTTTCGTGACTGTGATCGCACTCGAATATTTTCTCGTTTTCATAGCGCATTTGTTAAATTGTGTATAGTTGTTTAAGTTTTAGTTTTTTGTTGAGTTTGTTAAAGTTTTGGTTTCTTCTTTATTTTGACAGTGACATTTCTTTGTTTACATTTTGGACACCTAATTATGAATCAGACTATAGTATACATGACTCTTGCTAGATATTTGTCTAGTATCTAATGTAACCGTTATGTCACTCCTGAAAACGGATTATTTTGCCGACAGCGGGAGACACGCCGGCTTATATAAGCAAAGCCATAGAGAATATAAGTCGTAAATAAGTAGACCTGATACTACACTTATGCATGAAGTGATGACTTTAAGTTTTATTTCACCATATATCCTATTTACATATTTATACAAAACTGTATAAATTATAAATAATAAGGATTTAAGGAACTGTTAATTATTATTGCTTTGTTGTTTTTTTAGAATTAAGTTTAAATACTGCAACAAGAGTAATATATTAAATAATTGACCGTATCACATTTATTATTAATGGACTAATTTGGAACATCTTGTGTTTCAACTTACAATAATTATTGCAATAGAAAACAATGCTCAGGCAACACCTTGGTTGTGTGTGTATTTTTATCACACATTATGTTATTTTGTAAAATTTATTTTTAGAATTTATTACACACAACACCAAAATGGAAAGCCTTATGGATTATTCTTTAAAATTTATACTACAAAGTGTATATGTTTGGTGTTTATATATTGTATATTATTACTAGCTGACCCGGCAAACTTTGTACCACCTCACAATCTATTTATGAAATACATTTCATATTTACTCACATTTTAAACCTTCCCTGGACTTCCACAAATTATTCTAAACTAAAATTAGCCAAATCGGTCCAGCCGTTCTCGAATTTTAGTGAGACTAACGAACTGCAATTGATTTTTATATATATAGATTACACTTATATTTGATTATGCTCAAAGTTAGCAAATTTTAAAGCCTGACGTTCTACTTTACTTTTATTACCTTGACTTTTATGTATGTATGTATCTGAGTGTATAAAGGCATTGTTGAACTAAATTTTTACCCACTTTGAACCATATTTAATTCAAAATTTTGAACAATTTTCAAGCACCGATGACAAAACACGATTTTAATAATTTTGTCGCTTTGTCCTCATCAGGATTAACGATTTTCCTTTCAAAACACGTGGTTTTTAGTTTTGTAAAGTATAATATATTATTAAGACTACGTGGGTGCGCCTGGAACTTTTCCCTACACTTCTTATAAACCATTTTTACTATACCGGCGTGTATAATCAAATCAAATATATTAAAGTTACTCCGATAGCACTTCTTCCTATCCAAATTAAGCATTTCAATTCAGGTTTTTTGTATATATCTGTATATTGTATATATATGTATAGGTCTGTTCATCACAACCCCCTAACAGGATAGTGTAGGTATAGTCTGCGTAAAACTTCTAGTCCGCTCTGAATATAAAAACGAACCGCGTCGCCATAGCAAATTGTATGACTACACCTGCTCACACTTCAGAGCGGACTAGCAGTTTGGCGCAGACTACACAGTTTAACATTTTTAGTGTATTTCTGGGATGATTTTCAGTACAAATTTCGCTCTTCCCCTAACGACTTCGACTTGCAACGCCCCCGTGGTGCTTTCCAAAGTGCTGTAGATGTCCGACGCACTATGAACGGGCTTGTTGTTCATAGAGGTCACTATGTCGCCTGGCTGGAGACCTCCACTGAAAATGTATACAGAAATATTTACTACCTTATGTGGAAATGTTATGAAAGTAGACCTGTTTTAAATTGTTTTCACTGTGGTATATAGGAAACACTGTTACAATTATTTATGCCTTACAGGAGCAGTTTAACATTGCTGTGGTCTGGCTGGAATGGTGTGGTAAGAGACTTATTTTAGGCTTATCCTCAAGAATATCAATGCTTGTCATTAAACTTAAAAAGGATTCCAATCTTATCTAGGGGTTTATTAACTAAAATAAGTGTAAAAAAGTACATTTTTGACTTACTTATATGCAGGGGAACCTATTATAACTTTGAATACTAAAATCCCGTGGTCTATATCGGACGGCATCTGAAATAAATAGCATGGATTTTACAGAATTTGATCCTTATAAGTAACACTATCAGATAGAGAAATAATATAGAGGGTGTATTTTTTTTTTATTCAAAATGAACTTGTTCGATTCCCGGCTAGGGGACAACAATATTTTAAAAATCTAATGATGCAGTTTTAGTTTTTATCAAAATCGGCCTCGTAATTCCTTTCTGCATTTTTAGCTTATCCTTATAGTTTCGGATTTGGCCCTGAAAGCCTATTTGTAAAATTCACCCTGTATAAGACATTGTAGTCCTCAGAAGTAGCAACACATCTATAATCGGCTTTAGGTATAGTCCCTGTCCCATATCGAGCTGGTTACGGATATCCACAGATGGTAATGACCACACACCATCCAGTATATGTTAAAAAAAATAAAAGCTAAAAGTAAAAAAGTTTTAGAAGGTGGTAGAAACCTTTGTGGTTCGACTCCGGCGGCACCACCGCCACACCTATTTCTGCCTCATACCAGCAGTGTTAGGAGCTGCTGTGTTCCGTTTTGAAGGGTGTGGTAAGAGTGTCATACTTTTCCGAGGCGTTCCAGCTTAGTCCTCAGGGGTAGCGGCGCATCTGTAGCCGACCTCAGGTAGGAATATCTAATCCTATCTGGGGTTGATTACAGATGTCCATGGGCGGCAGTAGCGACTTACTATCAGGTACTCCTATAATATAAAAAAGTAACCTGAGATAATGTAATATAAACCTAACCTTAATACTAACCTCTGGGTTTCTCATTCTTAATTCTTGCAGGATATTATGAGATAGAGACAGCATCGTTATACCAAGATATCTTCGTGACACCGGCGGTGGTTTTGCATCCTCTGAAAAAATTTAACTTATGAAATTCTGTATTCTGTACAAATATCGATCAATATATTTTATGGACATAAAAATTTTAAAAAATTATGAGAAGATCTGCTATATATTTTACTATTACTTAATTACCTTTTCTGCCTGTCACTCTGTGGTAACCTCAAAATCAAAATGTTAGTCCTTTTGTGAAGGACTTAAAGAATTAAAATGTCTTTTTAGGGTACATTTAACAGGTTTACAAATAACTTATTTTTAGCGCCCCACACTGCTTTTATTAGGTAGAAATAGGTGTGGCGGTGGTGCCGCCGGAGTCGAACCACAAAGGGTTCTACCACCTTCAGTGATATTAAGTGAGCAGAAATTAAAAGGTAAAATATACTAACTCTTAGCCAAGAACTCCTTAACGTAATCTATAGGTATTGCGAAGGATATCCCCGATGTGACTTTCATAGCATTGATGCCTATTGCTTCCCCGTCCAAATTGACGAGCGGTCCTCCGCTGTTACCAAACGTGATAGGCGCGTCAGTTTGAATGTAGACCATATCCCTCCCTGAAGAAGTAAAGCAAACTTTATTATTATAAGAGTTAATAAATATTTGGCATCCCTAACTAGTTTCACTAAAGATTTTAAATTGTAATCCAAAAGGAGTATGCCCATTCTTGGTACTGATTTTTCTCATGCGTCAAAATGAAAGTAATATTAAAAAAAAAATTTGATTTTTTTACATAGTTTGTCGATCAGAATAGTTTCTTTGAACAAGGGGATTCCATTTAAGAAAAAATAAGATGAAATGTTGATTGTTGTTCTTAAAAATTAAAATGGCGGTATTTTATACTCGGAATTCATTATTTTAGGTTTTTAGGATTATTTTAGGTTTTTTTTACCGACTACCTTTAAAAGTAAATGGAATATGTTAGTCGAACTACATTATAGTTACCTACTATCAGTTAAAACCGACCATCAATCTATCGTCGGATAATTTCGATTTTGAGGTTATGTAACATTTCGGTAAATAACTTTAGAGCCCGGGTGCTGATCTAAAAAATAATTATTGGTGGTAGTATTTGGTTAATTATACATCGTCCACAACAAGTTTCAATTTGATGCAACTCTGGACGGCGGTCCATACTTTCATGGGCATTGTCCTTTCTATTTGTATTCTATGTGAGAGGAAAACGTAAAACCCTACTTTAGAATTAAATTATCCTTACTAATATTATACATCCGAAAGTAAGTCTGTCTATCTGTCTGTCTGGTTGTCTCTTCTTCACGCCTAAACCACTGAACCGATTTTAATGAAATTTTGTACAAAGATAGTCTGAGACCTGAGAAAGGACATAGGATAGTTTTTATCCTGGAAATCCTACGGGAACTAGAGATCGATCTAAGATCGATTAATCGGAGAATCGATCTTTTGGACCAAAAAAATCGATTATTTTAATCGATATTAGTAAGGATTGAATCGTAAACTATGCATTTGATCAAGTGATGATCTTTAGCAAAGTTGTTGTCCATGAGCCCACGAAGGTTTCAGAGTTGGTATGACCAATTTTCGCCAGATGGCGCCACTGTCATTCCAATGAAGGTACGAATTTTCAGTTTTATGTATATTAGTATGTCATATTATTTTCTTTTAAACGCGGGCGAAGCCGCGGGCAAAAACTAGTTAGGATTATATAAGATTAAGATGTGATTTGCGAAACGAAATGAGCTGTATAGTCAGTTAATTAAATTGAGGAATTGTCATCATGTGTATGTAATGTAGTGAGTGTACTGGTTTTGAAAATTGACCTGTATCTAGGATTTCGAGAAATTAATTAAGCTCTTATTAATAGAAATTAATTCTCACTTGCTTTAATAATCAAGGAAAACAAAATTTGATTTTAACGAGATTCCTAAAATGTATAATTGCCATGATGTTAATTTCCATATAACACTTTTTTGCTGACCCTACAATACTCTACATTTAAATACCAAAGATATATTATATCCGTTACTTTAATTAACAAAATATAATTTACCTCTCAAGCCCAACTCTTCACTATTCCTTTGAGTGGAACTAACCACACCAGCAGTTACTGTGTTGCTCAAGGCAAGAGGGCTTCCCATTGCAACAACCTGGAAATTTATTTATATTTTATATAAGCTGTCTACCTTACTTATACAAAACATGTAATTATTACATTGTATATATTATAGGAGTACACATGCATAGACATGCAGTACACATGGTTTTTATAACTACTGTTTATGAACCTGTAACCAACCATAGATAGTTGGAGACCTACCTTAAGTCACTTAAAGTTGGAACACCTTGTTTAAGCATCTGTGTTACAACACTATTCAAACCAAAACATAGCAGCGCTTAACACTGGCCTTATAAGAAATAGGTGTAGAGGAGGTCCCTTTGAAGTTGTACCATGGTGGGTTCTAAAAATTTTTTTTTTTTTTATAAGATTGGGATAGCAAGAAATTTGCAGTCCACCTAATGGTAAGTGATGAATACCACTTTAGGAAATCTAGATGGTCACCTTATAAGTTACGATTAAGTCATCATCAGTGACCATAAAGTGACCATCATAATATAGTCTATAAACATAAACACTTTCTACACTCACAGTCCCACACTATGATTCATGGGTGCTATGGACACACACAGACAAATACACAAACACCTAAACCCGGAAACGGAAACCTAAATTCATAGTTTAAATATCTGTCTGGCCGGGGATCAAACCCGGGATTTTCTGCAGGTCAGACCAGTATGCTGACCGCTCCGCCACACAGGTCTATATAAATTTAAATTAAACCCATGTTCAAATACAGTACAAACCCACTCGCCGGGCCTAATATCAGCTGATGTGCCGAGTTTCATGGTTGGCAGCTTCTCCACTGGGATTCGTAGGGTCGCCAGGTCTGATCTCATGTCCACATCTTCTATTACACCTGTGTAGGATGAGCCATTCTGTAAAGCAACAATTGAGATTGAAAAATGAAACTAAGTGTGTGCACAGAAGAATATATATACAACTTTAGTGTATTTAATAAAAGTATAAATAAAGGCAAGTGCATTTAACATTTAACAAAAAAATATTAATAAAGGATTATCAGTAATAAAATTTTAAATATAAACAGATAATATAGATTTCAAATAAATATTGATTTGGGTAGCGCAGGTTCATGTTTCCAGGCATCACGCGCACCCTCTACCAAAGATTTACATTCTCATAGTTTTTTCCATACTAGTTGGTGTTGGCGTATGGTGTATTTTACGCGGAATAATGCAGACGCGCAGTTAAGTGGTGCAAAAACACGAAATCAAAGTGCGGATAAATATCGTTTCATTTGTTGAAATGATTTAAAAACTGTTTTTTTTTTATATTTTTCAAACACGAAAATAGATGACAGTGACAATTTCAATTGAGAAAAGTGGTTACATTTTCTTGTTAGGAGTAAGTAATCTTTACTAATCTATGATTGCATCATACTTAAGACATAGGAAACCAATGTGAATGTAACTAATATGTTATTGCAAATTTTAAATTTAAGGATCATTCTAATTTTCTAGGAAATAGAAATTACAAATAGCCATCAAGTGATATTGAATATTTGAAGTAGTATTAAATATTTACTGTAACATGGCCACCTGTAACTCATCTTGGAGACAACAGACCACAACCACAAACCACACAGGCTGAAGAATTGAAGTGAAATTGAATTGAATTGAAATTGAAGAAGACTGAAGATTGATTTGAAAGTTTTGTTACCAATAAAAAAAGGTTTCATATGATTGCATCATATATATTATCCTATTTTAAGTCCAAGATCTATATATATACTTGAAGCAAAGTTTTCAATAATACTTCTAACACCAATATAACGAATACATTTCTATCTCTATATTGCAGTAGACTACTATGGTGTGTGTTCTAATTAAATTAAACTACCCAGTACTCACCATTAGTCTAACACTAACTATTGTGTTAGGTTTGTTGACAACGACGTGTGCATTCGTCAGGATCAACCCATCTTCCTTCACAATAAACCCAGACCCATTGGACAGTGTCAAATTAACCCCAGTATATGGGTCAACCCTTCGAGAGTCTCTTATCTCTATGTACACCACAGATGGAGCAGAAACTGCCACCACGTCAGCGATGAAGTTGTACTTATCTCTCCGTCCTGATAAGTGATCACTAGACACTGTTGCCGCGAACAATTTTTCCTTAAAACCAACATAACCTAACACTCCCGCCGCCACTGCGAAAATGCCGCCAAAAACATAACGGCCATTTTGTTTATTTTCACGCTTTTTATTGTCTCTATAAGGCACGATAACACGACAGCAACATCTGTAATTTATGTTTGTTATTGGTTTTGAGGATAAAAATCGTGAAATAGTCCGCACCATTGACATTTTCAAGTCGAAATGATTTTGACATTACGTGACACTGACTGTGACAGTTATCGTGTTTTGTCAGACTGGCAGTAATACTAGTGTTGTGTTGATAAAACGGTTAATATATTGATGTAATAACACTAATAACGACTAACGTTATTCTAATAAAAAACGCGATATAATAAATACATTTTAGGTATAACGTATCACCACCATTTACTACTTTCGTTAGTGCCGGTAGAATTTCAAGATGTACAAAAACGCCTCTACCAAGTCAAATCATCAAAAAGTAATGAATATATATTTTTTATATTATTATTATATAAGAGTAGCAGACGCGCATGCAGTCCACCTGAGGGTAAGTGTCTACAGCCGCCCATGGACATCTGTAATTAACCCTAGATAGGATTAGATATTCGTACCTGAGGTCGGCCACAGATGCGCCGCTACCCCTGAGGACTAAGCTGGAACGCTTCGGAAAAGTCTGTCTTCCTTACAACAACCTTCAAACCGGAACACAGCAGCGCCTAACACTGCTGTTATTAGGTAGAAATAGGTGTGGCGGTGGTGCCGCCGGAGTCGAACCACAAAGGGTTCTACCACCTTCAAAAATATAACAAATATAACTTCAATGAATATAACAAAGTAGGAACGGAAGGAAATAATGAGGTAATTAAAAATCACATATACGAATATATTTTTATTAAATTTATTATTTAAAAATACAAATTTCATCTTACTATATAGAGTTATCATAAGATTCATATATTATACATAAATTCTTTCTCAATATGCGATTAAGCTATAAATCTTACAATTATTATTGATGTTTGGTATTAATACACTTTTACTTTTTAAAACAGATTAATAGGTATATAAAATAAGAAATCAATGTCCAGGAAACTTAAATTATAATGTTTTTAACGATACTTACAAAGTATGTTTAATAAAAGGTATATTTAAATTTATTTTAACAAAGACCTCATAAATAAAATGTGATTAATATATTTATGTAAACTTTATATCCATATTTAATATTTTATTGTCTACCCTATACTTAAGGCTATAAATAATAATAAGTATAACTAATTATTGGTGTTTACATAAAATAAAAATTAGGAACTATTCTACTCACTACATTGAATCTTAAATTAAAGAGATTTTTACAATATTAAAACGAGAATTTTGTGCATGTTATTGCAATAACATAAATGTAATTTTATAATTCGTACGAACTTTTGTTATGTTACTGATTCAATAGATTGAAATTGAGACTTTTAAACTACTTAAGGTTTCCCATATTTCCTTTACTTTTGTTACCATATACCAAGAATAATATATTAAAAATGAAAAACTCCTCCATTTTTAAAGTCGATTAAAATATAGTATTTCATCTGTTATTTTAATTATTTAAAAACCAAAAAATATTATGTTAAAAGATGCTTGTGAAGTTATAGAATGCTCAATAGGACAACATCAGATCATTTCATTTGGAAACTATTCTATTTCTTTAAGACTAGATACTGAATTAATACCGATATTCAGCGAATCAAACAAACATATAATTATTTCACCATTTGCTATAGATAATTATAAAATATAACTTATATTTTATAGTTAATATTTAGCGCCAAAAAGCAGTGATAGCCTAGTGGTTAAGAAAGTCGGCATCCCGATCGAGGGGTCCGAGCTTCAAATCCCAGGCACGCACCTCTGATTTTTCAAACTTATGTGCGTATTAGAAATTAATTATCACTTCCTAAACGGTGAAGGAAAACATCGAAAGGAAACCTGCATACCCGAGAGATTTATATAAAAAAAAAATGTGAGCCGTCACGGGACGCCTGGCAGATGTGAAACATCGACATTATTTTGTAAAAGTAATATGCAGAAAAGAACATATTGTGATAGGAACTAAATATGTCATAATGATAAAATACTGTTTGCGCATGGCGACGCGTCGCCACACCGCACACACTACTGCATATAGACTGTATATATATATACCATCGTATAGCGTGGCGACGCATACGATACGATACGCATACGACGCATCGACGGCATGCGTCGCCACGCCAGAAATCGGTTTTACGTGCGGCTATAGATGTTTCACATCAAAAATCTCAAAGGTATGTGAAGTCTACCAATTCGCACTCCGCCAGCGCGGTGGACTATGGCCTAATCTTTCTTATTATGAGAGGAGACCCGTGCCCAGCAGTGGGACAGTAATGGGTTGTTGATGATTGATGATTTAGCGCCGTATAAAATGAACTTACAAAGGACGTTAAATCATATTTGGGGCTTATAATAGATAGTACCTATATTTAGATATTAGGTCTGTAACAAAAAATTACAGAAAAACCATAGAATATGATACGGCCTTATTATTTTCTTTTCAGCGCTAAAAATATAAAATTTCATATCTATCGTTCTATTTTCAAAATACGAAAATGACAGACGTTTATTACAACATAAAAATGCGTTTTGATTTGCACTTTATAATCCGATTTAATTTCAATCCATCTTTGGCAATTTAGGGTATTTATTTACACTTTATGGTATAAGAAAAAACAGTGTTATTTGTCATTACAGTCTATTATGATATATTCGATTTGAGACAAATTTTATCGCGGAATTGTGACATTTTATTATGTAACTGGTACTCACGGTACGCAGTTTTAATTTGCCAATATCAGGACAAAGTTCCATGGATCGTAATTAATAAATTTCGATGTGATCTCACTTCTTGCAATTGGGTCAAAATATCGGCAATAAAGAAAAATACAGTCTATGAAATTATCTAAGCCTTTAAATTCAAAACATAATGCATAAATTTACGAAAAGTTGCGCCATTCATAAAAACGTTCAATCTGGCAATACTCTGTTATGGGTACTAAGTAGCCACACAACCAGTACCCAGATACAAGAAATATTTCTAAAATGCAAGGTTGCTTTACCTCATACTCACGAGTCTCCGTTAGGGCACATTTCGGTCAAATGCAAAAAAAATGTTTCTGTCTGGGAATTGAATCCTGATTCATTTAATGGCGGCACTTACGCCACATATAACCTATTTCATGTTGGTAATAAGCCCAAGCCTTAGGCTATATTTACCGGTTATTACCAATATCAATATTTTTACAAAAACGGTTTAAACCAGTTATTGTTACAACGAAAAACCGTTTTTAGCTAACTCCAGTTCGACCAATCACTACACCCGCAGCCGTGTGAATCATTTTTACCGTTCACCATTCCATTTTCTGGACGGTAGGTGTAGAATACCTCACAGAAGGCAGAATCGTCTCGGGGCAGTTCATAGCCGATGTGTTTAGCTGCGAGCCACGCCGCCCCCATAGCGCTGGAGACGCGCAGACGAACTAATTCAAGCTCTTGTTTCACCTGAAAAAAAATAATACAATAAATCGATTTGATTAATAATAATAATTTACAGCAGTTACAAAAACATGTTAGGCTGACGTGCAAATTAATATAGGTACAATTATAACAAACGAATGTAATAATCAAAATGTTATACAGAAGTCAGGATAAATATCTTTTAAATGAATTTTACGTATTATTATTTGTCAAATAGATCATTTCGATACCTCAATTTCGCAAATCGGCCAACTCCACTTTTTGTCAAAATGTTTTTTTTTAATTTATTTTAATTTCCTTCAACTCCATTTACTAACAAAATAAATGTTGAATTAAGGTATCGATTTGTAGAGTAGAAAGTTCTTGCTATAAGCTATTTCTTTAATTCTTTCTTAAATCTATCAATCAAGTTTTTTATGTCTGTTGGCAATGCGTGAAGGTGGTAGAACCCGTTGTGGTTGGACAACAGCGGCATCACCTCCACATCCATTTCTGCCATAGCAGAGCACTTATGACATACTGAAGTGAATTTTCAAACCCACAAAATAAGTTTCCGTAGTGTAGCGGTTATCACGTGTGCTTCACACGCACAAGGTCCCCGGTTCGATCCCGGGCGGAAACATATGTAATGTGCACTTTCCTTTTTCCTTTATTAATATAATTAGGTGTTTTAATCATGAAACATTATAATTTTTGTTCCGTGGTTTTAATAGTATTGATGTAGAATTATCTTATATAGAAAATTCTCGTGTCACAATGTTAGTTACCGTACTCCTCCGAAACTTTACCGATTTTTACCAAATTTTATATGCATATTCAGTAGGTCTCAGAATCTGCTACTATCTATTTCATACCCCTAAGTGATAAGGGTTGTTCACCCTTAACATATTTTTATTTATATGGCAACACAACGTTTGCCGGGTTAGCTAGTTTAAGCATACAATTGGGTACTTGACAGTTATAACAATAAAATATGAAATATGTTGGATATGATAGCTTATAAGTAAACATGAATTATGCAGTATTTCGTTTATTTTTTAATACGTTCTAAGTATTTTAATTTTTAAAAAGAAACTTTCGATTTTTTATCTGTGGATTTTAAATTCCAAAACGGCGACAGTGCTGCCTCAAAAGTCATGTGACGTCACTACATCGAAACCAAACAAGACAAATAATAATTAAATCGTTTGCTGTTAGAGTTGGTTGAATTTATGTTGTGAACCCAAATGAAGCCATACTATATTAAAGCTGAGAGTGTGAACCTGCTTAAAGAACCTCCATATATGCAGTGCAATAAATCAAAATGGATACAAAAACTTCCGTGAGATAACCTATGGAAATATCAAATAAACAACGTAAGTAAAACATTCTTTATATTTACATTTAATCATATCGGACAATTAAAACATTTCTTAACTGACTTCAGACAGAAAAAACCTTTCTTCTGTCTGAAGTCTTCAAGTGATTATTAAGATTTTTTTAAATATACTTATATTCTTATGTGAACTGTTTTAAGGTTATTAATTGGTTATATTTATATTTACAGATCTTCCCGACAATCGTATAGTGACGACGTTATAGAGTATGTGCAGTTTAAGAGGAAGGCAAGTTTGTGTTTGATGAAAAGTAAAAGTTGTCCTGAACACAAGGTACATCAATGAAAATGAAAATGTGATGACTGTCCTGCCTAGAAGAAGTGAGGAGCCAAAAGTTTCGAAAGTGGGCACCAGTCTGAAATACATAAAGTAAAGTACACGGGAAATAGTACTTCTTTACTTGCGTAACCTACCCAACAAGATGAAGGAAGAAAAGTGAACATACAGTTCCTATTATTGCATTGCAATTTAATTCTGAAAATGACAGTGATAAAAATATATATCCATTTGTTACGGAAAATAATTTTAGTAATGAAGAAAAGCAGACACGCAAGCAGCACAAAAATTTAGCTTAGGTGATCTGTAGTAATTATTGTAACTGTAACATATGATAAATATATACAAAAGTTCTACTGTGTGTACTCACTAATAGAACCATATAAACCAAATAAACAAAGAAATCGGTTAATAAAATACTAATATTAGCAAATCATGTATTTTTAATTATACAGTCATGTAACTTAATCAGTGCACATGCACCATCAATAATAACACAGTCATGAAATATTTTAATTGTGTCCTATTAATTACAGAATGGGCCCTTAAAATAGAATTCTCATAGACGTCTTATAATTCTATTCTTATCATAGACATCTATATAATATATTAAATATATGAATACTTCCACTTGCTGTTTTGTTTTGATTACGTCCCGATCCAATGATTTGGAATTGACGAATCACTCGAGAGTTACTAAATTTATTCCTTTTTTCAATAATACTTCTCTTACATAGATAGTATAAAATGTCATTGCTTGCAAACAGAGGATTTAAACATATAAAAATCTGCAAGTTCTTAAACGTTTATGAGATTTGGGTTTAGGAACTTGTATAAGCAAATTTGTTAGGATATTTAGCGATCGTACTTGAACACATCGTCACTGCACACGCCTTGTAATTTGACATTCTTGCAATTGTACTAATAAAAGTTAAATAATTCCCAAGATTTCCCCTGAAGTATGTGTAGCGTCGAAGTTTATTTCTATATTTTCAATGTGTTGACGTCACGCCACGAAATGACACTCGACCGCATGTTTTGGCGTAACGTTCCGTTTACCGTAATAAAAATATGTTTTTTTATTAATAAATAGCCCTTTTTTCGAAAAAATGATCAATGAAAGGCATATATAATACGTATATGAATTCATTAAAACAGTTTCCCAAAAAGTGTCAAGTAGCCAATTCATTAAATTAATATTTTACAATATTCTAACAGGAAAATTTACAACATAGTATTTATGTCACTTTGTTATTTTATCTTTTTATTTTTATAGTACAGAAGAAGTATTAAGAAGCATGCAGTTAACTTGGTGATAAGTGGCTACTACAACCAAGATATCTTTTGTAACGTAGAATTTCTCAATTGCATTGTTACATCTGAAAACTAAGCAGCAGTTTGTAAAGCACGGCTTACCACTGTTTATAAGGCAGAAATACGGGCAGACACAATAAGCAATCTAAATAAGTTGTGGTACAGCTCTTTGTGGTTCGACTTCGAATGCGGCGGCAAACGTATTTCTGCCTAATAACAGCAGTGTTAAGCGCTGCTGTGTTTAAGTTCGAAGAGTGTTGTGAGGGACACATAATTATCTTATAAAAAAATTATAGGTATCCTTCAGGAGTCTGTGACCAATATTACGAAGAAATCTAATCCCATCAGGGGTTGGTTATAGATGTCCATATGTCATATGCCATAGGTAGTTGCCATTTAGCATCACATGGCATATATAGCCGTATGCTACTACTACAAAATTATATATAAGAAAATAAAAATAGATATTTTTTTGTATATTATAAAAAATCTGCCCTTCTGTGACGAACCACAAAGGTTTAGATCACCTTAAAAACCTATGAAGCATACTTACACGTCTATCAGCCAACTGCTTTAGCGCTCCAGGCTTGAGCGCATCCCAGCTGTTCCACACAGAACCCACACAGACCACACGAAGAGCGTTTCCAAAACAGTTTTCTCCGTGTCCATTTGCCCCATGTTGCCCATTAGCACTCCCATTCTGTTTAACCTCACTTGCTCCATTTACATTCTCAAGCTCAGAAGTTGCTCCATTTTGTCCATTAATTTCGAAAGTTCCATTATGTTTAGTCTCAGCGCGTTCTGCTAAAGCGGCTACATGGGCAGCTAGTGCTGCACCAGCGTCGGCAAAGAGATGCTGGGAGAGCGCATCTCCGTCGTCTGCTAGTGATGAGAGCTTTGCTGTTAGACCTGGAAACAGTTTGTATTTGTGTTAATGAAGACCTGACTTTACAGTAGAAAATTAGCAAAGGGAAATTATATCAGTTTGTGACCGCTACTGGCTAAATATAGGCATTCATGGTTCAGGGGGTTGAATCACGGGTCCCCGTTGTTACCAGTTTTAGGGGGAGCTTCAGGGGGCATTTTAATTGTCTGCTATGGGCAAGGTCACTCATCCGTACTTTAGTCCGCCACTCGGCAAGGAATCTGTCAGAAGAAGTATGCCCCAAGTCTCCCTCAGCAGTAATGTTTAAAGTATTGCAGTAAATTCCAAACCACACTTCTAAGACCAGTGCCTAAAATTTAGATAATGGATTCATCAGTCATTTGACAATGGATTTATCATAGTCCTTTGACAATAGACTTGTGATAGTCATTTGACAATGGATTTATCAAAGTCCTTTGACATTGACAGTGGATTTATCGCAATAATTTGACAAAGGACTTATCTTGTCATTAGACAATGGATTTATCAGTCATTTGACAATAAATTTATCAGTCATTTAACAATGTATTTGTCAGTCATTTGACAATGAATTTATCAGTCATTTGACAATGAATTTATCAGTCATTTGACAATAGATTTTTCAGTCACTTGACAATGGATTCATAATAACTTACCAGCGAAATGTGACTTGTCGAAGTGTTTGTACGCGTGTGGCAGCAGATCTGCCTTGTTGTCTGCATCGAAGTGGTCCTGTACCGCGCGCCATAATCTTTCAGTGCAATGCGGCGCCCTACGCAGTCCGTCTGCATCGTCGAAGACCATCTTCACTGCACGGTGGGCTATCCAGTACGCTGAGGAGACATAAGAAAGGAAAAATTAAAATTTAATCTGGGTGAAAATATAATTGACTTTCTACACTCACAGGTCTACACTAGGAGTCTTTTATATAAAATCTACAATCTCTGTCGGTAAAGCCCGACTGGCTAGGGATTGAATCTTTTTCGTCGGTGACTAATATTTTAATGTAAATATGAGTACAAATCTTTATGTTACAAGTTTTCTCTGGTTATCATATTATGTTGCATGTTTTATAATTTACAGAATAAGGGATCCATGTTAGTTTTATGTTGAATCCTAATTAGATTTATTTATTTTTCCGTAATTTCTGCTAATGCTGCAACGAACTGTTAACATCAAAAGATTTTTAAACACAATAACATATTGGATTAAAAAAATACTAATTACAAACACCTACTTACCACCCCCTTCATCTCCTAAAAGGTACCCCCATCCTCCACAACCATACTGCTGACCATCTGGTGTGCGCAGGAGTGCATTCGATCCTGTACCTGAAAATATAAAAACATAAATATTATATAGGAGTAAAATAAGCTTCCGCCGTTTTAAGAAAGATGGCGTTACACAACATTGAGGTTAATAACTTAACATATGAATCATTGAGTGAACTTTGATAGTAGCCGTCTTCAACCCATTACTGTCCCACTGCGGGGCACGGGTCTCCTCTCAGTGATAGTGGTTTAGGCTGTAGCCATCACGATGGCCAAGTTGATAGTAGTATTGATTGATAATAATAGGTGATTTGGCCCCTTAGGAGACGCACATCAAAAAATATCTGTTAGTTCTTATTTACGTTATAACTTGATGCATGACAGTGCATCCACTAAATTCCAAATGCTAAAGAAGTTTTATGGATAAATCTATTCTTCGTCCACTGAATTTATATGTGTGTTGTCAGTGAATCAGGTAATTCTAGTTTTATTAAGTACAAGCTTTGATCCCCTATTCAGTCCCCTTAGGGAATTATTTCCAAAAAATCCTTTCTTAGTGCTTACTTACAAAATATATGAAATAAAATGAAATGAAATGAAATATATTTATTTTGTATAGGCCAACGACGGCACTTACAAATTGTCAGGTACAATTTTTTCTTAAACTACTACCGGATCGGAACGCGACCTCTACTGAGAAGATCCGGTTAGAAACTCAGCGGGTTTGTCTTTTTTTTTTTAATAATAATCATTCTCTTTTTGTAATGCCATCATTTTTACGTATAATTAATAAAGCATTAGCTCCAGTATCTTGCTTTACATATATCTAAAAAAGAAGTTTGTTCAGCAAGATACGCTACACTTTGACATTTTCTTAATTAATTAATAATTTTGTTATTGATCAGTCCCATGCTGTTTTATCATCAATATAATCAGAAATTTTATAATAGGCTTTACGACTAAGTTTGATTTTGATTATGGCTTTAAATTTATTAATTGACAAATTTCTGATTTCGGAGGGAAGTTTATTATAAAAACGTATACATTGACCCATAAAAGAATTACTTATTTTGTGGAGACGAGTAACATGTGTAGAAAGATTATGTTTGTTTCTTGTATTTACATTATGCGTGTCACACCGTTTTACAAATTTATTAATATTTTTCCTTACATACAGATTTTCATATATGTATTGAGATATAACAGTTAGAATATTTATTTCTTTAAACAGTTCTTTTAGTGAAGCTCTTGGAGGCAGGCTGTAGATAGCTCGTATAGCTCTCTTTTGCAATATAAAAATATCATTTAGGTGTGACGAACCCCCATAGCAATATACCATAGGTCATAATGCTATGAAAGTAACTAAAATAAACTATTCTAGCTGTTTCTACATCAGTTAGAAGTCTAATTTTTCTAACAGCATATGCCGCCGAACTGAGTCTACCCGACAATTTATCTATATGGGAACCCCATTGCAATTTGGCGTCAACAGTAACACCTAGGAAAACAGTTGACTCCACAGGATCCAAAACCGTTCCATTTAATAGCACATTGGTTTCAACATGCTTCACGTTGGGTAACGAGAACTTGATACATTTAGTTTTCTTCTCATTAAGAAGAAGATTATTTATATTGAACCAATGGATAACTTTCGAGAGAGCATTGTTTACTTCGTCATAATTGTTTAACTGTCTTTTAATCTTAAACAAAAGTGAAGTGTCATCTGCAAACAATACAATCTCATGATTATTCCCTACATAGTAGGGTAAGTCATTAATATAAATTAAAAACAGGAATGGACCGAGTATTGAACCCTGTGGCACGCCCATTGTAACAGAAGCGCCGGGCGATTTTGTACCATATGTAAGGAACCTCCGTGGAAACGCCGTGTTTCTCATCGGTACAAACTCTGATTCGTCAGTCTGTAGTCAGTTTTTGTGTTTCAATAAAGTATAAATATTAGTATCAAAATTAATATAAAAGCAGCGTTAGCCTAGTAGTTTGAATTTTGACCTCCCGAGGTGCTTAGCCCAGATTCGAACTCATGCCTCGATAATATCAAAACAACCTAGATTTTAGAAATCATTTGATTAGAAATTAATTGCCACTTTCCAAGCGTAAGGTGCCACAGTCAAAAATATTAACGTAAATCTGAGTGCAGCCAAAAATATCGTTCTGTATGTAATAAACAAAATAAATAAATATTGCAATACGGTCAAGGTCCCATATTATAATGACGTCGTTATTTTAACTTACATAAATTGTGCAAGAAATGACTATAAAGTATTTTATGTTTCCTATTCTTTATAACAGGAGTGTTAAACGCGGGGATTGTGAAGGTGGTAGAATCTCTTGTGGTTTGACTGCACCACCGAAACTACTATTTCTGCCTAATAATAATGCTCTGAAGGTGGTAGAACCCTTTGTGGTTCGACTCCGGCGGCACCACCGCCACACCTATTTCTACCTAATAACAGCAGTGCTAGGCGCTGCTGTGTTCCGGTTTGAAGGGTGTGGTAAGGGAGACAGACTTTTCCGAGGCGTTCCAGCTTAGTCCTCAGGGGTAGCGGCGCATCTGTGGCCGACCTCAGGTAGGAATATCTAATCCTATCTGGGGTTGATTACAGATGTCCATGGGCGGCAGTAGCCACTTACCATCAGGTGGACTGCATGCTCGTCTGCTGCTCTTATATTATAAAAAAAAATAACAGTATTCAGCGCTGCTGTGTTCTGATTTGGAGGGTGTGGTAAGAGCGACGTACATAGGTCCTTAAACGATTGCCAAATTAGTCCTCGGGGGTGACGTCACATCTGTGGCCAATTTCAGGTAGGAATGTAATCTTATTTAAAATTGATTACAGATTTCTACGGGCAGTAGTAGCCACTTACCATCAAGGGTACAGCAGTTTTGTTTTCTTCTTTCATATAAATAGGCAACAATCACCATTGCTTACAAAATGTATGTATACTAGGAATGGCGATTTGAGATCGATTAATCGAAGGATCGATCTTTTGGGCCAAAAAAACGATTATTTTAATCGATCACCAGCAATAGATCGATTCAGTGAATCGATCTTTCAGTCCAGTATATCGAAAGTCGATCTTTTCTAAATTGGTTGATTGGATTTAAAACCATTTTTATTGCTGACGGATATGCATTTCAGTACATGTTTGTTCCTGATGACCTGTTTTTCGCTATCTTCGCCTTTTCTTAGATTAAAAGTCGAAGATCGATTTTTGGAGAATCGATTCTTTGGGCCTCGATTTTTTTTGTAAATCGATTTATAACACACCGATTCAAGAAGCGATCTTTTTCGAAAATACTCGCCATCCCTAATGTATACAAAGCCAAAGTATATTCAATTGAAACGTAAACAAATGGACGGATGTGAGCGCTTAAGCACTTGTCCCAACGTTTATTTTCCAAGACCCCTAATGGCCCGACCCCAGATGTCAAGGCAGGGGTTATCACGTAACCCAGTATTGTGTCCTCATTTCACAAACTACTCACATCCTCTGCAACTATAAATACGCTTCCTTCTATTAGTTCATGTAACTTTTGTTATTGTTGGAGTGGTGTCGTCTGAAGCTAGAAGTGTTGTAGCCAATTTGACTAACAGTAGGTATCGCAAATTTTCGTTAAAACGGAGTCAAACGCTTCGTGTCAATCGGCGAATCAAAAACGCATGTCAAAAAATTCTACTATCATCAAGATATCTGTAAATTTTCAATTAATTAGCCGATCATAGGTACGTTTCCATAACTGAGGAATAAAATGGTCGCCTCATATATAAGTCAGCTGGCATCCAAACACATCCACAGAAATGTGAAACGTGTTGGGTGACAGCGGAATAGGTGTGACGGCAGTACCTCGCCGGTTGATCCGTGCTGGCTCTACCACCTTTCATAATGCCATTCTGATATTTAAAAACACAGTCATGTAGATAAACAAATGTACAAATGACTTAATTGTACTAATAGAACTATAATTTACTGTGTTTTTTGCGAATTTAAATGTGAATTCGTAAAAAGTTCCATTGTTGTTTTCGCCACAAAATGGCATACGCTTTTATTGCTAAACAGATACTGGTTCAAAGATAAAAATAATAATGTCATTGCTCGATTCTATTATCGTGTAAAGTAGGCCAGTTAATTAATTTATATTAAAACGCAGTAAAAACCTTAAGAACCGGTATATTGACATGCAAGAATAATTACCAATTTCTTTATTTCATTTCAGTTTTTAAAGGACATCAAAAAGAAGATGTTATCAGTTTCGACCTAGTTATTTTGTATCTGTAATGTGGTTATTATTATTGCAATGCTTTTTGAGGCATTGAATGAGGGTAGATTCATAAATTGCTAAATTTTATGGAATTTGGAAATCAATAGGCACTTTTCCTAAAATCCTGAGAAGAAAAAGATTCCTATAAAATTAACTCAAATTATTCCAAAACTATTCTCTGTTTATTCAAAATTCAATGAAACTTTAAATTTTTAAGTTACTTAGTTGTATCTTTTGTCATGTATCTTCGTTATTATCTTTTAAAACAACAGTCAAATAGGCACACATTTCTGTGAAAAGTTATAATAACTCTATCCTTTATCATCTAAATCTATTCCTTTTAATATCTTAAATGCAGCTAAATGTTTTATCTTTTTTAATGAAAGAGGAACACTGTCTTATGCCATGGGTACAGTGATAGTTTCTCCTTTGGACTAAATTGGAATGCCTCACGCATTTATCCTCAGCACTAGCGTTAAAAGTCACCGCTACGATCATTTCCAAAAGATTTATACAATTCAAAAATTGGCTTTTGTACCACTATCGAACCACAAAGACTTTAACCTAGAATAAAAGTTTGATGATCTAGAATAAAAGTTTAGTCATACATCTAATCGGCATTCCCTTGTAACTAATGTCACACAGGAAATTGATAAAAAGTAGAATTACGCTCAAGTCCAATTGGCATTGAATATTAATGGGTGACGGATGGAACCCGCATTCAAATACACCTCGTTGACCTTAAAAACTTGTACCTAAGTCTATACAAAAAATGTCTAAGTTCACGTCCCACTAATACTAGTTTTCATCATCAAAATACTTCAAATATTAAGTATATGGTATATATTTTACTAGTACTGTATCGTCCATTAACTTTCTATTTGTCGTTCAAACGCTTATCAACTATATTTGTGCGTAGTAATCGTACATTTATATCAACACTAGCTGACCCGGCAAACGTTGTGTTGCCATATAAATAAAAAAAATGTTAAGGGTGAACAACCCTTATCATTTAGGGGTATGAGAAATAGATAGTAGCCGATTCTCAGACCTACTGAATATGCATATAAAATTTGGTGAAAATCGGTAAAGCCGTTTCGGAGGAGTACGGTAACTAACATTGTGACACGAGAATTTTATATATAACATATATCGTACGAGTCAGACACGACAAAACAAAATCAGATCGTTCTATATAATGTATATGAACGGAATCAAAGAGCACGGAGTGCGTTCCCAAATCCTAACATTATGTTCCAACACATCACAGGCAAGTACCGTGCCTGTAAAAATGTTGTATTTTTACAGGCACGTTTGTTGATATAAATGGGCTATAAGAGTGCATGTATACGTGCAATACGTATATTTGCAATGTCATATTTATTACTTAGATGTAATTAAATAATGTTGGCGGTACGGTCACCATACCGGTCTGACGCGCAAAGTTTTCTGAGTGTTATGTGTGTCCATGGCACCCCACATATAATCCTAGTGTAGAAAGGGTCGGTAAGGAACCCAAAGTCCGAAAGACATAAGTCTGTTTATTATCAAAATTCGGCAGTACAAGGCTACAAATAAACTCGACTGCATCTGCATACATTCACAAGACTAAACGGTTAAATTAGCAAAGATCGCGCAATCGCTGTTTGGATAGATAGTAAACATAACCCCACGTGCTCTAACATATTTGACGTCACGTAAGTCAATGGAGCGCCGTAAATCACCGGGCAAACATCGAACGACTGTTTCCACTGTTGATACGAGATCGAAACTGGTGCGTTGTGGAAAATTCTGCAGTACCGGAATTGAGGCGTAACTTCACGTCATGTTACCTGTGTAAATTGTATGCTTTCCGCGATCTATTTGGATTGTAGTAAATTTATACCCTAACTATGTAACCTATACTAACTATGTAACCTATAAATTAGGGAACATATCTCGTTCCATCTCAGTTATCAGGAGTGTGTTTCTGTGTTAACACACTAGTGGTAACAGTTGTTGCTTAGTGTTAACACACTAAGTGATTGAACCCTCTGTGGTTCATCTTTGGAGGCACCATCACCACACCATTTTCCAGTTTAATAACAGCAGTGTTTAACGCTACTGTGTTGTAGATTGAAGGGCGTGATAAGGGAGATATACTTGTCAGAGGCGTTCCAACTTAATCCTCAGGGGTCGCAACGTATCTGCAGTTGATCTCAGGTAGGCCTCTAATCTCATCGGGGTTTGATAACAAATCATGACCCATGAGCAGCAGTGGCTAGATAACATCTGCAGAGCGGCAGATGGACTGTATGCTCGTTTGCTATTTCTATATTATAAAAAAAATCAATAAGGTTATAATGACCACTTAACATACCTAGGTTCTCTACATGCTCTGGATGAGCCTTATATGAGAAATTGTGTACTTCTGCAATATTCTTGAATTCATGGTTAATAACATCCGCTTACGTGTAAGACACCAAGTAAATTTAGACCAATTTAGATACATTCAAAACTTATTTATGGTTACAGTGAAATACTTTACGCCTCTACTATCTACTTCCGAACCGTATCTTTAATTATAGTGCGCAATAGACAGTCGTACTTCACAGTTTATTGAACCTGCTGAAGTTGAAATTGATTGTCATTCAAATTCCTTGAATCATTGGACGGTTCTGTTCAATTATTCCGTTAATCAACTCCATTATCTTAGACCAATTATTGTCCTATCGCTGCACATGTAGCTAAAGCTATATATACTAATTTCGCCCCATACTTGGATAGACAATCTTTACTTTAAAATATAAGAGCGCGTATAAGTCATTTATATTCGAAAATAATGGGACGAGAAAGTTTCTTCAAGATGGTTACCAATGTTACTATTAACCACACTGATAGGCACGGACTATCTCTCAAAATGATAAGGGTGTTAGCTGTAGCTCACTACACTACCTAATTATGGATTGGTAGATTTTCCATACCTTCACGATTGATTGCAGAAGTCTCAAACATATAGGTTTCCCAAAGATGCTCCTTCATCGTGATGATTTTTAATTTGAATTTTAGATGTCCACAATACTTTAGAGTAGTATAGACTCTGAAATTGATGACAGTAGGCTATCATTCCTCAATCAGCTATAAATGTTCATAACCATAACTCACCAGCAATCAGCACCATCCCGCCATTCGTTGCTCCAGTAAATAAGGAGCCAGCAGTGTCTGATGCAACATAGATCGCTTTTGCGCAAGCAGGATCCTTCTGTCTCACTCCCGCGGCCAGGTCTGCGTTGCTGCTGTCCTGCTCGCACCCAGACAGCGTCAGACCCTGGACAATTGGTGTGGCAAAGGTTAATCAACGTTATTGGAGGATACTGTCTAAATTGTTAGTGATTGATTACTAAGTAATTAGGTGAGGAATCATGATGTCAGCATTTAAAGGTAGAAGTCCCGGTGGTTCATATTCTGAACTGCCGTCACGCATGTTTCACCTTATAACTGCAGTATAAGGCAAATTGTATTGTAGGCATTTAAAGGAGCCGTTCCAACAGACCTCAAGGGTAGCAGTGCATTTGGGAGAGACTTCAAACTAATTGAGTAAAACTCTAATTCTATTTGGAGTTGATTAAGAATGACTAGGACAGTAGGGGCCATTTTCCATTAGATAAACTTTATCAGGAACGCACTGCCGTATTTTTAAATTATTATTGAATATTTCAATTAGAAAAAAATCCTAATAATTTTGTGCGGTCGTGCCCTTTTATCTTCATTAGTATTTATCCGCAATTACATAAAAATACTAAAGTCTAACATTTATACTTTGACGGACAGCATAATACAGTTACAGCTTAAGGAAAAGCGTATTTGCCTTATGGTAGATACTGATCATTGAATTATTGCGCCTAATGTTTATCAATTGATTCGATTCTAACCGACCTGGCTTGCATTGTAATGAGTAAAACGTTTTGCACTCTACAATGTAGATACTCTGATTCTGACGAAAACTGTGTCTGAGTTCGGCCACATTATAAAAGGTGATAAGCTATTTACACTGCGTTATTTGATAGTGGATTATGCTTATCAAATTTCGCCGACTCGTATACACCGATCTGGTCAATGTACCCGTCTAGACCTAAAGCGTTCCGGATTCGATCCCCGACCATTGACACATTGTAACTACGTATTTAGAGTTATATTCTAGGTCTGGGAATTTATGTCTTTGTGTGTTCATGGCACCCACGATCCAATAAATCCAATAAATAAATAAAGGTTACGTTAAATCGTTTTACAGTCACAAAATGGAAATGAAAATTAAATCTACGGAGTTTCCAAGGTACTCCACTAGTACCACTAAGTTTCATCCTTACCAAAGAGTCCAAAGGCTTCATGAGAGGTATCCCAGCGTCTATCTTCGCGGCGTGGAGCATCGCTATCACTCTGTTGGCGCACTCATCGATGCCAATGGTCCAGTGGTTCGTGCCAAGACCTTTGGCCCTGCCCCGGACCATGCCAGTTTGGTCGCATATCACCAAGTTTGAGTGTGTGGCGCCCCTGGAAAGATATTTTTATTAATAAATGTATACTTATAACAATTCATTTGCAGTGACTCACAATTATTGAAATTGAAATCCATACTACACAGTTCTACACTGAGTAGCATATGGTATGTACTTAAGACCTATACAAGTAATGCAATTGAACATTTTCACTGTTTTGAGGAATTTACTGCATTTTTGACGTTTTTGCTTTATACGCACAAAGAATCATTGTTGTGACACGTGATTTTCTCTGCAGATTTTTATTTTATGTTTAAAGTAAGCATATACAATTGTGATCTAAATAAGAACGCCTTCTATACAAGTTAAGTTTGGTTACGTTTCACTTAACTTTTAAAACATACAAATCAAGGTGTTTTGAAATTCTCGAATTGTAATAAAAACTATGATCTTTAAAGTGACTCTAGTTTTACAATATTATTAAAATATCCCAATAGTTTTTTTGAATGAACTTATTTTCCGAAATTTTTGATTAGATTTTTATCTTTAATTATCTTATTATCATTTATTTTATTCTTTGATTATTTAATTTTATCGGTGCAAATTATACTTTCCAAAAAATATTCAACTGTCATATCCATTAGAACACCGGCATAATTATTAATCTAAGAGCAATAATACTAAAATATTTATATCACCTTTATTGTCTGCAGTTTATTTATTTATAACGCCTAATCTTATCGACTACGTTATTCGAAAAGTTAATCTTTTATCGCAAAAGATTATTCTTTTTGTATGTTATCGTAAATCGTGAACTTGACCCATTCCATGTGGTTAGTGATGTGATAGTGCGTTGGCTAACAGGAAATTGTAAATAAAATAATAATATAAAATAAATAAATCTTGAATTTCCTAGTCAAATGTCTGAGACTCTGTCTGAGACTGTGAGAGACTGTATTGTTTCGAAATTTGGTTCAGTTTGTTCTATGCCTACATCAAAGTTAGTTAACTTGAAAAGAAACTGTAGAACTCAAAATAAATTATTTTTACCTACCTTCCGAATTATGTACCTAATCTATTTATATTTTAATTTTTTTTCATTCTGTAGAGATACTGAAGTCGGTTCTAGTTATTTGTTATTTTTTTTAACTGGGCCTTTATTTAAGCGTTGCTACTCGTAATATCCTTTTGAATAAAAACTTTTAAAAACATCGTATTTTTATTTTTATTACTTTCTTATCGGAGCTTATATAGCAAAGTACCAAGTAATGTAGACAGAATTGCAATACATGATTATTTATAAATAACTAGTGGTGCCCACGGCTTCGCCCGCATTTTAAAGATATAATATGACATACATAAAACAGAAAATTCGTACCTTCATTGAAATGACAGTGGTGCCATCTGTCGGTCTTACCAACTCCCAAACCTTCGTGGGCTCTTGGACAACAACTTTGCAAAAGATTATCACTTGATCAAATGCATAGTTTCCGATTTTATAAAATGTATATAGACAAATATTCATTTTTATACAAATAGAATAGATGATCGACTAACATGGATAAGTAAAGTAACTGTAGGTAAATTATGAAAAAATCTAATTTCGATCTTCTGGGTTGAAAGATCGACTCACTTAATCGATCCATCATTGGAGATCGATTAAAATAATCGATTTTTTGGTTCAAAAGATCGATTCTCCGATTAATCGATCTCAGATCGCCATCCCATCTATAGTTCCCGTGGGATTTCCGGGATAAAAACTATCCTATGTCCTTTCTCGGGTCTCAGATTATCTTTGTACAAAATTTCATTAAAATCGGTTCAGTGGTTTAGGCGTGAAGAAAAGACAACCAGACAGACAGACAGACAGACAGACAGACAGAGTTACTTTCGGATTTATAATATTAGTAAGGATAATGTGATGGTGATGACTCCGGAGTCAAGCCAAAATAATAGTGAGACTGTGATGACTTCGGAGTCAAACCAAGGGTTCTACCACGTCCAATCTGTACGAATGTAAGTCACGAATTTACCATAACTGTCGCAACATTTCGTTACTATCGATTACTTTCAAATGCGGGTTACCGGGAAATAACCTCAGGTTATTCAATAACAATGCGAATCATCTTATCGTCTGCGGTATCGGTATATGGCCTATTGATAGCTTATCATTTTCATTGTTTTTTGAAGTGTTTGAGGAAATCCGTCTCTATCTTAGTACATTGGTTTTGAAAGTAGTAACTTTTTATAGTTTGACCCCTCGGGCATCTCCGTCAAATCAATATCGGATTAATAATCGTTAAGTGTTGCTAAGGTGTAGTTTGGAGGGTATGGTAAGAGGAGACATTTAAACGAGGCGATGTAATTGAATACTTATAGATAGCAACGCTATCGAAAGTGATTTGAGGAGTCTAACCTTTTGAGTGGATGCAGATTCGAGGTTCAAGATTCAAGGATTGCAGGTTGGAGTTGCCACTAACTACCAGATAGACTACATGATTGTTATAGTCCACGTAAAACTGCTAGTCTGCTCTGAATATAGAAATGAATCGCGTCGCCATAGCAAATTGTATGATTACACCTGCTCGCAACAATTTCAAAGCGGACTAGCAGTTTGGTTTGGATTATACCTTTAAACATTTTAAACACGCATTTTACACTCACGGTCCCACACTAGGATTTCCTGTGACATAGACGGAGACATACACGGATAGATGAATACACAAACACCCAGACCCGGAACAGAAATCTAAATTAATCATTTAGACATCTCTCTGATTGGGGATCTGGTTGGATGTTTGCTACTTCGTTACAAAAAGAACAATTTTTTTGGTCTGTCATTTCGAAAATTTTATTGGTAGGTAAAACGGAGATTAGTTTTGTATGGTCTATGCACTAAATACCATGATGTCATAAATAAAAAATGAATAAGTAGACTTTGACGTATGCAACGTATCTCTGCACAATTTATTGTTCCGTGCTCTGTGCCTACAATGTATCTACATAAGTCGAGGCTTAGATGCTTTGTCTAATACTTACCTACTAGTCTTTACTTATTTATTTTAGCTAAGTAAATACAAGACAATTATATCATTTCTACTGATATGTAATCTTCGTGCAAATACCTAAACTTGAACTTATTATGCAAATATGCCTTATCAGTTAATATTCATATAATTATTGTATTAGAACAAACATGTCATTTAATTAAAGATAACTATAATGAGATGAAGCGCTTACTGCTCCGTGGCACTGGTATATCGAAAATGATACGTCAGGTTGCCTAACAAATTAATACTAACAAAGAAAGCATCCTTATGCTTTCCCATTTATGTCTACAGGCAATGAACGTGTCAGACACAGCCCGTGTCGGATAAAACATTTTCTTTTGTAAAATATTTTGCTAGTCAGCGTGGTCGAGTTACAGTAAATATTATAAATAAGTTAATTACACATGTACAATGTACATTGATAATTCTATTATCTGTCACGGTACGCGTCTGAAACGTTCTATGTCTGTATGTGCATATAACGCCCGTTACTAATACTCAATCTATCTAATTTTCATCAACCAAATATTGAAAAACAATGTCTAGTATGAAGAAATTGTCAAACTTCAAAATTGGTGTACAAAACATTCGATAGATGGTATTTTAATATCGGTCATAAATGAACCCTAAACCGTTTATTTCCTTATTTACTGCATACAAACTGCAACAATACTAATAAAGTAATATTTCAATAAAACATTATGAAGATATGATCGTACGATATTATTTATGGCCTACATATGATAAAAACACTGCAATAACTATCGTTTTAAAATTAATAACCCTTTTCATGTTTTGTACGTGTAGGTTTTCAACCCCTGACGTGCCAACCAATGATCTTTAGGGCTTCCCAGAATAAGGTTCCAAAACTTCCTTTTAACCTTCAAAAAGGAGGTTCTGTATTCGACCGCTATGTATGTAAACTTGTATGTCCGCGATTTTCTCAAAAACTACTAATCCAATTTGGACAGAGTTTTGATTATTACATGCAGGTTTTCAACCCCATGACTAATGCACTTTGGGTATGCCCAAAATTCCTTTTTAGCATTCTTCTTTGAATAGTGTTATTAACTACGCGTGGATAACATTATTCGAACTATATTATGGATTTTATCCTTGTTAAAAAAAGTAATAGGTATACCTATATTTTTTTAATATATATACAGTTTTAGTTTGGTTTTTATATTTTTATCGGCCCCGTGGCTCATTTGCTATTCCTTATAATAACGAATTTTCCCATCCACTCCCAGTAAAAAAACACCTTGAAAATAGACGAATACCCATGTAATATTTGTACGAAATAAGCGCGCATTGGTTAACAAATAACTATATAACATTATATAGAGTATTTGTATGTAGCGCAAACTGCAATTAATACAGTGAAAGTAGAGTTCTGTGGGCGGTAGAGAATGGTAGAGCCTGTATTGATACCGCTATCAATCAATATTTGTTACAACACATTATAACAGATATTATTCTGTATATTTTATAGGCTTAGCCTAATGGGGCCTAGAGATAGGGGGTGACAAATAGGGTGAAGTAGTTCAACTCCACATGTTCCATTAATTTAGGTTTGTCGGTGTAAAACTTTTGCTTTCATACTTTTTAACTGACTTCAAAACAAGAGAAATACCTCAATTCGACTGTATTTTTGTAAATGTCTGTTATGGAGTTTCTTACGCCGCTTCTACTTCATCTTGGAAAGGTGATAGATTGACGTTGACGTGAAGCCCATCAGAGATGCATTATCACTCCTGAGGATGGTCATCTCATTTGGAACTCTGCCGGCATCGGCACCGTTTCATGAAAAAGTAGGAACTGCTTCACGTCAGCAATAGATTGATTGAAATAGATTGATTGAAATCAGAAATTTTCTGATTGAAACATCCAGGTTTCTACTTTTTAATGTACTGGTTCCATTTTGATTTTTGTTTCATTATTCCAATTTTTCGATATATAAACAGCATTGGAAACATCCGCCTAATCTGCGTAGCAATGGTCTCATTCCGTTATAAACAGTAATAAATGTACTGAAAATCAATAAAATCCCATAGAATTCAACAAACTACGTACACTTATCTAATTCAAATTTTTCAAGGAAATAATTATTTTGCGGTTAAAATAGAAGAATCATGATCATTTGCAATAATAGCATTACCACGCCTCCGTGACATCGGAGTTACGTCGACACCTGACCTTTACGAGGTTTACATAATACTTGCATCTGTTATGAAATAGGAATACCAATTGCGATTTTGTGATGGGGAATAGATCTTTGAGTGTACCACACTTAACCGAACGGCAAACAGTTTACAATTGAGGACTCGATTATTCGGATGGAGGCCTCGATAGTTCGATGGCCCATAATAGAAATCAATGGGAAGGAGCGTCCTCCGATAAGGTAGACTGTTGATCTGATGACAGAGTTCTGAGTAATGCCAATGAATAACTTCCAAAGGACAAATGAATGGCAGTTGAAATGTAAGTAGGTGAAGGTGGTAGAACCCTTTGAGCATTTGAGCTAATTTCTCAGGGGTAGTTGTGCATCTGTGGACGATCTAATCCGATCTAGTAGGAGTCTAATCTCATCTAGGGTTGATTACGGATGCCCAAGGCACAGCAATAGACACTTAGCCATCTGATGGACTGAATGCTGAATCTTAGTAAAAAAGGTTTCAATTTATTTATGAGGCACGGCTACCGGATTGTTTTAATGTAAGTGTATTTATCATTGAAATGACCCTAGATAGTCTTAATAGCTCAGATATTGATAGCTAGATAGTATTAAACTAGACTAGACTTTGAGACACGTTATATGAGCTTCGCACTTACTGATCAGCGGAAAATTATTTATCTTTAACCTTGTGAATGTCGTCTTGTGTCAAAATTAAATACAGGTTTGTATTACAACAAATTGTTTTTTATTCTTTGCACTAAGTTCTTGGAAAACGGTAGAGCTCTTCTTGGTACAAATGCAGCGGAATACGGCTATACCTATTTCTGCCTTAACCGAAGTATCATGTTTCTTTGTTCTGATTTAAATGGTGTAACACAGAAACATATACGTTTCTCAGTCTGCCAACGAAGTTCTCGTTTACAATCAATTTTATTTTGTATTACAAATGTCGTTGTTAACCCACTACTATGCCAGTATTGGGCACGGGCTATTAGGATATAAGGATTAGCATTAATTCATTACTATGCGGTGTACTCACAGCTCTGGCCACATGCGTATTATCAGACTTCAAATACCTTTGTGAACTTTTTTAATAATCTCTCAGGTTTGCTCATTCCTCAAGTTTTCCTTCATTTCATTTTTCATTATCAACACATTATTGTCCCACTGCTGGGCACGGGTCTTCTCTCAGAATGAGAAGCATTAGGCCATAGTCCACCGTGCTGGCCAAGTGCGTATTGGTAGACTTCACATACCTTTGAGATTTTTTTACGTTTTCCTTCACTGTTAAAGAAAGTGATACATATTTCTAATACGAAATAACTGAAAAATCATAGATTATTAAGATTTGAATTTCGGACCCCTCAATCAAGACGGCGAGTTTCGAGTCTATCATTGTCCTTGTTACAAATGTCCATAAGCAGTTACAATCAGGTGAACATGTTCATTACGTTTACCTAACATTTATAGTGGTCATATATGGCATCTAAGTCTGTACGAACCAATGCCACGGACGTAAATCCCAAGCAGGATGTTTTGTGGCAGGTGCGTTCACATCGCCACACCCCCGACAAGCCTCTACGCGCAATACCTTTCACTTCACATAAATATAACTTTGTTACTTGCGTACTGCAATCCAAATCAAATATGAACGAATGGTTTCGTTTGGATATTTTATTTCTTTGTGTTAGTATTTTTATTCGTTATTAAAAATGAGTCAATGGTTTTGTCTCATGTGCATTAATATTTGCATTTTTTGTAATATTGCATTTTCATTAAAAATCATAATTGAATGATTTTTTTCTCACGCCTATTGTTTTGGAGATGTATATACATTTATAATAACTTTTTATATAATACAATTATCGACTTGAATTTTGTTTTTAATTGTGTCTAATTTTCCTATTGTCTCTTTTTGTTTATTTTAATCGTGTCACAATATTTAAATACGGAACAATTAAATATTTGGAACAATAAAATTAAATGCGTGATATAATTTTCCGATCAATTATATATTTTATGGGAATGCTTACAAATAAACAAAATGAGTTACTCATTTATATAAAGCGCAAAAAAGAATGATATTTACCCCATTATTTATTAATTAATTCAAAAATATACATTGGATTGATATGAGACAAGATAATTTAATTGGCATCCTAATTTTTACGAGGTCGGCCGCTAAATTATGTTATTTACGATGCACGCACGCACTTTTCAACAATTATCTGTGGTTTTTGCTTTTATTTATGAAACGTAAATCATATTCCATTTAGGTTTTTGAAATCGATACGTATTTAATAAGTAGCAATTATCCAAGCTGTATTTAATCAATTATTAAAGGTCGTTAATAATTAATTTATCAAATGGTTTTCTTAGCAAAGATTGTATTTTGTCAATTTTGCTCTACTAGACCTTGTCACTATTACATCTTTGGTAGCCAAAAAATGTATAAGTACTTAAATTAATTATTGTTGTTAATGTTTCTAAACTGATCGATTTTTTATCTTTTTCTCAAAAAACTATTGAATTAGTACAGTAAAAAATTCAAACAGTGGTGTTAACCGTGATATAGGGAGAGTAGTCTTACAAACAGACAGAAAAACTGCATAACGTTTTGATACAGAAAAGTAAACGTAAAAAGAATTCAAGGTTGACGACCAACGAAAATGCCTGGCATTCCACAGGGTAAGTGGCATTTAAAATAGATCCTTAAGCTGACAATGATAAAGTCCATAATTTACACACTGGATCCACCGGTCAAGTCACGCCTGTTTGATGTAGAGAAATAAACAATATGAACCATGTGTTAGTTACAAATCTGCATACGATAGCACGATTTATTGCAAATGGCAGTCCATTTTAATCAAAATAAAGTCGTAAATAACTACGTGATGAATGTTTTTATAAAGGATAATTAAAATAAGCGTTTTATAGTGCGTTATCATCTAATTTCGCACGTTTTGAGACATCTATGAACGTTCAAGGCAAACCTTTCTACTTTCGACAATACTAGTGCATGCCGTTGCATATAACGTTGAAAAAAGCGGGCTAAAAAGCGGTTCTTACCCTTCCACGCCCCCAAAATACATCGTGGATGCCATATTTCGCGTTGTTTACTATACCAGAGCGTAGGCGGTCAGCACTTTGATAATAACACGAGTTGGCGTTCTGATAAGGACACACGTAACTACACACGTCAGCAGGCCACGACAGCGGCCGCGCGACTAAATGGCCTTGGTATTTGACAATGTTGACATGACATTACGCGGCTGGGTTAGTGGCTAGTGCGCGCAGTTATATTAATAACGGTTTTTAACGTTATAACGTTACTCGATAACGAATATATTGATTTGCGTTGTGTTATAACGATAAGATAAAATTAATCTTATTTTTAAGTAGCTGCTAAAACCGTCGATTTTATAAACTATGTTGACTTTCGAAATAGTTAAAAAGATCAATCTCCTGATATAATTAATCATGTTTTGTATATTGCACAAATTTTAGCCTTATAGAAAGAAAAATTCGCAGGCGCGTTCTATGTTTTCGATAATTTGTTATGTTTAATTATTGATGATTAATACGTTTATTTATTTTGTTCCCGTGTAAATTAAAATAACTTGTTCAGTTACTTAATTTCCAGAAAACGTAATTATTTAAGTAATTAGAGTCCAAAAACTTTTTTATTAAGAAAGGAACAATAAAAAGTCAGCTTTGATAACATGTCGTATATTTGTACATAATATTTTATATCCATACATAAACTTACAACACACGAATGAACAGTAATGGAAAACGTACAATACGAAATAAGAAAGGAACAGGGGATCTCTTACACTTACATACTATAAGAAATAAAAGAAAGATAAATTGTTTTATTTATTATTCACATGTATTTGAAAATTCTTTGATTATCATCACTTGTTTAAGTGTTAATACCAGTAAAACTTAAATATAAATTCAGTCCCATAATAGTCTGATGAAATACTTGTTAACCCAATTGTGTTTTCTCTGGAGGTCGGATCTTTATTGTAACTATATTAAGGCATTTTTTTTAAATAGTACCTATACTCCTGAATGTTGTTAAAACTAGTTTCCTGATGACACTTCCGCAATTTTACTTTCGTGATTTCGCAAAGCATAACATTTTATGAAGGAAATATCATCATATGAAGAGGATAAGAATGTAAAAAAGAAATAAGAAGAGGTGTTGAAGCCTCTAGAAATATTTTTATTACGCCTGTTACATTTGGTAAACATTCATGTTTTATATATAACATTTAAGATTTAAAATCTAAATAGGTAACAAGATCAATTATTTGTTTCAAAAAAATGAAATATTATTTTAACTACTTATGCTCTTACTGGCATGGAATAAAATAGTATAATTACTTTTCATGTAGACATTTTGCTATGGATTAAATATGTTTATAATTTAAAAATAAAAACATAATAACCAAATATATTATTATCAATTTGTTACAAAATCTATAAATCATTTAAAATTTGTTATACATACATGCATGTAGTTGCAAATGGTTATTTGGAAATTATTACAAGATTATCTAATTTTACGAAGGGCTAACGGTTATTTTACGATTATATTACACTATGTAAATATGTCTAAGTTCAGTGCTGTTATAAACGCAGTATTTATTAGGTCTAGTTAAATAATTTATAAGCCTTGCATTTCATAAAACAAACAATATATTATATACAATGAAGCGTAGTTTGTTTATTATTTACATTAATAAATATAGTTCAAAAAACGAAAAAACACGCTTTTATGATAAACTCAACTAAAAAGTAGAAAATATTTTTAATCTAGGTATCAATTAAGGAACAGTAAAAAGTATAATTGTGGAAAAAGTGTGGGGTGCTCCACTTATCAGTTTTCGAAAAGCACAAAAATCAATCTAGTAACTTTGCCTGAACTGTCCCTAAGGCGCTTTCTCTCACCTCGAAAATCGTTAATCCTGAGGATGTTGATAAGGCCAATGGTATAAAATTATTAAAATCGTGTATTGTCATCGGTCTTTGACACTTCTTCAATATTTTGTGGATAGAAATCGGGTTCAAAGATTCCGTTACTGTTACGTACATACATATATACCTACATACAACCCAAGCTAATAAAAGCGTGTTAATAATAAATTGAATGTAAAATAGTATTTTTAACTTTAAATCTGAATTATATTTAATAATGTTTTATACGACAATGACAACATAAACTTCCATAAATTAAATAAAAAAAAAACAAGTCCCCTCCCTCATTGAAATATTTTACATTTTTTATCTTGTTATAACAATTATTATAATCTATAATTATTCTTGCCATTGTTATAATACTTTATCTAGAAGAGGGTTTAATTCCTAGAACCAATTCCAAATTACTTGAACAAATCCAAAAATAAAGAAATGTTTATAAAAATGTTAATGATAGTAATTATATTTCAAGCATATAGCCATTTTCATAAAGTAGTTTACAGGTTATTAAGTTATTTACCCCAAATATTATATTACAATAACAACATTCATATTTATTACAATTACGTAATTAATAATTTTGACAGTCTTTTCAAGAAATAATTATATGATAATTTTAAGGATACGGTAATGATAGGAACAGACTTGCGACCAAAGCACGGTTAAAATCTTATTTATACTTTATTTGCTTTTAATTTATATCATTGGATCAAGGTTTGTTCGATATAAGATCTAAAATATTTTTAAATCTATTGCGTGATCAATCTTACAACATATTTACAAGTGAAGATTAAGCAAATGAAATAACAAGTAATTGGGGAACATTTAATACTAGATCACATGTATACACACAATTATCATTAAGTAGGTAGGTATATTATGCATATGATCAGGATTACAGTCAATATACCAGTAAATTAGTTTAAAAGAGGTACTACTGTACATACTTCATGTGAAGCTGGCTTTAATATTGCGTTTTAATCTGTTGTAATAATTTTCTTTATCGTTATAATTCCTAATTCAAATAATGATAAATTACGATATATTTACTGTTGTAATAGCAAACAATACGTTAAAAAACAGGTTCTTTTCAGACATGTGCCTGGACAATATAAAGTCAGCTCCACAAGACATTTATAATAAAAATCAGAGTCTTATTTACAAATGCTTTATATACATTACTATGTGCAAAAGTTAACAGTAGCGTATTTACATTGACGATTATATTTTATTAATAACAAAACATTAAATTTAATGAGAGTTCATTTAAATCACTGTTTAAGCACTGTTTCTGCAAAGACTAGTTCTGTTACAAGGCACATGCGACGGGCGGCTGGATTTGAGCGTTTTGCCGTCGCATGTTTTGACGTCACCTGAAAAAAACGTTATAATTATATAAGGGACTGTTGTTATAAATTATCGTTAAATATTTTTTCAAAATAACGTTATTTTTAATGAATAAATAGCAACAGTTATTTTTTATAACATATTTTGAAGCTTTTCTATACGGACAAAATTGTATTTCGTAACATCCCACGTTCAATTTCTGATTGCTTTTATTTAATATAGTTAAATATAATTTACATACAAATACTCCTGTGTCTCACCTATCCGCGCTAGGAGTATGCATTGACGAATCGTGGTCGTCAAGCGAGTGAGAGTGTGAGTGAGAGTGGGCTGGACGGGGACACCTCCTCGGAACGGAGTCCTGGGCGCCATCGGAGTCCCTCCGAGTACTGCCGCCTCCGCAGAAACACTTGCAGATGATACGTTTGAACGCGAACCTAAAATTATAGTTAGAGAAGTTAGATTTTACGTGTGGGTTGGGTTTGGTGAGGTTAGTTATTTAAGTTTAGATTAGTATATTAAGGAAAATATTATGAATTTTTATATCAGCAAATAAAATAAATTATTTATGCATATAAAACTATAATACAAACAATAGAACTGAGTTTTTTCTGTCATACGGTGTTTAGTCTTCAGAAAAATCAAACAATAGTGTAATAATTAATTATATTTAATTAATTAGGCTAATTGTGGCATTGTCATTAATAAACTAAGAATTGTGGTGGTTATTTTAATTTTAACCAGTGAGAACAAAATATATATAGTACATAATGGTTATAAAATGTGTACAAAAGTGTTTGTACTGTATTGCACCTATCTTCCTTTTTTGGTTGATGATTCTTAGTGAAAATTACCTGAAATCTTTGGAGAATAGCGCGTAGATGAGAGGGTTGATAGCAGAATTGCAGTATCCGAGCCAGAAGAGGATAGAGAAGACGATAGGCGTCACGCAATCCCCACAGAACGCTCTCACCACGTAAACACTGAAGAATGGTAGCCAGCAGAAGACGAAACCGCCAACTATGATCCCCAAGGTTTTTGCTGCTTTCGTCTCCATTCTGAAGCGCTTTACCTGGGAATATAAAGTCGGAGTTCAAAGATAGATCTTTTCGTAGATCGTCCGTCTTAAAGGCATCGCTACAACTCTTCTCTTCTTTTTATGAGTGATGTCAAGCTGCTCTCAAAAGTATGGTATGGAAATACTAATATAAGGGGCCCCATCATAGTACTCAAGTGTACCAAAGCATTAGTCATTGACCCCAGATAAGACATTTGTTTACACCCCGTTACAAATCTTATCTATTTTGTGTTGTGAGTTCGATGTCATTGATTTTTAAAAATCTCTTAACATAATGTGGTCGTCCAACTCAATACCCAATACAAAGAAAAAAATGAGAGCCGTCACGAGACGCCTGGCAGTTGTGAAACATCGACATTATTTTGTAAAAGTAATATGCAGAAAAGAACATATTGTGATAGGAACTAAATATGTCATAATGATAAAATAAAATATTACGATTGCGCATGGCGACGCGTCGCCACACCGTACACACTACTGCATATAGACTGTATATATATACCATCGTATAGCTTGGCGACGGCATGCGTCGCCACGCCAGAAATCGGTTTTACGTGCGGCTATAGATGTTTCACATCAAAAAAATGTCTTTTTAAATCAAAATATAAAATGTCTATTTGATACCACTACCGTACACGTATCTACGTTATAATAGGGGAAACATTTAGCTCATCATTCAACCTTACCTGAGCTTTAATATTTCTTTTTCCCATTCGCCTCGTAGTTCGAGGCTTATCGTCGTATTCATCGAACAAGGGTCCAGGCGCCAAATGCTGAGGAGGTCGGACCCTTAATCTACTCTCCGTCAACTCCCTCCCATCTCTCTCGTAATGGACTGCGTATAACGAAGGGCTTGGCGATCGGCTCGGTGACCTTGAGTTCTCATGAGCTGGACAGATTTGCTCAGAAGATGGGTAGGAGACCGATATTTTTACTTTTTCGTGAGCTCTCCTTGCGCTCGAGTGCCTGGAAATTGAATTACAAGTGCACGATATATTTATAAGTAAAATTACGTATTTCGATGATTTGGTAGAGTTGTTTTAGTACAAATTTGATCGATTGGTCTATGTTAATTACAGAAATCTACGAGTGACATTGACCCGGTTTACCACCAGTGAAGACAATATTCACGCCACATATACTTTTGCAATTTTTTTTTTCAATGGAGCATGAGCATGTTAACTGAGCCCGTTAATTTAGCAATAATCTGATAGAGCCTGACGTTAGAAATAAGAAAAAAATCCAATGATACTTTTAACTTTATCAAACTTTCATTCTATCAACGCTTGTACTATAAGAGTAGTGAATTTATATTCTGAAATTATTTGAATGGTTTGAAGATAAAACATTTTTCGAAGTTTCCCCACCTTCTAAGTCTTTCCGGTGATGCACTGAGGGAAGTGCTGGTGGAATGATTAGAGGCAGTGGAAAGAGGCGATCCATGTGGACGGTTGGAACCTCTTCCGCGATGTATCCGCAGCGTTAGGCGGTTGTCGTCAAATCTGTTGCCTAGGCCTTTACCTGAAACCGAGAAATTGTCTTTAAGTTCTTCTCTAGTTGTTCACTTTTCCGCTTACTTTAAAAATGTTAGTTTTTGTGGTTCAGAATTCAATATGTTAGACAGAATTCAATAGGTTGACTACCAGTTATGGCCAATTCAAAAAGTATTTTATTATTTGCAAAAAGTATTAAAGCGATTTAAACAGAATTAGATTTGTATGAAGTATCTTTTACAAATATTTCATCTATAATAATTAAAATATTTTTATGAGGGAGCACGGAGCCTCCAGCAAGGTATTTATCATTTTATTTTGAAAAATTTAAATTATCTATTAAGTACGTAATTTACTTTTTTCACATCAGTATAAAAAAACCTAAATAATAATGTATCAAACTATAAAAAATTCAAAACATTGATACAAACCACCCTTTGTAGTCCTGAAGCCCTGGTTGATAGCTTTCGTTGTCCTGACAGCGGCTTTATAGATCCTCCAGTAGAAGAACAGCATCACGAACATGGGTATGTAGAAGGAGCCTAGCGCGGAGTAGACCACGTAGCCAGCATCGTTGGTCAGCTCGCACGTCCATGGACAAGGTGGGTCCGGCTCCTGACCTTCCTTGAGATCTGGAGCGTCAGACTGGAAAGATAGGATGAATGACTAGAATGTTAAGTTTTTTTCGGCTTATTCCAGTTTGATACGGTTTTGAGAGATCTCCTGCCGGGCTAAGTGATCATGCCCCGGGAGCAGCCGTGCTCCAACAGTCTCAGTTCGGAGCTTGTATATATGCAAGATTCTTAGAAAACTTCGATAGCGTGATTCAGCAGCGCCATCTCTTGACGAGTAGCGGGAAGTCGCTACACGGTTATCGATGTTACAAAACATTTGCACGACAATACAATAAAAACTGTAAAAGCTAGAAGAAAGCATGAAAGAGTTGCTATTGTAGTCGAAATGCAAAGAAGTTTCAGCTTAAAAAAAAAGTAAAGCTCTATAGGTCTATTAGAAACAAGAAATACTATTGTGTTCCCTGCTGCTGTTATGCTAGCGTATGCTGTGCTGATCTTTTATGTGGATAGCATACATTTATTCTTTACTTCTATTTCTCAGTAGGACAACTGAATCCGGCCTTATACACCCTATATTTACATGCCTATAAATCTGACCACGCCATTAACCATGTACCAACAACAACAACAATCTTACCTTCTTATCCTTCCACCCAACTAACGGCGGGAAGCAGATCACAAAGGACAGGACCCACAGCCCAGCTATGAGGGCCTTGGCTCGTTTCCTGCTCATGATGCTGGGGTAGCTGACAGGGCGGGTCACAGCTACGTAGCGGTCGAGGGAGATGGCGCAGAGGTTCAGGATCGAAGCTGTGCACATCCACACGTCCACAGCTAGCCACACCGAGCACCAGACGTCGCCGAAGATCCATACCTGGAAAGGGATAGAACAAATATTTTAGCGTTGCATATGTTAATTGTTTCTTTTAAGCTACACTAACGCATTAGGCTCCTGTAATGTAAGATGTAAGTTGTGAATAAATAAATAAATCTTTGGTAAGCGGCCGAGATACATTTTTTGACTTCGGAACTAGTATATAATAGTATATATGCAAGATGTTTAGAAAAATTCGATAGTGTGATTCAGAATTTCGCGGCGCAATTTCTTGACGCTGTGACCAATGACATTTCTTAGTAGATTGAAGTAAAATATAAATGATTTTTTTTATATAATAGAAGAAGTAAACAAGCATGCAGTCCACCTGATGATAAATGCCCACTGCCGCCCAAGGCAACTTCAGTCACCTGGGGATCGGCTATAAATGCGTTGCTATCCTTGAAGACTACCTTTTAACGCCTCGGATAAGTATGACCCTTAACACACATTTTAATTACAACCTGAAGGTGGCAGAACCCTTTGTGGTTCGACTCCGGCGGCACCACCACTACACCTATTTCTGCCTAATAACAGCAGTATTGGGCGCTGCTGTGTTCCGTTTTGAAGGGTGTGGTAAGGGAGACTTACTTTTCCGAGTCGTTCCAGCTTAGTCCTCAGGGGTAGCGGCGCATCTGTGGACGACCTCAGGTAAGAATATCTAATCCTATCTGGGGTTGATTACAGATGTCCATGGGCGGCAGTAGCCACTTACCAACAGGTGGACTGCATGCTCGTCTGCTACTCCTATATTATAAAAAAAAACCTCATATCAGCATATTTATGCAACTAGCATTGCGGAGCGGAATCATACTTTGGTACTTATTATATGAAGGACGCCATCTATACAATTACTCTCGCATCTTTAGAGGAATTTTAAGTACATCCTTGAAATCTTATATAGCAATTATAGCTAAGAATATAAAATTAAGTATGAAAATTGCTTGAAGCTTCAAGATATAAATTTATTAGAGCGAATTTGGCCAGATTACATAATTTTCGGTCCCTCGTAAATTAGATTACATGGGAATTCATGATGGAAATGACACAAAATTATCGTGTACTTAAATACGTAATTATGTACATAATAATTCATCTAAATTATACTTTCATTGTACAGCAGGTATTTCGTAACGACAATGACATATTTTTTTTTTCATAAGTTAACAGAATAAATAGTTATATTATAACGAAAAGGAAGTTATGCTACTTCTTGTCATACTGTAATAAAAGATGTTAAATCATACTGTAATAAAAGATTATATTAAAAGTTTTTCAAATGTGTTAATATGGCGTGTTTAATAGCGCATATTTTTTTTACCAAAAATGTTATACGAGTTTTGTTTGTGTACTGATGGTATGTGGCTACTGCCGCCCGTGGGCGTAATCAACCTCAGATTGGATTAAAGTCCTGCCGGAGGTCGACCACAGATGTGTTGTTACATCTGAGAACTAAATAGGACCGCCTCGAATTAGTCTTCTTACAAAGTGGAACACAGCAGCAATTAACACTGCTGGTATAAGTCAGAAATAGATGTGACGGTAGTGCCTCCGGAGTCAAACCACAAAGTGTTATATCACCCACATAATATATACATAATAATTCCTAATACCAGAAGTATATTGCAGTGAATTCGCAGTTCCCTTAATAATTAAGCTCTCTCATTGTGTATACTTTGAAACAATAGGCCTGCCCCGGTTCATAGGGGATGTCGTGAAAGGCGACTAATGAAACTTTAGGGGTAAGGAAATACTTAACTAACAAAGTAAATTATAAGATTACTGTAATATTAACTTTATTTTATTCTCCGATTGTAGTAACAAACGAAGTGATGGTAAGTGACCACTGGCGCCCATGGACATCTGTAAACAACTCAATATAGAACAGAAGTTCTGGCTGATGCCGATTACAGATGAGTTGCCACCCCTGAGAACTAAGGTAGTCGCCTCATAAGACCGAAATGTAAATAACTGCTTAACACTAGACAGTAGACATATTATCTTATATATAAAATTCTCGTGCCACAATGTTAGTTACCGTAATCCTCCGAAACGGTTTTACCGATTTTCACCAAATTTTTATATGGCTATTCAGTAGGTCTAAGAATCGGCTTTTCATACCCCTAAGTGATAATGCAGCAAAACGGTTGCCGGGTCAGCTAGTATCATATATATATTGGTCCTATCACCTATCAAAGTATTATTGTATATAATTTTTCGTACTTAAATAATGCGGGAAAATGAAATATTATACTTTAAAAATACGAATTGAGAAAATTCACTCATTTTGTGCTGCCAAAAGATGCATCGCTTTGTCATCGTAATTCGTTTCCACATCAATCGGAGACAAGTGCCTTACTGAAAGTATTACAGGACTTTTTCATACTTTCGGATTTACGAAGGTGATAGAGCCTTATGAGTATGGAGCGATAAATTTCTCATAAAATAGACTATTTTCGCCGGATTTGCTTCGGGTTACAGATTTATTAGTTAGTATCAGTTATGCTGCCGCTATAAAACTGTAAGGTTTAATTAATGAATATTTGCTACAAATAAATGTTTGAATCCCAAGTAGGAATGTCTATTTTTTGAGTTTTCAGTCATTCAAATCATTCGCTTTCTCTTAAAGCAAATGATTTGAATGACTGAAAACTCAAAGTTACGAGTTATTTACGTCAGCCACAGATACCTCTGAGGACTAAGTTGGAACTCATGCTGTTATTCCCAGAGGGGAATAACAGCATGAGTTCCAACTTATTCCCAGAGGGGAATAACAGCATGAGTTCCAACTTAGTCCTCAGAGGTATCTGTGGCTGACGTAAATAACTCGTAACTTTTCTAGGGTCCATTACAGACGTCCAGGGGTGGCAGTAGCCACTAACCATCAGATGGGCTGTATGCTCGTTGGCTACTTCTATACTTAAAAAATAATGTGATTTTTTTTATAATATTAGAGTAGCAAACATTTGTAATCAACCCCAGATAAGATCAGAGTCCTACCCGAGGTCGACTACCGATGCGCCGCTACCCCTGAAGACGAAGCTGGAAAGCCTAGTAAAAGTATATCTCCCTTACCACCAAAACACAACAGTGTTTAACACTGCTGTTATTAGGCAGAAATAGGTGTGGCGGTGGTGCCGCCGGAGTGGAACCATCACCACCGCCAGAGTCGGAGTTCTACCAACTTTCCGTGAGTACCGTTATAAATCTATTATGTATTTCAGTGATTTTAGTGTAAAATAATAATGCACAAACTATTTTGGTACGCTTCAGTCTGCAACCGTAACAGTATCCATTATTGTAACCACAATTGAATTTAATCTCGACAGCATCTGTTACTTCCGTCTGAAGCTACTCTCGGAATTCGAGATGAATATTTTGGTGGTACGGTTACTGCATATAATGTTTGGTCGGTTGTTTAGTTGGTTGGATGTTAGTGATTGATTCAGAATGGGTTTACAGTTTAAATCGAAATTAAATCTTTGGTTTCTCATAATCATAATTTTTTGATTTATTCTCTGAAGTTCAGAGGATTTTAGAGTCAGGAATTATCTCTACTTTTTCAATATATAGGAGTAGCAGACGAGCATGCAGTCCACCTGATTGTAAGTGGCTTCTGTCATGGACATCTGTAATCAACCCCAGATAGGATTAGATATTCCTACCTGAGCTCGGTCACAGATGTTTATTTCTGATTCTTATAATTTATTTCTTAATAAGTAAAGGGTGAGCGACGTCTAGTGTGGATCACGGTAAGAGTAGCGGATGGTTAATAGCAGATAGAAAACTAATCAAAAGGGCTCCGATTGATTAACTTGGGTCATTTCATTACAAGATATCAACACCATCATCAGACCCTGGACATCATCTATGAGGACTAGGACTAACACTAAGTACTTTCGTACTTAGTTAAGTTATTAGTGCGGTAAGAATTCCACATAACCTTGCATCGCTCCACACGGCACCGGGTACCTTTTGAAGATTTCCCCCTCATGAACAGAAAAAAGGACTAACACTAAAAAAATCAAACAAACCCAAAATTGATGGATGCGACCGCATATTAACTTATTGCTTTCTTTACTTCTTAAATGAACCTTTATATTAAGTAGAATAAAGGTTCAGAGGCCAAGATATTTGAAACATAAATAAACCTCTTAAACATTTTATAATGTACATTTGGTGAGTAGAATTAAGTTAAAAAATAAGTACAGAGCAAAATACCCTGAGGCTGAAGAGACAGGTTAATGACAGTAATTCCAGTCAAATTAATTCGGGTTCCCTGGGATTGGATTAAAAACAAATCTCGTGTACAGACGAAGATTATTTCGACAAATATGAAACATTATTTTTTATATCAAAAGTGAGGTAATTATTTTCAGTGTTATCATCATTTTTGCCTGACTCAGGGCAACGTATCGAAAGTATTTATGTATGTACTGTATGATTTTAACTGTAATGTGTCGTTGGATTCGTGTAAATTGTGGGAGTGACATAGGCTATAATATTTTTAACTAAGCAGTCGAGTTTTTTTTTGTTATTATAATAAATGTCTTGTTGAAGGTAGTTAGACACTTAATGGACTCCGAAGATACTACCACTACACCCATTGCTACCTTATAATATACTAGCTGACACGGCAAACGTTGTGTTGCCATATAAACAAAAACATGTTAAGGTTAAACAACCCTTATCACTTAGGGGTATGAAAAATAGATAGTAGCCGATTCTCAGACCTACTGAATATGAATGTAAAATTTAGTGAAAATCGGTAAAGTCGCTTCGGAGGAGTACGGTAACTAACATTGTGACACGACAATTTTATGTATAAGATTTTTAAGCGCCGCTGTATTCGGGTCTACCAACTGTGGTAAGGAAGAGCTTAGTACATACGACGTCATCTACTATATACCATTGTTGAGCACGTATTTCCTCTCAAACTGAGGAGGGCCTAGTTCTGGTGGAATACGCGGGACAAGTGAGCATTAGTAGACTACACGCACTTTTGAGATTTTTAAACCAATTTTTATTGTGTACATTTTCTCACGATACCTGCATTGATATATAATTTCTAATCTGACATCTATACACATAACTTCAAAGAAATCTGAGGTGAGGTATTCGAACCTTAGACCGAGAAGCTGAACTTCGAACTAGGCAATCCTTTCACATTCTAGACTTCTATTCCATAAAACAGATATTTTAAATAAATCCGTCGATATAATGTTCGCTTTCTAAAGCCGCTACCAACGGAACGTAGGCACATATGAAACGCAATCGGCTGGGAAAATTGCGTTTGGTGCAAGAAACTCATTTACTTATAACTATTTTATTTAGTTTGTGTTAGGAGGTTACTTTTTCGAGGCTAGACAGCTAGTTCTGAGGGGTAGCAACGCTTATGTGGGTGACATAAAGTTATCTACTCTTATCGAGTTACAAATTCATCGGTCCACACTTATTTCTAATAACAGCAGTGTTAGGCGCTGCTGTGTTCCGTTTTGAAGGGTATGGTAAGGGAGACAGACTTTTTCGAGGCGTTCCAGCTTAGTCCTCAGGGATAGCGCATCTGTGTAGAACTTCAGGTGAGAATATCTAATCCCATCTGGGGTTGATTACAGATGTCCATGGGCGGCAGTAGCCACTTACCATCAGGTGGTGTGCTCGTCCACTACTCCTATATTATAAAAATAATCGGTTGGTTACAGTTGTCCATGGGCGGCAGTGGCCGGTTATTATCAGCTAGGCTGCATACTCCGCTCCCTTACTTTACTTAATTTATTTGCTAAAATAAAATTAGGTATTAAATGGGTACGTGTCCTATATTACTACTCCTATATTTAAAGAAACGTACTTTTTATATGTTTTTTTTTCGAAAATATAGTTTTAACATACATACATGTATATCTGTAATTATAGAATGCGAAGTAAATTAGTATACAGTCCACCTGATGATAAGTTAGTGCTACTCATAGACATCTATAATCAACTCCAACTAGAATAAAGTTCTGCCTGAACGCTGCTGTGTTCCGGTTTGAAGGGTGTGGTAAGGGAGACAGACTTTACCGAGGCGTTCCAGCTTAGTCCTCAGGGGTAGCGGCGCATCTCTGGCCGACCTCAGGTAGGAATATCTAATCCTATCTGGGGTTGATTACAGATGTCCATGGGCGGCAGTAGCCACTTACCATCAGGTGGACTGCATGCTCGTCTGCTACTCGTATACTATAAAAAAAAAGTCTGTTGCAGATGCTATTTCTTATCTTGCTCCTTCCGGCTCTAGCAAATTAAATAATTTATTTGTTGTAACCGCTTAAAAGCAACGATCTGCCCAAGGTTCTATTTTTCACTTCCGAAAGGAAAGAGATTATATATTGCGATTATAAAAAAATATGAATAACGCCGGCCGCCGCCGCCGGAAAGGAAAGAGATTATATATTGCGATTATAAAAAAAATATGAATAACGCCGGCAGCGTATACCTTGTACCACACTCAGACTCTTCCCGAGAAAAAAAAACACTATGTCATTGGAGTAGTCAATGAAAAACTCGAACAGGGGCTGTGTGCACTGATAAAAATAATGCATTAATATATTTTTTATAATATAGGAGTTGTAGACGAGCTTGCAGTCCATCTGATGGTTAGTGGCAAATACCGCCCATGGACATCTTAAACCCCAGATAAGATTAGATTCCCACTTGTCGGCCATAGATACGGCGCTACCCTGAGGACTAAACTGACTTGGAAAGTATGTCTCCCTTACCACACCCCTCAACAAACCAAAATACAGCAGCGCCTAACACTACTGTTATTAGGCAAATACAGGTATGGCGGTGGTGCCGTTGGAGTCGACTACATAGGGTTCTACCAACTTTAAAATCTGGTTTGTCAGCTTAGTCCTCAGGAGATAACAATGCTACTGTCACTCACAGATAAGATGTTAATACTATCTGAGGTTGCTAAGAGATATCCACGGGCAGCAGTGGCCACTTACCGTCAGGTAAATTGTAGGAATTTTTGCTATTTCTAATTTGTATAAAAAATACCGAGTTTAAATTAGCTATGCGTAGAAAAGCAACTGAAATTTTCTTATTTTTTAACCAAAAACCCTTCGCTACCCATACGGTCGTAAAGGGCACTGTAATAATATACGTAAAAGAGCTTGCACCAAAAAATTAAAGGTCGACGGACTAAAAGCATTCCCTCATTTGGAAAGGTAACTTGTTTTGCCTTCGTCTTTCAAATAAATTATACTAGATGGCAGTACACTCAGAAATGTTAACCCTTACATGAGTACGCTTCTTTATTGGGGTCATTGGATTTTTCTCTACCATGATCTTCAAATAACAATTAATTTTTTGAACTCCCTTACAAGTAGGTCCATTCCTAAATGTTTACTGTAGTCACTGTAGTTGGCTGTGCGTGTTGTTAAATCTAACATCATGTACCATGTATTAAGAACATCCGTGATCTTATAAAACCTGGAAATTTTGCCTTGAAAGCTCCTGCTCAAGCTCAAAAATCATGTTCATCCTTTCGCAAATTTTCAGAAGGCAAACTTTTCTCCTCGACAACTTTGGACTTATTCCAGAAACTGAAAATTCTGAAAATCCTGTATCTACCACTGAATTCAAATATGTATGTACATCATCATTATCATCAACCCATTCCTGTCCCACTGGGCACGGGTCTCCTCTCATAATGAGAAGGATTAGGCCATAGTCCACCGCGCTGGCCAAGTGCGTATTGGTAGACTTTACACACCTTTGAGATTCTTTTTACCCGACTGCCAAGGAAGGGTTATGTTTTTCGCGCGTATCTTGTATGTTTGTCTTTCTTTATTTGATCCAATCTAAAAAACGGCTGGATGAATTTCAACAGTTAAGGTGTCATTATATTTGTCTCAATGACCCGAGTGTCCTTAGATAGGTGTTAGTAAAAAAAAATCAAAATGGCGGATTTTTGGCGCGAAATAGTAACACATTTAAAAAAAAAAGTTAACCGAACCTATCGAGTAGGGTATCAAATGAAAGGAAATTAAACGGAGATTATAAAAACATATTTGTATATATATAAAATAGCACGATGACTGACTGACTGACTAACTAAATGACTTTTTCGTTTTTCAAAAATCAACGTACACCCTAAACCAAGGACCTTACAGTTCTGAAATTTTGCACATAGGTTCCCTATATAGCGTGAATAAGTACTAAGAAAGGCCTTTTGGAAATTCCACCCTTAAGAGGGTAAAATAGGGGAAAACAGTTTTTTTGAAATCCTTTTATTTTGAAGCAACAACTATAAAATTTTGTATTTGGCTTTCTGGACAGCGACAAGGACACACTTAGTTATCCCCCTCCGAAAAATAAACCTCTTAGAGGGTAAAATAAGGGTTAAAAGTTCATTTGAACAATCGTCAATTTTGAAGCAAACACTATGAAATTTTGTATCAGGCTTGTTGGATAAAAATAATGAAATTCTACCTCTAACGAGGTAAAATAATGACCGAAACTTTGATTTACTAAAGTTATATATTTTATAGACCGTAAATGGTGGATATTTTCGCGAAATAGTAACACGTTTTAAAAAAGTTAACCAAACCTATCGAGCAGGGTATCAAAATAAAGGAAATTAAGAGGAAATTACACATACATTATATGTATAATATATCTTATATATAAAATTCTCGTGTTAGTTACCGTACTCCTCCGAAACGGCTTCACCGATTTTCACCAAATTTTATATACATATTCAGTAGGTCTGAGAATAGGCTACTATCTATTTTTTTACCCTTAAGTGATAAGGGTTGTTCACCCCTATTTTTTGTTTATATGGCAATACAACGTTTGCCTATAACATATATACTCGTATAACACATCGAGATGACTGTCTGACTAAATGAGTGAGTTGCTGTGCCAGAGATCAACGCAAAGGGAAACCGCTGAACTTAAGCGTGCTGGAATTTTACACATAGGTTGAGCACTACGATGATAAAATAGGATAATATTACATATTTGAACATCTTTTGTTTTTGAAGCAGACACCTACTATGAAACTTTGTATTTGGCTTTCTGGATAAAAATAATGAAATGCCTATTTCACTGCTTTTGGAAATTCTACTTCAGCCCTTTTGGTGCAGTCGGGTTTTTGATTTTTTTAATTAATTACTTGTTTATAAATCTCTCAGGTATGCAGGTTTCCTCACGATGTTTTCGTTCACCGTTTAGCAAGTGATAATTAATTTCTAATATGCACATAACTTTGAAAAATCAGAGGTACACGTCTGGGATTTGACCTCGGACCCCTCAATCGAGAGACCGAGTTTCTTAACCACTAGGCTATCACTGCCATTAAATATGTTATGCTTAAATATGCTGCCATCCGCTACAAAATTTTAAAGTTACCCCTTATCGTATGGTTTTCAATTCAACACGTAGGTAGAGCTGCTATAAATAATTTAAAACCTGTTGAAAAACCGACCGAAATATGGTATATCCACTTAAGCGATGTACAAACAGAAAGGCACCAGAAATAGCCATTCACTCTGAACTCTATATCACTCTACTTTTACATACAATTCTTGATATGCGACTATCACCTCTATTCTTTTGCATTAAAGGTAAAATTTGCGTTCAATTGCAGTCTCATTAAAGTGCCATCAAAACTCTTATTCGGATTACTTCAAAGCAATTTAAACACTATTATCTTAACATAGAGTACACAATCATTAAACAGTTTAAATCAGCTGTGTCCCAAAGTTTGTGATCGAAAGTAGACTTTATTACCAGTGATTGAGAGTGTATTATGCAATGCAGGTTGTTTTAACCCTTCAGCTGCGGCTCTCGCAACGGTTAAGTGTCTAATTACTGAAATGATGGGCAGTTGTGAGGTTGTGATAACTTCATACGCTTATATCGATGATTATATTTAAGTTAAATACTATTTACCGTCGAGGTAAGTTTTTTTTAATATAGGAGTAGCAGCCGAGCATGCGGTCCATCTGATGGTAAGTGGCTAATGCCGCTCGTTTACAGATACGCACCCGTGAGGACTAAGCTGGAACGCCTCGGAAAAGTATGTCTACCTTACCACACCCTTCAAACCAGAACACAGCAGCGCTTAACACGGCTGTTATTAGGTAGAAATGGTGTAGATTTTCTCTGGTCGTCGGCCGGTGGTCGGCCACAGATACGCCGCTAGCCCTGAGGACTTAGCTGACTTGGAAAGTATGTCTCCCTTACCAGACCCCTCAACAAACTACAATACAGCAGCGCTTAACACTACTGTTATAAGTCAAATATAGGTGTGGCGGTGGTGACTCTGGAGTCGAACCACAGAGGTTCTACCACCTTCAAGACTTATTTAGGTTAGGACTTACAAGGTTATGTCTTTTCAAGAACAAATATTTCTGGAAATAGAATCACTGAAAGTGATAAAGGATTGCGAATGACAGGTGCTATTTCGGTCAACAAAAGCAAACAGAGTTTTATTAAAATAGAATAACTTCCTACAAATTGAGTGGGAGTTTGAGTTATTTGAAATATTTTATGTACAGTCAGAACCAAAAGTAGGTGAACAGATTTCTAAAATACACCCAAGCGTTTATAAATAGCTAAACATACCTGCACCATAATTATATGAACGTGTTTTGGAGCGAAACACGTGTTGGTGGTGGTATGTATGGTGGTGTATATTTTTAATTTTTGCATCTGCATGCATCCTTTGAGGGAGGGAGGGTGGTACATACTGCATGGTTTAAAATATATACCATCATACATATTTGTAGCGGATTGTTGCCAAGTATTTTTAATCTTAACTTAATATATGAACGTCGTCAAGTTTCAAAAGTAGATGAACACTACCCATGTCAAAAATAGCTGAACAATGACATATATTAGTGACTTTAGCCTTTTTGCACATGCGGTATTAAGCTATTTTCGACGTGTAGTGTTCATCTAATTATGATAGGTGTTTAGTAAATATAATCTGCTCATCTATACTAATATTACAAAGAGGAAAACTTTGTTAGTTGTAATGAATAGGCTCAAAAACTACTGGACCGATTTTAAAAATTCTTTCACTATTCGAAAGCTTTATTATCCACGATCCATAAGCTATATTTTATATTAAATATATTTGATAAATAGATTTTGAGGCGGTACAAAGTTTGCCGGGTCAGCTAGTGTACTAATAAAGCTGACTGTACATACAATTTTATTAACTGAAGGGTCTGTTTGTGATATGAAAATGCTGCTGATAATATCATAAGCTTGTTAAGTTATATTCTTTCATCGATGCATTCGGTGGTAAGTGCTTACTGCCCATGGACATAATGTAATTAATTCCAGATAAGATTACATTATACTTGAGGTCAGCGGTAGATGCGCCGCTACCACTGAGGACGTAATTATGTACGCCACGGATAAGTATGTCTCCCTTACCACACCCTTCAAATCGTAACACAGAGCTTTACACTGTTAATCGTCATCGTCAACCCATTAACGTCCCACTGATGGGCACGGGTCTCCTCTCATAAAGAGAAGGATTAGGCCATAGTCCACCGCGCTGGCCAAGTACGTATTGGTAGACTTCACATACCTTTGAGATTTTTTTATATATCTCTCAGGTATGCAAGTTTCCTCACGATGTTTTCCTTCACCGTTTAGCAAGTGATCATTATTTTTTTAATACGCACATAACTTTGAAAAATCAGAGGTGCGTGCCTGGGTTTTGAACCTCGGACCCCTCGATCGAGAGGCCGAGTTTCTTAACCATTAGGCTATCACTGGCCTGCCTGTTACACACTGTTAATATTAGGCCGAAATAGGTATGTCGCTGATGGTACCGGAGTAGAACCATAAGAGTTCTAAAACCTTTAAAATATATCTGATTAAGTCTTCCATTCTTTTCAACAACATTGATGGCTGGCCAAGTGCGAATTGATAGACTTCACATACCTTTGAATTTTTTTTTTAAGATTGAAGGTATGCAGATTTCCTCCCGATTTTCCTTCACTGTTTAAGCAAGTGATAATTAATTTAAAATACGCATATAACTGACTAGCTGACCCGGCAAACTTTGTACCGCCTCAAAATATATTTATCAAATATCTTTCATATAAAATATAGCCTATGTTACTTATAGATAATGTAGCTTTCGAATGGTGAAAGAATTTTTAAAATCGGTTTAGTAGTTTTTGAGCCTATTCATTACAACCAAACAAACAAACAAAGATTTCCTCTTTATAATATTAGTGTAGATAAATCCGAGTTGCGTGCGTGGGATTTGAATCTCGGACTCCTCGATCAAGAGGCCGAGTTTCTTAACCACAAAGCTTCCACTGCTACAAAATATGTGTAATGAATATAAATTTATTTCAGTAAAATAATATAAACGTGGGCGAATTTGCAACTGACAGACTGTTATGTTAGAAAATTAAATATACCTAATTTAGTATTCTAAAACAGCGTTTTTCACAGTCGCAAGTGTGTGGGAGTCCTATTATTATAAAGTACTGTTTCACATTTAAACTGATTAATTAGGGTGTATGTGAAAGAGACAGGCTTTTCGCTTATATTATTAGCCTAAGTGTGCTATTATAACCAACCATTTACAGTAATATCTCACTAGCAAAATTAATACGAATTTGTATATTGTAAGTAATGAACACATATAATTTAATTTACCAAACGTAGGTAATGAACTTATGAAGGGTAAAGTTATGTTAATCAAAGAGGAGTCACCTAATATTATTTATGGTTCTAAGTTTTAGATATCTGTCCGTCTGTCCGTCCCCATACAAGAACATTAAAAAGAAAATAAAATTTGGTAGTGAAACCCTCCATTTGCTAGTTCGTACTTGGCCAATTGTTTTTATATCTCCCATTAATTTCTAATACGCACATACCTTTGAAAAAGAGGTACGTGCATGGGATTTCAACACGGACTACTCGATGGAGAGGTCTAGTTTCAACCAGACATTGTTATATACTTACAAATGAATAAAAAATATTCAGCGCTTACAAATTATATTCCGATATTTTTTTAATCCATAACCCTAATGGAATAAGACCCGAACTGAGGACAATTCTATTATTTCCCTGCATCTTATGTAAGGTTTTAACCGAGACACAGTTTGCAATTTCTATTTCAACATAAGGCCATTGTGAAAACAAACAGTAGGTATTGTTCAGTTTTCGTTGAAATAAAAATTACTTGTTCGAAAAATTGCGGATTTAGTACCAAGATGGGTTTGGAATTCATATCCGCGGTCTGGAATGGAATTGTTTGCCTGAAAGTTATATAAATTGGAGTGGAATTTTTTGGTAACGAAATTATTTTTAGAGCCTCTCGTTTCCATATCGATTGTTATATTTTATTGCTATCAATACAACAATCCTATTTTGGTAGTATCTACAAATTTAATTATCAATCTTTCCAAGAAACTGCCATCGAAACTAACGCCAGAGTAAAAGTATGTTATTTTGCTAACACCTTTAAAAATATTTATTTATCTTTCCAACAAAAGTCTCTTTGAAAACATTTTAGTTCTCTTGCTGGCCTACATTTTTAGTAAGATTATTACGTCATTTTCAGATAACATTTTGAAAAGAGCTTTATAATCGTGATAATTTGCATAAGTGTGGGTCACAGATCTATATCTGTGTGGGTGCTGGATATTAAAGTTTCATCCAAATCATACATAAATGTACACAGCTTACGACTCTGAACAGTCATAAAGATAATGTAACTTAATGTTACATCTTAACTTGGGACAAACATACTTAACAGAATTTAAGATACGAGTATTATGTCAGTTGGGTTATTAATTATATTCATAGTTTGTGGTTCTAGCTTGAAGGCACCACCGTGAATACTCGCATTAATACCTACGAGTATATCTGCCTAATAACAATGTACATTATATTCTAGCTCGAAATGTAATGGCCTACTAACTTAATCCCCAAACGTAGTGCATCTGCTATTGATTGTAGGGCTAACATCAGATGTTCTGAACGTGACTGACGTATAATAGTTCCTCATATGAAGGTAGAACCCTTTGTGGTTCAACTCGTTTCACCACTGCTACACCTATTTCTACTCGTAGCAGTGTTCTGGTTTGAAGGGTGTCGTAAGGGAGACTTTTTTTGATCCGTACCAGCTCAGGCCTCAAGAGTAACGGTGCATCTGTGGCCAATCTAAGGTAGGAAATTAAATATATCCAGGGTTGATTACAAATGTCCAGGGGCGGCAGTAACCACTTACCAGGACTCATGCCCGACTGCTACTCCTATATAATAAAAATGAGTTTCTAGACGTACCTTGAACACTTCTCTGGTAGCAGAGAAGGGCAGCACCGCGACTCCGACCAGCAGGTCGGCGACGGCCAGCGACACGATGAACAAGTTGGTCACGCTCCGAAGCTTCGAAGAGCAGAGGACGGCTGCTATCACTAAGCAATTCCCTGCAGAAGAAAAGAGCATGGTGTAAAACGTTATTGTACAAGTTGTGTAATATATAAGGTGTAAAAGATCGCGTAAAGATATCATAGAAGAAGGGGCTGAAATAAACGCACTACTTAATATATAAAATAAACTTTAATAAAATCAAAGGTTGTCAAGACACACGGTTTCTCCATAGATTTAATATTATTTAGCTTCGGGGGCTTGCATCTATTAAATATATTTTTAAATAACTGTTAGTTGTGTAGGTTTCCTCACGAAACATACCATTTAAGCAAATTACAATTAATTTCTAATAGCCGAACTCCCCTACTGAGAGACCGAATTTTTACGAACCAAAAATAATAACCAAAGTCATTTATAAACGTCTTGCTTCAGACATACATAGCAACGCAATCTCTGTACCCTAATATTAATAAAATTGTAGGCCTCGAACAGGTAATAGTAAAAGTCCGCAATCAATGTGAATGCGGACCGATTACCGAGATAGTGATCTGGCATTTCCATAAATAACATGAAAAACCACGGACAATGGATATTGGGTTTCATTCAGGTAAAGTTAAGGAAAATATTGTACGTGGATAGTTATTGAGAAAGAAAACCTGGTACACTTTGTGATACTTTGTAGACGTTAGACAAATAGGAGTTACGGAGACAGCTCTAAGATTTTGTGACATTGAATTTGCATGGAATCCACTACTGACATAAGTGTACCTTCAAGTGTACCTTACTATTAAACCGGCACATCTGTATCAACCGGATAAAATTTCTATCTGACGAAGGCTACTGCTGCATTAATGCCTGATGATTATTTGGAATGTCTTTCTTACCACATTACTTCTTCTTAAAACATAGTTGTAGAAAGGAAAGAGCTCCACCATCATTTATTAAATCCTATTAAATTACAGCAGGTTTTTACCCCTTTTGGTATTGAGATAACTTAAACCCAAGAAATTGGGTCACATTTGACATTCGCCTACTATTGAGCTAAAAACTGATAGAAATAGGTATCAGGTGGTCGGATATCGTGCTATCATTTATTATAAAATAAATATCGATCAGTCTCCAACGATTGTAGCACACACACACGTCATACTCGATAATATTATGACGTGTCCACTTCGCGATGACGCAGTTGAATTAACTATTCAGAACAGAGGACATAAATTATTTTGTTTTGAGTGAAATTATTTTCAATTTTTGTTTAGAAAGCAAGGTGTAAAGGGCAGCTATTTAATTGCTAAAGAAAAAAATGCCTTCTTTTTGATATTGGACGTCTATGTCGACTTCGTATTATTCCTAAAAATAAAGGTGTGTAAAATAAACCTTTTAAAGTGCATTCAATCAGCATATACTTTTAAAGTTGATCTCGTCAAAGTTAGCAATTTGATAAGCAATTGCAATGAAGAAAAAATTGCAATCGTCATTTTTATAACATTAAATTATCAGACGAGCATGAGAGCGGCTTACCAGTTTGAAGACTAATTTGGAATACCCCCCGAAAGTATCTCTACAAGATTATCTTTTACATATAAAGACAGCACGTTCTTGAACAGTAATAAATTTAGGTTTGGCAACAGGTTAAATAATAGTAACTACAGTACTGCTGCGGTCAAAACATCTATGAAAGTTCCACTGTGCGTTATGGTAACAGTAGATAAATAACAATGTAGTAAAACATCTCTTGTTGCCTTCCATTGAATCCCTTATTCCAACGATATCCATGAGAGGAGCAAAAGCCATTCCAGGCAGACAGTAGCAAGTTATTCAACGTATAAAATACATACGAGATTACACGAAGCAGAAACGTCAATCGCATAAATTATTCACCCACCCTGCTTAGCTAACTTCTTTATTGAATTACCATCGAACAATATAACTTTTTGATTTGCTTTATAAGGTCAAACTTGGCATTCAAACTGAGGATATCTTTTCGGATTCCAATAATTTCGAAGGTCAAGCACCGCTTCCGTTATTAATCTGACGGTTGTTTTTTGACCGTTCTATTATGAAATATGGAATTTGTTTCTAACTTTTGATGTGAAACATCTATAGCCGCACGTAAAACCGATTTCTGGCGTGGCGACGCATGCCGTGGCGCACGCTATACGATGGTATATATATACAGTCTATATGCAGTAGTGTGTACGGTGTGGCGCCATGCGCAATCGAATTCAATAAATAGTCATCGTTATCTGGAAAAAAATCGTAATATTTTATTTTATCATTATGACATATTTAGTTCCTATCACAATATGTTCTTTTCTGCATATTACTTTAACAAAATAATGTCGATGTTTCACATCTGCCAGGCGTCCCGTGACGGCTCACATTTTTTTCAATATTTGATTTACAATAGATATTGTCTCCATTCCTTGAGAAGTCGTTTTAATTTAAAACTGTGTTTCTATTGCTAATCATTAGGTATTATTGTATATACTCGTGTGTTTTATTCAAAATGTTGTATCATTGTGAGTTATGGCTCCACATAAGGGTACCCTAATGTAACTGTAGATCATTTGTAATAGCTTCCAATTAATTAATATTATTATCTGCTGCATAAAATGTATCATATTACATCTAATTAAGATTATCTTTACCAATTTATCATTTGTTTTTGGAGGTCTATTGTTGTACATAGTCCATCTTAAGTTGGCATTACTTGTCGCCACAAGGCTATCGATTTTCTTTTATAATATAGAAGTAGCAGACGAGCATGCAGTCCCCCAGATGGGATGTCGCTACTGCAGCCCACGGACATCCCTAATCAACCCCAGATAAAATTAGATATTCCTATCTGAGATTAGCAACAGATTCGCCGCTACCCCTGAGGACTAAGGTAGAACGCCTCGGATAATTATGTCTCCCTTCCAACACTCTTTCAAACCAGAACACAGCAGTGCTTAACACTGCTATTATGATGTACAAATAGTCGTGGCGGTGGTGCCGCCCGAGGCGAACCACAAAGAGAACTACCTACTCTATCTTTGCATCCCTTTGGCACTTTAATATTCAAAATATTGTAACGGCACGTAAACTCCACATAAAGTGGGAACATTCGCTTGTTTTTATAAAACAACCGGCAACAGATGTCCGCGGCAGGTCTTCGGGAAATATTGAAAAACTTCTGAATAAATAAGTACCCGAGGAGTTGTTTGCAGAAATTGGAGCTCACGAATGTTTTTTGGTATTGATAGAAAAAAAAATCACGAGATTTATTTGAAACTCTCATCGCTTTTTTGATGGGGAATTCAAAAAACGATGAAAAAGTATTTGATCTATTGATATTTTGATACGGAGTAGGGCACTTGAGGCTGACTTTAGTTATCCCGTTACTGATATTCAAACTACCCATTGTTTGACCAGAATTTGACAATTTATAGTCACAATTGTCAAGATTTTTGGTACGCAAAACATTGGATAGATTCATTATTAATAATGGACGAAGGTGGATTACGTGTTCGAATACCACTTTTTCTACAATAAAAGAATTTAATTTCAAGTCACCAAACGGCTTATTTTTAGTGTTCTTAAAACAACTTATTGGCACATCATCAATCAGATCTTTAAAAGTTTTATGTATTTTCTCGGAATCTGGGTTAGTTGGTATTTATTTTCCTTTATAAATTTTTGGCGAAATTTGTAGGCTTTTTCCCGGTAATCAAATTTAAAAATAATCTTATGTGACAATTATTTATATGTTTCGTCAACAAATACTTCTATAGTTCTATGAGAGTCATCCATCCTGCTAGTTGATTTCTAGTATGATTTGTGATATCATAATCATGTATTAACGCAACGAGGTTTACCAAATTTTGCTGTTGCTATAGACTGTGAAGTGTTATTATTCTTATGCTATATACTATATGCATCTTATTATGCTATCGTTCTTCACTATGTGGCAACAGGTTTGTCTAAACCGTGACGTACCCGAGCGCGTTCTGCAAATCCTGGAGAATCGTAACTGTCACTTATGTTTTTCCATAGCTATTCTATGCTGAATTATCTGAAAAACTATTTGAACTGGTGGCCACTTTACTCTTTTTCATCGCTCGTAGTAACATGGTTATTGGTTTTTCATCCACATCAAATGGTCTGGCAGTCTTCTACGAATCGATATGCACATGCATAACCATATGAACACATTTTTTTAAAATATGTAATACAAAGAAGTCTATAAAATTTTCTCTCCACATTACTTTTATTTCGATCACGTTGATAATATATCGTCTTTATCTAACAATGCTTTTGAGTTTAGACGTACCAGACTACTCAAGTTATTCATAAATTCTTATAAAGCCAGACATATTTTTAAAACAGCAATTTATTCTAACGACTGACTATCTTCAGTTAGCAAAATGTGCAAAAATGCATCTTCAGTTTTACTTGACGAATTTTATTTGTAGCAAGTTCTTCTTGCCCGTTAAAAATATTAAACCAAATGTTTATTAATAACCGGTGCGTTTATACACAAATGTAGAAACAAGCTAGATACATAAATTCAACTTTTACTGTCAAAATAATTGCAACCTTTTTTCATATTAACAACATATAATCAGTGTTAAATATGATTTTATGGGTGATGTGGTAATACTGAATCCTATTCACTAAATGTTTCAATTTGGTCTGCAGGTAACAATTCGTCTATGGTACATTTCTGGTAGGTCTACAATCATATATTGAACGAGCTTTTGCCTGCGGCTTCGCTCGCGTTATGAATTAATATTATTAACTAAGAAGATTTATACAAACTTTCATCCCCTATTTTATCCCCTTGGGGGTAGAATTGATCAATACCCTTTCTTAGCGGATGCCTACGTCATCTACTTGCATGCCAAATTTCAGCCCGATCCGTCCAGTGGTTTGGGCTGTGCGTTGATAGATCATCTATGTCAGTCAGTCACCTTTGAGTTATATATAATTAGATTCATTATAGGTTTTCTAAGGCCGCAGAGGCTAATTACTAGTAGCTGCACATCAAACTTCATTGGAAAATATATTCTACTTTATTTAGGTTCGTTTAGTAGCTACTTTGCAATCAAACGTAAGACCGATAAAATAAAGCGAAAACAGGAAAATGTTTCTAAAAAGCAAACTCTATAAACGTACCTTACAAGCGGACGTTTATTTCATTTTAATTCAAAATGAATCCTCTTGGCATGCTCCAAATAATTCAACTATCTTTGCAGTAAAAGTTTTCAACTATTCATAAATCTTTACGGATTTCAGAAACAAGTTATTTCAATAATTTCCATTTAGAATCAATTCGTTTGCCGTCTTCATTCATTAAACCAAGTTTTGATATTTTAAATTCTACTTTAATAGTTTCAGTAATGTCTCCAAAATTGGCGAGGATCCAAAATGTACCGCATGCATAAATTTGTAAATTTAAATATGCGACACGGTAGCAAGAATTTTATTAAAATATGACATTGCTTTAATACTAAATCCGATCATAAAAAGGAAGAAAGTGTTATTGTAGTATTTTATAGTATAGATAGATGTATCAAACGAGCAAGCAATTCAACTGATGGTAAATGGCTACTGCCGTTCATGAATATCTATACATACATTCCTAGTTGATCACAGATGTGTTGCTGCGCCTAAGGACTAAGTTGGAACGCCTCAGAAAAGTATATATCCCTTAAAACAAAACACAGCATGTTAACATTGTAGACTGCTTCCCACAAGAGCGGTCCTAAAATTGAACCCTGTGGAACACATATTTCAAAACTAAAACATATTTAAATAAAGTGAGATAAATAGCTAATTTGTATGAACATACAATATGTAGAACCGTCTGAGACGATAATTTGGGTAATGCAAAACTTAAACAATAATCTAAGGAATACATTAGCGACGCTTCGCAGAGATCTCCTTCTCAACTGCAATTATCTCGAACAAACAGAAACTTGCTCCAAGACATTAGCGTATCCGAAATAAGGGTGCGGTTTGAGGAGTGAAGAGAAACGAGGATTTTTTTTTGAGCAGATAACATGGGCGAGGCTGTTATTCTTCTAAATAATTAATTCTTGGAAAAGCAAATTCTTGCATAAGAGACAATTTTTTTCATCTACTTAAAAGAGCCATCGTTTTTAATATTTTATTCTATCGCTGATAAGAGTTAAAAACTAAATAGCTCTGTATTATGTAAGATGTAAATACTTTCGGATTTTTTCATGAACTTTAAATAAAATCTCGGAATATTATATATTTCATGACAATTGTAATTTTCGGGAATATACTCGTAGCGAAACTTGTACAAAATTTATAGCTTAAATTTTCAAGAAACTGTTCCTAATATTTTACAAATCCTACAACATTATACGAGCACATAATATGCAAATGCAACATATCAAAGGCCTCTCAGTACGCAGACATACGTGAGTCACATTAATTCCGCCGCTGAAGTTAGCGCCATAAATCCACTGCGCTCTTCCTGCTAACATCCACACACTTGTCTCGCGGTGATATACTCGTAAGTTCTCATATGCGAGACTCAAGTTAATATTAATAACACTACATAGATACGAATGAAACTCTTGTATAGCGAAACTGCTTTATTATAACTTTTTAAGAGTAGGAGTTACTTCTTTTAGTTATGAGTGTCTCTTTCATAAAGAAACTGGATTATGCTAACTTTATATGCTTGTTGTAGTGTTAGTCGGTTACCTTTCTTGAATTGGTGTACTTAAATCTTTACAATCCTCATTGATTAACCTCAAGGAAAATCTTGTTTTTATTTAAGTGAATACTAGATGATCCGTTGGAATTCGTACCAACTAAAATGATTTATTTTAATGGGCATTCTGCGAACCTGGAGACATCGATGGACCTCAAAATGATCCGATTATTTTAATAGTTATTCTGCGAGTCCAGGAGGAGACAAAGATACAAATTCTACAAATTAAAAATCGTTACAGCCGTTCTTAAAGTATAAATGGCGAAACTAACACCATTTTGAACTTTATTTAATTTTCGCGATTTTTTTCCAAAATGTTTGCAAATCTCACAACATTATACGAGCACATAATATGCAAATGCAACATATCAAAGGCCACTCAGTACGCAGACATACGTGAGTCACATTAATTCCGCCGCTGAAGTTAGCGCCATAAATCCACTGCGCTCTTCCTGCTAACATCCACACACTTGTCTCGCGGTGACGTTAGTTCTCATATGCGAGACTCAAGTTAATATTAATATGCACTACATACATATGAATGTCTCTTTTATAAAGAAACTGGAATATCTAACTTATAAGTCTGTCGTAGTGTTGGTCGGTTACTTTTTACATGTTTGTATTTAAGTCTTTACAGTGTACATTGATTAACTTAAAGGCAATTCTTATTTTTACTTTAGCTAACTAGTATTAACGTTAGTTAATTACTATCAAGTTCACCGGGTTATTTAGTGATGACCCGGGGACTTCGTATCACCAAAAAAATATTTATTCTACGAATCCAGTTCAAAACAAATTCTACATATTAATAATCGTTACAGCTGCTCTTGAAGTATAAATGGTGTAACTAATACAATTTTAAACTTTATTTAATTTTCAAGAAACTGTTCCTAATATTTTACAAATCCTACAACATTATACGAGCACATAATATGCAAATGCAACATATCAAAGGCCTCTCAGTACGCAGACATACGCGAGTCACATTAATTCCACCGCTGAAGTTAGCGCCATAAATCCACTGCGCTCTTCCTGCTAACATCCACACACTTGTCTCGCGGTGATGTAAGTTCTCATATGCGAGACTCAAGTTAATATTAATAACACTACGTAGATATGAATGTATCTTTTATAAAGAAACTGGATTATGCTAACATTTTAAGTCGTAGATTTAGTCGGTTTCTTTTTACATTTTTGTGTAGTAAGTCTACATAGTCAACATTGAGTAACTTAAAAACAATACTTGTTTTTATTTTAGCTTATATTAGGATCCATTGAGCTTGATTAAGATTCATTGAGCCTTATATAAACTAAAATAAATACAAGAATTGCCTTAAAGTTGTATCTAGAAGCTAAGAAAAATGACTAGAACGAATGTTAAATTTTGTTAAAATTTACGATTACGGTATCTACTTTACTATTTTGAATCATATGAAAATGTCAACGTAATAAAGACATTACGTATATTAACGCTCATTTCAGCACAAAGTGTAGAATAACTATTTGATCGCGGTTCCCTTTGCGGTGGTAAATCTTTCGTGTAATTTAGTATTTACAGAGACACTGTAGGTAAATATTTCACGTAAACTGTACCCTATTCCGCTTTTAAACAGCTCTCTATGATTTCATGTATCTAAGAAAAGTATTCTAATAATTTCACCTTTGACGCGATATAAACATACTCGTATATTACATAGTCCGCGATCAGACATACTAATTAGTTCACAGAAGACAGAACTGGTTGGATTCAGAAGGCACAGGACAACTTAGAGCGATGCCAGTTAAGGATGTCTTATGTCCAGCTGTAGATCACTTTGAGCGTTGAAGGATGGATCAAGTTAAGAAATTGACATAGCGTTTTAATCTTGGACTCTAATCCTATCTGAGGTTGATTACAGATGTCCATGGACGGCATTGGCCACTTACTATTAGGCCGATCGCATGGTCAGTTGCTTCTTCTATCTTATATATAAAATTCTCGTGTCACAATGTTAGTTACCGCACTCCTCCGACGGCTTTACCGATATTCACCTAATTTTATATGCATATTCAGTAGGTCTGAGAATCGGTTACTATCTATTTTTCATACCAAAGTAAAAAATAATTCAAATAAAATATGTTAATTTAGTACATGGTACTGAAGTCGGCGCCTAGTATATTTCGTTGGATAATGATGTAAACAGCGTGTCCAACACGAGTAAAAAAATCCAATATGTAAAAAAAATCTTCGTAGACATACATTTAAAAACAAAAATGTGTACAAACAAAGCACTGAAAAGAAACCCATTAAAGGTCCCGAAAAATCTGTCGCATAAACGAAACCACCACCATTTAATATTTAGTATCAGTACACAACATTAATCATGTACATTCACTTACATAACGTGCCTTACCAAGCATTGTTATTTATAGAGGAAGCCCTGAAGTGGAAATCATTTTTCCGGAAATTGCTTTAGTGAACGCCAACAAAGAAAATGATGGAACATTTAAAAATAGGCCATCTTAAGTGAAGTGATTGGGAAGTGGTCAGCGAAGACATTTAAATGCGAATAACTAAAACTCATTGATACTAATAATAAAATAAGTAAAAACGGTTTTATTGAAATAATAATAATAATAATAATAATGTAGATAATGTACTAAAACCTAAAAATAATTTGACGACCCACGTGGCGGTCACCATACCGATCTCACGCGCAAGAGGTCCCGGGTTCGATCCCCCGCCTAGACGATACAGGGAATCATAGCGTGGAGCTGTGAGTAGGAAGCGTTTATTATTTAATTCCCTGAGTAAATATGGAAATACTACACCACATACTAGATAAAGTTCAATATAGATATCTATTTCGTAGACCAGAATCGTGATAATGTTTGCTCGCCGCTGTGCTATGCGAATACCCTACAGAAATCCTGGCCACCGTTATTCCCAGTGCAGTTGGAAGGTCTCAACGTCGTATTTATTTATTCCGGCGAGTTGGTAGACTCTATAAGTAGATTACGTAGGATGGAAATGTTGTCTATCGGCCGCTATCTTGAAAAAGGGCGCAAATCATTTTCAAACTCTATCAGGCAAACTATTCGTCACACAGAGAATTTGAAAGAACAATTTTATTATCGTCTCAAATTGAATTATCTACAACTTTGCATCTATATTTTTTAAGCTATTGCATAGCTTCTATCGCGGGCCTTGAGTATGGAGACCGAATCCAGAAATTCCGTAACGAAAAAACCTAACACCCCCCACTCCGACCGGCACAGCGGTGATACATTTTAGTAGCGATCTGTGGCGTGTGCGCCCCGGGGCCAGTTGACGGGTCAATGACTTTTTGCGTACTGCATAAATAAAATAAATATATAATTGTAATTGCATAAGTTGATAAAAAATGCTATGCAATAGCTTAACCGCGGCAGTCTCCGAGTGCCACACGTATTTTTTGTCATAAAACCAAAAATGTTATACGGATAATAGAAATTTGGGAAACATTTTTTGTAATATTTTACAAAAAATTGATCACTGTTCTATGTGTACAACTTGTGTACACCATTTGTGTATTTAGAATGTAAAACCCTTTCTGGTTCAACTCCTGCGGCACCACCGCCACACCTATTTCTGCCTATTAAGAGTAGTGTTAAACGCTGATGTGTTCTGATTTGAAGGGGGTGAGTAAGGGAGACATACTTTTCCGAGACCTTCCAGCTTAGCCTCCAGGGGTAGCGTCGCATCTGTGGCCGACCTCAGGTAATAATATCTAATCCTACCTGGAGTTGATTACAGATATCCATGAGCGGCAGTAGCCACATATATTAGGTGGACTGGATGGTTGTCTGCTACTCCTATACTATAAAAAAACATCCTACAAAAGTCCTGGCCACACTTATTCTTAGTGCAGTTGAAAGGTCTCAACGTCGTATTTATTTATTCCGGCGAGAACGTAGACTCCATTAGTAGATTACATGGGGACTTGCTTCTAATTTAATGTATCTTGGAAGCGCTCCGAAGACCTGTAGCTTGCCGGCAATAAGATAAATTGTTATTTAGAAATCTTCGCTTTGCTTCCGAACGGTAGGTCAGAGTTGGAGTATATTTCTTATTGAGTATGCGAATTTGAAGGTAGAACTCTTTGTGGTTCGACTTGGGAAGCACCATCTCCAAAACTATTTATATGTATGTTGAAGGTGGTAAAACCCTTTGTGGTTCGACTCCGGCCGCACCACCACCATACCTATTTCTGCCTAATAACAGCAGTGTTAAGCGCTGCTTTGTTCCGTTTTGAAGGGTGTGGTAAGGGAGACAGACTTTTCCGAGGCGTTCCAGCTTAGTCCTCAGGGGTAGCGGCGCATCTGTGGCCGACCTCAGGAATATCTAATCCTATCTGGGGTTGATTACAGATGTCCATGGGCGGCAGTAGCCACTTACCATCAGGTGGACTGCATGCACGTGTGCTACTCCTATATTATAAAAAAAAATGCTTAATAACTTGTTAAGGGCTGCTGTGTTGTAGTTCGGGGGATGTGGTATGGGAGATTTATGTGAGGCGTTCCAACTTAGTCCTCAGAGTAACAACGCATCAGAGGCCGACTTCAGGTCGGAATGTAATCCTATTTGAGGTTGATGATGTCCAAGTGGACTGCATGTTCGTTTGATTCTTCTATAAAAATATATTTTGTATCACCCTACTGGGCTGATCTTTCTACAACTGTTAAAATGTCCCACATCTACTATTTTTAAAAGTTTTATCCATTGTTATATAAATGGTCTTTTATATGTAGTACATAATAACAACAGCCAAACTTATTTATCCTCCATCAACAATTAGTACGTACTATTAATGATTCTAGTTGATTATTATTAATTAATATCGTCGATTGAAGTATTATATTACCTCATTAACAATGGTATCCAGAATATACACTATGACCATTACCGCTACTATTCAAATTCAAATTTAATTCAAATTTACTTACCCAAAGAAGTGCGTTTTGACCAGCGCAGTGGACTGTAGTTGTAGCCTAAGGCCCTCTTACTCTCAGAAAAGAATCATGTGTATAGGTTGGGACAGAAATGGATAAAAAAAAAATCAAAATGTATTTAGACGTAAGCAGTCCATGCCAAAGAAAAGGTACATACCCACGAAAATTTAACCATTCTTCTGCCATAATCGAGCAAAAGAGTTAAATGTTCTGTTGTATAATTTTTAACCCTATTTATACCCGAATATTCCTCTTATTCTCTTTGTAGAGCCTCTTAAATCGCAAAAAATAATAGAATAACCCTTTATTTTATGAGAAGCTTAATTAATTAGTGTACATTCCACGGTAATTGAACGAACGAATGATCAAAGGCAACTTCCCGCTTGCAAACGGCGTAAGTGATATTGAACTAACAACTGAAAACACTGCTTCTTACTCATGACTTCGCTTGAATTGACACTTGGTTAATTTAACCCGTTCACCAAAGATAAAGGTCTTTTTTGCTCTATGATTTTTTTTTACATTTTCTAGATTTCTAAATTAATTTGCGTGATTTTTTATTTTTTAATATATTAGAGAGATTTTTTTGTATTACTAGCTGACCCGGCAAACGTTGTGTTGCAATATAAATAAGAAAAATGTTAAGTGAACAACCCTTATCACTTAGGGGCATGAAAAATAGATAGTAGCCGATTCTCAGACCTACTGAATATGCATATAAAATTTGGTGAAAATCGGTAAAGCCGTTTCGAAGGAGTACGGTAACTAACACTGTGGCACGAGAATTTTATATATAAGATGATGACGAAAGTAAACATTGAAAGGATTGTTCCTTCAATGTACGAGCGCTTCTTTGAATGTGAGTCATCATACTGCTATTATATAAAACAGTTTAGTATAAGATAAGTAGATACACGACTCGAATCGCAAAATCATCTCTTTACTATTTAGTTTACTATATAGAAACCCATTAAATAATCTTCATCCTTCATTTAGATGTTTGCTTAGCCGGTAATCGAACTCGAAAACTTTTACATCAGACCGATATGCCACTCCAAGCTCTACGGCTACCTACGTTGTTTCTACTTATACCGTACTCCAAGCTTCACACGTCACGTGATATTCGATCTACCCTCTAATTATAGCGAGCATCTGTCAAGGAAAACTATCAAAGCCTTGATCAAAGGGGTCTTCGAGTGTTATCGACACACCCTTTGTTAGTATTAACGTGTGTTTCGCAATGTTCAAAGTGCATGCATATGCCTTTATTTTACATGAAATACGATACACATCACAGACCTGTATTTGTTTTGTACCCAACACACAGTACACATAGTATGTATGTAGAATTTGATTTAATACACTTTCATTTACTTAATTATATTGTGTAAAATTAAATTCAGTTTTTTGCATAACTTATCTATAACTATACTGCAATAAGTCCCCATAACGTCTGTTATAGTACTCCGGAAATGTCTAGAAAGTCTATCAATCTAACCCAAGACAATAATATCTAATGCAAAATAACATTGATAATAACTGTTTGACAATACAGTACATTGCCAGGCGCGAGAATGGCAAGCATAGCAATGCCGTACCTATAACTAAGTTCTAATTACTGCAATATTTGCAATAATGCTTTAACAATATCTTAGTCAATGAGAGCAGGGCTAGTGATACTATCGATTTTAGTAGCCACTAACCCCAATAGCCACATACACAATAACTCACCAACAATAACCAGCATATCAACATTCACAATAACTCACCAACAATAACTACACACACAATAACTCACCAGCAATAACCAGCACATCAATGAGCGCGAGCACGGCAAGGCTGGCGATGCTGGCGGGCTCGTCCCAGCGCACGTCGTCGAGCAACGCCGCGCATGCTGTCACGTTTAGCGCGCGCATGATACGCGCACGCCCGCAACGCCGCGCGCGGGCACGCGCGCATCGCCTGTCACGCGTCACGGGCGCATCGTTCAGTGGGGCTGGAAAGAATTAAGATTATATAAGAACATCGTTATTTACTTGTCATCTTGGTAGGTAGTCCCTGTAGCTCTGGGACCAGAATAGGGCTACGGTATTCTCTGCCTGTCGCAAGAGACGACTAAAAGGGGCTTCCGGGGTTGCGGGCGGCAAGAGTGGGAGCTCGAACCGCCCGGACAGCGTCCCCAGGAAGGACGGCGATATGTGTGGTCACATACCGTCGTGCACACCAGGCGGTGTGGCTAGCGTCACGCTCAACTGGGCGTGGCCTGATGGGGCAACGCGCTAAGAGGACTCCGGTTGCGTTCCTCTGGAGATCCCGGAGTCCTCTACGCAGCGCCGAGGACGGCCACCGGGGGGTTTTAGTGCGGTAAGAATCCCACATAACCCCGAGCGGCTCCCACGGCATAGGGTACTTTTTGAATGTTTCCCTCTCGTAAACAAAAATAAAGGTAGAGCTTGTTGTTTAATTCCAGCGGCATCACAATATCACTTATCTTTAAAGGTAGTAGAACTCTTTGTGGTTTGACTCCGGCGACATCACCGCTACACCTATTTTTGCCCAATAACAGCAATGTTAACGGTGTTTTCTTGTGGTTTAAGGGGTGTGGTAAGGAAGATATACTTTTCCGAGGGGTATCTAGGGCCGACCTCAGGCAGGACTCTGTTTTTATCTGTGCTTGATTACATATGTCCATTGTCGGCAATAGCCACCTTTGGATCATCTTGAATAAGTATGTCTCTTTCACCACATCCTTCATACGACAGCGTTTAACACAGTTTTTATTAAACAGAAGTAGGTGTAGCGATGGTCCCTACAGACTCAAACTACAAAAGATTCTACCCCTTCAAAACCATTAACAGAACATATTAATACCAAGAAGTTATAAAATTAACAATCAATTGTAACATAAACTGTTATATATATAACGTCTATCACAATTCCGTGTCTATTTACAGTCTCACTGATCCATTAGCGCTAAAACCAGAGTGCTAAAATGGTGTTAAGTCAAACATGAACAGATTGTGTGATTCCAAACACAGTTCTCGTGCGGGCTCAGCCGTCCAAATGATAGCATTTATGTACACAGATATAGGCGTAAAATGGTGTGTGGTGCAATGTATGGGATCCAGCGTTTTTATAGGCTGAATATATTTTATTAATATTTTTATTACCTTTAATCGTGGTTATCCTTTTAAGTTCAAGCGTTTCAGAATAAGAAGGGTTACAATTAGACCATCAATTTGACAAATAGATAGATCTGTTTCTAATACCGTTGAGAAATAAGGATAATTCTTAGCTATGTGATTTTCCTAATAATGCAAACTTTATTAATTCGAAAAAACATTAATATTTACAATTATAATTAAACTTACAGAAAATTAAAAGAAATAAATTAAACTATAAATATAAAACAACTTATTTACAAAATTTACATATATATAAAAATGAAAAACAAAAATATAAAAACAAAAACACTACCATAAAAAATTGTCACCATCACTGTCTTTGGGCAAGGTTCCCAAGACGCTGGCAGCATTTCCTCTCTGGATTGCTATACCAATCCTTTGAGCGAAATGTATGCCAGCTCTCGGGTCCCCAGAGACGTCGACCAAACGAGTTGACAGCTGTTTAAACAGCTGCCAAGCATCTGGACCCCATGGACCCAAAGTTTCAACACCAAACGCCACAAATATATAGTTATTGCATAAACTAATATATTTACGACGCTTGGTACTTTCAGCAGCTGTAGCCGCCGCCCCCGCGCCAGAGGAAGACGCCTGGAGGTGAGAAGGAGCCAGTGTGTCGACACACGTAGCGTCCCACACTAGCATCCTCCCCCTCTTCCAGGGTATTAACGTCATACCATCGGGCCGCTTGCCATCGTCACGTGCGAGACCATTCGGCTCTAAACAAGCCGGCACGGCACAAGTATCATTTTCCTAATGATGTTTTATAAGTAAGATATATTCATTCTCATTTTTTGCATATAAAAATCAGAGTTGTGGTTAGAATTTATTAGAACTGCAATACTGTTCAATAAATCACTATCATCACAACAATTTTCGCATAAGTTGACAATCAAATAGGAAAATCTGGTACCATAAGACACATTCACTATTTTGAGTCGTTTCTCCTAACCTTCAGAATAAAAATGCACCTGTTATCATTTTTAACTATTACATATTCATTTTATGGTAACATCGGATAAATAAATTAATAGAAAGAATATTTTTTTAAACATGTTTTTGGTACGATGCTCTAAAAAGAAAAAAAAATAAACTAAACCAAGCCCATAAAATTACATTATACGATTTTCATGATATAAACGCTTGCCCCGCTGCCGCTTATGCCTTACACCACCCAGGGCCACGATCAGTCCGCTAATTAACTGTCCCAGGCCTCTCAGAGGCTTTGTTTAGCTCTCTAATTGCTTTACCAAACTTCTGTTTTAGCTCGTATGAATAATTGGCGAGCTGCGTGTTTGAATCCCAGTGTAAGCCAGAAATGGGTTTGGAAACCACACAGGTTTGGAGGTTTCATTTTTATCTTTTGTGGCAGCATTTGTGATATAATATTTGAGTACTACCTCTGATTTATCAAAGTTATGTGCGTATTACAAAGTTATTATCACTTGTCACAGTGGTGAAGTATAAAATCGCGATGAAATGTATGCCTGACAGTTCTTAAAAAAAATGTTCTAAAATTATGTTAAGTCTACCAATTTGCACTTGGCCAGAGCGATCGATGACCTAAACACTGCGCAATTTGAGAAGAGACCCAGCAGTTCTTAAAATTTAATCATGAGACCTAATGTACTCGTAGCAAAGATAGTAGAAAAAAGACTATGCCGCTTAAGTTCATACATAATTTCCTACGTTTTTAAGATCCACAGTTTTAAGACCAAACATTTAAGAAAGAACAGTGCTTAAATATTACATTTATCGTCAATTTATTTTAATAGGAATGTTATGTTTAAGAATAGTAACATCTGTAATTTAGCTGATAACTAAGTTGGACAACAAAAGCCGGACCCGGACAATGTTTAATCGCTTCAAATTGCTTCAATTGTGATTAGTTAGGGTTATTTTGAACCGTTCACGAAGTAAACGAATAGACACCTAATCCGCACAAATTAAAATAGTAGTGGCTATGATATTACAACTTCATATTCTAAGCTTATTTTCCTTTTATGTAAATAAAAGTTATGTCCGTACAAGTCAATCATAAAAGTGATTGAGCGGATTATGGAGGAACTGTCTCTTACAATTAAATGAATTAACCTCAAGAAAATAGATACATTAAATAGCTATAAGATTTCTAAATTAAAACCAATAAACTGTACCCTTACCATGAGTTTTTAAAACATCCCACAATTTTACGTTACGTTTACTAATCCATTATTCTGTTCCGTTTGGTTCAGTAGACTGAGTAAACGTAACAATAAGTAAGTGCTAAGTCTTTTTGTCTGACTCACATGTTCGCAAAAAAGAGAGACAAAACATAAAGCGCCATTTTGTCAATTTAGACATTTAATGTTACGTTACTGACACTATAGTTCTGATATAATCCGCTAGGGGCGCTGATTGGAATTTGTATGGGCAAATAAGTAAACAAATACCAAAACAGTCATATTTGTGAAAACGTAAAAACTTCTGGTAAGGGTACTGATACCGATAAACCGGCAGTGCAAGACTGCAAGCGAGTGAAAGAGCAAACAATAAAAATTCGTGAAATCGTTGCAGGGTTACAAATATCTGAACGCTGCAATTGAAAATTAGCTTACATTGTATTTTTATTTTAAAGGTTATTCTGTTATTTAGTCATACTCATTTTAACTATTACGTACTTTCATTTATTATTTTATTAATTAGTATAATTATGATAGTGTATAGATAATTGTGGTTTACTTGAGATCTATTTAATTAAAATATTTGCAGAATGTATCCGGGAGTCTATTATTTTACAACATCTTTATTTCCAGCAATTATAACAGGTGTGTTAATTTTAACTAGTTGTATCAACGCCGTTATAATTAAAACAAAATATTAATGGCTTTTGCAGTGCATTTAACTTTTCATGCATAACTTGATCAATTAATTGTGCATTTAAAATAGGTGATTTTCAAAATAGCAGTTGTAAGTTTATTTTTGGTAGTATTTTTTATAATATTGAAGCAGCATGCAGTCCACCTGATGGTAAGTGGCTACTGCCGCCCATGGACATTTGTAATCAACCCCAGATAAGATTAGATAATCCTACCTGAAGTCGGCCACAGATGCGCCACTACTCCTGAGGACTAAGTTGGAACGCCTCGAAAAAGTATGTCTCCCTTACCACACCCTTCAAACTAGAACACAGCAGCGTTTAACACTGCTGTTGTAAGACAGAAATAGGTATGGCGGCGGTGCCGCCGAATCGAACCACAAAGGGTTCTACCACCTTCAAATCAGTAATCAACAATTAACATATGTAATCAACGCCTGATAAGGTTAGATTCCTACCTGAGATTGGCATTACATATGTATTGTTTATTTGTCGATAATTATTATCAATATTAGCATTATTAATCAGTAACTCTATCCGCATGCAGAAGTTAATGAACTTGCCATGATTATTGTGTACTATACAGATGTATATTGTATATTGTTGTTTTATACAATTATTGTACAGTACATGGTGTCGATGTAGCAGTATAGATATCGAGGTATCCGCGGTTCGAATCCCAGGCACGTACCCCTGATATTTCAACGTTATGTGCGTATTAAAAAATAATTAGCATTTGCTTTAAACTACATACTTGAGAGATCTTTAGAAAAGTTCTCAAAGATATGTGCCAGTCAGTGTAAGTTTAAGACCAATTCGTACTTGGCCAGCACCCTCCATCCCTCTCACATAAAGGAGGGCCATGTCCGGAAATGGGATAATAATGTACATATAATACATCATGTACATCTTTAATTAGCCCCATATATGTAAAACAAGGGTTCTATCTGCAACCGAACACAAACGCGTCACCTCTCTTAAGAATTAAGATCGGGTGATACACAAGTCAATCATTGCTGATTGATTGTATGCTCGTTTGAACATCAATTTTACAGAAAAAAATGAGATTGGAAAGTAAACGTGACGTCACAGCGTCGATTAAACTCAAGCGTCCTCACTCACTTCCCACTGCTCTTTTACTCTCAATCGTAATTGGAAATCAAACCACTTGTCGTATCGCGTAATCGGAAATGGTATTAGATAAATGGAAAAATTAAGCAGCTATTTCTATCTTTCAGTTTTTACCCGACTGCAGAGGGTAATGTTTTCCGAATATATGTTTTGTTTTTATAGAGAAGATGATGAGCAATGAGTATGCAGTCCATAGTAAGTGGCTACCGTTGCCCATGGGTATTTGTAATCAATATCAAATTTAATTTTTTTCCTTACGTCTACCACAAAAGTGTTGCTAGCCCTGGACTACGTTTGAACGCCGCCTTAGTATATTCTTCAAAGCAGAACATAGCAACGTTTAAAAGTAATGGTTTTGAGCCGAAATACTCGTAGGTGTAGCGGTGGTGCCGCCGGAGTCGAACCATGGTTCTGCCACTTTCGAATAATAACCTATTTTTATTTATTTTATATTAACTGGAAACTTAATAGTAAAACTTTAGTGTTCTTTGTGCAGTTAAACTTTTTTAAATTCATTATGAACAGTTTGAAAACATTAGACACAGCTTAACCACTAACTATACCTCAACTAATCTGGATTGGACGTGGTGGAATATGCTCCAAACTTCTCATTGTGGGAAACACATGCCTAGCAGTGGGCTACAAAACATCTAACACATTTTTTGAACACTATCAATTAAAATTGTACCAACTTTTTAATCCCTATGATTGATATTCAACCCGTCATTCCTACCTGGATTTTTAACTGTTAATCCTGTTCCTATATAAATAGACCTAACAACTAGTTTAACCAGTCACTCACTAAACTTCACGATAAAATAACCATTTTCTAGTATATCGTTATCAGAAGCAACCGAGATACTACTAGTATTTATAGTCTATTATGAAAATGATTATTACTAGGTCTAAGGTCACGCTAATTGTTTTGTGATGCTCCTTGTTTACATATATTTTATGATGTAATTACGTTTGTATTATAGCATGGTATATTTAGAGGTGATAACTCAGTGGTTGAACCTGTCTCAGCGGGTCCGTGGTTTGAATACCAGGCCTGTAATCTTTGAAGATTATAATTATGCATATTAGAAAATAGTTATCACCCAATATCTTGCTAATGCGTCTAAGATGTCACAAGTAAAGAGTGGTGTAATAGTAAATGTAATAAATGCCATTTGAATTTGGATTTAAGTATTGTTGTAACCTATGAATTTTGATATTGGAGTCAATTCCAATACCGTATATGTATGCAAATTTTCAAAAGAATGTAAGTACGTATTATACTATAACGATCGAAAAACATATTTACGATTGGTTTCGTGAATGCCTGCAATTTCAAATTTTAAAGGCGTTTTAAGCCAGGAACCTAGGCAGTGTGGTATCTATGACCTAAGCCCTTAACAAATGGATGAATAAATTTAGAGTGTTCAATTTCACGCAATAAATGTCAGAAGCCGGAATTAAACCCAGCCGAGTTTAATTACAAATGCCTAGACCAGCGGTTCCCAACCAGTGGTCCGCAGAAGCCAAATGCTGGTCCGCGAACAATTTTAAATTTACCGGCCCATTATTAAATTTAGCCGTTTGAAATTACATTAATACAAAACTACAAAAGTTTTATTAATATTATAATTTCTTTTTATGTATGTTCTGAGTAAGTTTTTCATTAAAAGTTAAAGTTTTAGTTTGATTATTACAGAGTATTTTTACTGTACCTATATAGTGGTCCTTGATCAAGAAAAGGTTGGGAATCTCTGTCTTGGACCATCATTTCCTAGATTTAACTGCCCTGTTAAACTTAATCTAGGGTTGAATTCACATTAAATAATAAAATAGTTTATACCAACGCAGTTTTGGGTTATTCAGCAGAATTAATCAGATAGAATTCCATTTCGAATAATGCCTGAAATACTCCAATTACAATTTTTTTGTACTATTTTGGAAGCTTCACTGTCGAAAGTTTATTTGCCGTTACGTTATCATCTGTTACCAAAACTACTATGGTATAGGCAATCGTTTCTGGACCAATGATCCATGGACCACTGGTGTGTTCTGAAATTGCTCTCAAAAGATCATAACTTATCTGCAATGTTGAATAAGTACTCGTGTTTTATAGATACTACTAGACGTCGAAATTGGAGGACGTTTATTGGCCGACTTCAGAGAGGAACACGAATTTTTTTAAAATAGTCAATGTGATGAAAAGCCTAAATCACTCTGGCTAGATCGAAACTTGTAAGAGATGTCAATTATAAATGTATTCCTGATTGTAACAGGTGTGTGTTGCGCACCCTTCACACCAAAACACATAACATTGTTATTATAAAGCCAAAATGGGAGAGTTATGTAGCAGGGCCCTGTAGTCGTGAGTGAGAGACACCACTAAGAGGCAGTAACGCAGATTAGGCCGCTTCTAATTATAATAATCAGAAGGTTCGAGAGGATCCAGATCCAATAAAATACTTGTTGCTTCTTTGAATCGTAATATCGGAATGGCTTATTCAAATACTTTTTTTTCTATTTTTTTTTATAATATAGGAGTAGCAGACGAGCATGCAGTCCACCTGATGGTAAGTGGCTACTGCCGCCCATGGACATCTGTAATCAACCCCAGATAGGATTAGATATATGGACTTTGAAGGTACGCATGACAGGAAAATATTTATGACACGATAGGGTGCAACGATCACGTGTGCAAGACTCGCGTGTTCGTACACACGTGTGACAAGAAACAGACCCTTGGTTTAAAATTTCGTTTATTCCTATGAAGATTTTAACAGCCCTATTTACGTAAAGTTGATAAAACTGTAGGCATTTCTTTATCACCCGTGATAGACGACTTGAATACTAAACAAAGATAGGGCTTTTTATAGAAAAGGGGTGTAACTTAACCTGATTTTTAACAACAAAGATATTCTAAAACTATCCAAAAAGTCATCTTCAGGTTTATTTCGTTTATATGATATTTTGGTATTCTAAAAGATTTAGCGGGAACTTTTGCGAAGAACAGCGATCTTGCAATTGGCATTTAAGATCAAGAAATTTTAAAGTTGTAAAACACTGAAGGTATAATTAAAGAGATCAGTAATATTATTTTACTACCCATAGACATTTGTAGATCTAATCAACTCCAGAATTATGATTTGTTACAAAGTTCGTAAAATATTGTTTTATAACGCAAAAAATGTAATGTAATGTAATTAAATGTAGAAGTATACTACCATGCAGTGCATCCTATTGTAAGTGGCTACTGTCGTACTCCTCGTCCGGACATCTATTATCAACTCCAGATAAGAATAGATTCCTATCTGAGATTAGTTACAAAATATGTTACAACTTCTGAGGCATCAGTACCCTTACCAGGAGTTTTTACGTTTCCACAAATATGCCCATACAAATTACAATCAGCGCCCCTAGTGGATCGTGTCAGAACTAGGAAATCGTATGGGCCAATACGTAAACAAATACCAAAACAGTCGTATTTGTCGAAACGTAAAAACTCCTGGTAAGGGTACAGTTGTACCTCGGATAATTATGTCTCTCTTACAGGCTACTCTTAGGCGGCTGACACTGCACACTAATAGTAATACATATACTACGAAGCCGAAACAGTAAGTGACGTAGTCTCAGTATAAAGAGGTCTCTTACAACACAAACTTAATAGCTAGAGATATATTCCCATTGTTTCAAAGGATATAAATTACGTGTATGTTTATGAAGGGTGTCTAAGACCCGCTAATGTAACGTTAACCGGGTTAAGACAAACGTATATCCGTTTGTGCTTCGACAGTTTAATTACTCGGGTTTACTGTTACTGCTTGGCTTGGCTCTAGTTAATGAGGTTTTGAATCTAGTGGATGGAGTAAATAAATAGACTTCTAAACTACTGTGTTGATAGTTATACTTTTGATTGAAATGTTGTTAGCAAAACTGCGGTGAATGAAGACTTAGTTACAATTTGTATGTTCCATTGATGAATACATCTTTTCGAATACCTAAGGAAGTATTGAGAGATTTCTTGCCATAGCTTGCTTTTTCCCCATAGTTCCAGGACCAGAATAGGGCTACGGTATTCCGTGCCTGTCGTCAGAGGCAGACCCTGAACGCATCAAGTTTAGAGGACTACGCTTGCGTTCTGTTGAATATATCGGGGTCCTCTTCTCAACGCCGAGTACGTCTACCGGGGGGATTTTAATTTTAGTGCGGTTAGAATTTGCTCCCATGGCACAGGTAGATTTTGAAGGTTTCCCCCTCGTTACCAAAAAATAACAAATAAAGCCTCCAGTTTAGAGACTGCTAAACAATTACCACGATCAAATACTTAGCGGTGTATTGGCGTGCCCTCCAAAGGACAGAAGCACTCATAAAAATCCACTACCACCCATCTAACTGGCAGAAGTTTACTTTGCAAATCAATTAGCACTACTAGTCACGAAGTTACTGCACTTTCTTGATTAGCTTATTTATATAATTCAAATAAAGAATTATGATGATTATGATGACCATGATGATGACGATTACAAACTACGTGGTTACGCTTTGACTTATTCCTTAAGTTTTCATAAATGTATTACGTAGCTACTACATGGTACTGGAAACGCTAGTGTTTGTATGTATCTTGTGTTGGTCCTAAATAAATAAAGTTATGAATGAGATATTTGAATGAATGAGTCAGTCACTCAATGAATGTCCGATCGGACGACTGAATGAATGAATGAGTTAATTAATGAACGAACACATGTTTGAATGGAGAAATGAGTTTATTAACATACGAATTTCATTTAATATATTTTAATAGAGGTTTTAATGAATACCAAAATATGAAACGTAGTAGCAATAATGACTCTACGGTGTTGACATTAACTTGTTGTAGAAATTGTATTGACACAGCAAAAAAATGTAGAATTTCTCTTAGATAAGTATAGATATCTCACCGCCTTGTAATTACGGAAGCCATTAAATGGTTCAAACGGCTGACAAATGTGTCAGCCATTTAATGGCTGTCATGGTGTAATTTACGCGGAACAATGCCGACATATGCAGTTGGTGGTGAAAAATACGAAATCGAAGTAAAAGTGCGGAGAAATATCGTTTCATTCGGAAATTATCTAAAAACTAAATTTTTTAAATATTTTTCAAACGCGAAAATAGATGACAGTGACAATTTCAATTGTCAAAACTGGTTACATTTTCTTGTTAGGAGTGAGTAATCTTTACTAATCTATGGTATTACTATGAAAAGTAAAATATCCATTGATAGATTTTTTTATAATATAGAAGTAGCAGACGAGCATGCATTCCACTGATAAGTGCCTACTGTCGCCGTTGCACATTTTTAATGAACCCTAGACAGGATTATGTTCCTACCTAAGTTTGGTTTCAGATGCGCCGCTACCCTTGAGGACTAAGCTGGAATGCCTCGGAAAAGTATATCTCGCTTACCACACGTTTCAAACCAGAACACAGCAGCGTTTAATACTGCTGTTAGGAGGCAGTAATAGGTATGGTGGTGGTGCCGCCGGAGACCAACCACAGAGGGTCCTACCTTCAAAAGCTGTCAGGCAGTCTTGAGCTCTTGCCATTTCCTCAATTTAGACGAATCCAAAGACCTCATACGTTAAAATCAGTAGAACCGTTTATTAGGCTGTAGGCATACTAAAACGCATAATTCGCTAAAAATATTACCGTCCACACGTCAAAAAAAAACTGAAAACTGTGTCGCGAGCGGTCAGTCCGTGGAAACGGACCCCGGGGAGACTTCAGACATCTCGTTTAGAAGAGATATTGTTCGTAATTTGTTTAATTGCAAGCTCGAATCTTTTATAGCCGAAGTTTTTGTGAAACACCGTTTATTTTTAAGCGATGGGTAATTAAAAATATATTTCACTGTCCCTTAGTAAGCATTTATCTTGCAGGATGAATAAAGAAAGAAAATTTTACGAATTTTTCCCAACGTGTTTTAATTTTTGAAGTAATAAAATTAAACAAATGCGTACAATAATGTATAGCTAATGTAGCATGTAGCTAGGGGCATAGCAGAAAAATATTTTTATAATTTAGAAGTAGCATGTAGTCCACCTGATAGTAAATGGCATACAACATGGGCACCTAGAATTGGAGTATTTTCTTTAGATAGGATTAGTTTTACCTGAGCTTTACCAAAGATGCATGCTTTCCCCTACTCTCACTCTTTCAACCAGGTAACGTTAAAATTGCTAGGTGACGGTGGTGCCTTTGGAGTCAAAACATGATGAATTCTGCCAACCTTAGGCTAAGTTTAGATCCGAATGAGAAACCTAAACGGGTCCTAATTACTATCACTAATAAAATTTGCAACATTTATTCATAAATATGCACATTAATATTACGACACAAATATTTTTTTCATTAAAAGTTCCACAAAAAAAGATCTACACATGAAATATTAAAACATACGAAATAACATAAGCGCGTTTGATTAAAAACCAATGCTTTCAACAGAGCCCACAAAGGTAATCGGGCAATGATGCAAATACGAGATTAAATCTATATTTCCATCCGTTTTAATTAAGTTAAAAGGATTCGTACGAATTTAATAATTGTTAGTGGAATTAATTGATGACGCAAATAATATAAGTTATGTTTTGTGGACGAATGCGGTTAGCGATTAGTGTGATGGTCACTATACCGTTTGATTTGAGAGAGAGGTTCACAGAGGTTTGATCCCAATAAATACTAGTAGCTATTAGTTGTTATTGTTGTCAACTTATAACTGACTGAAAGCTGGGCACGGGAGACGTAAGAGGAATCAACGCCACAGTCCACCGCGCTAGCCAACCGCAAATTGGTAGACTTCACACTACTTTCAGAACATTTTAAACAACTCAAAGGTTTCCTAACGATATTTTTCTTCACCATAGCATGTGATGTAAGCACGTAACTTCGAAAAAAAAGGAAAAATTGTGCCTGGGATTGAAACCTCGAACTTCCTGTAACCTGTATAGATCCTTAAGCTATTAAATAGTTGCCGAATAGTTTAAAAGCAGTTTAAAGCAGTTTTATCTACTACTTAACCGCTAGAACCACCAGTTGCTCAAATTATTGTAACTAATGGGGCAGCCTAATTTGTATCTTTTTAATTTTGAAAATCTGGTAAGCACTTAAAGGTAATAAAAGGGTAAATGTGTGTCATTATGTCATCATGTCATTTATGAACTTTCAAGGGTATAATTTGATTTTTAAAGCTTTACCAGGGATTAATTATTAAAATACGGGCTATTCAGGTGAAATTCAAATGAATATACAATTTTGACGGATCAAAGATTTTAAATATCGTGTGTTACAATTTCCATTTTTAATTAAAATTGGTAACACCGATCTTTGCGATAAAACCTTAAGGTCAAACAAGGATTAATGTATGTTAATTTTTGCTCCAAAAATAACTGGATTTACGTACCTTCTGTAACCTTTAACTGATGTGGGTGACTAAAATCCTCTTAATACATATTTAAAGTAGGTAATTATTATAAGTATTTTTATATGTATAGTCTAATTACTGGGCATATATTTTTTTTAGCCGACTACGAAAAATGATTTTCGCACAAACGCACGCATGTCTCAGGCTTTGGCATGTCTTACAACTCAAATGGACTGACGAATTTTAACTTACGAGATGTCGTTGCATTCATGGCAATTGTGGGCATGTGGCCACATTACTTACTTTCGTTCTCAGTTAATTATTATATATTTTTTATGATCCTATATCATATATACATATAGTAACAGATTTTCTTTTTTTTTTTTTATAATATAAGAGTAGCAGACGAGCATGCAGTCCACCTGACGGTAAGTGGCTACTGCCGCCCATGGACATCTGTAATCAACCCCAGATAGGATTAGATATTCCTACCTGAGGCCAGCCACAGATGCGCCGCTACCCCTGAGGACTAAGCTGGAACGCCTCGGAAAAGTCTGTCTCCCTTACCACACCCTTCAAACCGGAACACAGCAGCACTTAACACTGCTGTTATTAGGTAGAAATAGGTGTGGCGGTGGTGCCGCCGGAGTCGAACCACAAAGGGTTCTACCACCTAATGAACATGCGGTCCATCTGTGGCTACTTCCGCCCATGGAAATCTGTAATCAATAGGCCTGATTGAATGGGATATTCCAAGCAGAGCACAGCAGCGGTTAACAATGTTGTTATAAGGAAGAAATAGGTGTGGCGGTGTTGCCGCCGGAGTCGAACCACATAGTTCTACCACCTTCAAAGATTTTAGAACGTGCCTACTAAAGAGACATACCTTCGAAAATCTTCGCGTTGGTTTAAACTACATCGATAGGTAAGAAATGGATTTTTATACCGAATTTGGTAAACTAAATCGAATGCTCCCCGTGCCCGGGTCTGCCCGAGCGTAACTGCGATCAGCTGAGCTGTAATTGAAAATGGGGGCGGCGGTGCCCGACGTGGGTCATTCGCACAAGTCAGGCCAATTTAGATATCCATTTAGTACTCCGATGGATTTAATTCCTATCCATAATTAGGTTTTGTTTTGCTGATGGAATTGGGGGAATTCTGCTGGAGGGCTTCTTCTTAGATTAGGCTTATAAGGACGCAAGTTTGTAAATTGGAAAATGATTCTATCAGCCCTTTCAAGGTCATTACTACAATGTTACAGAAATATGAAGTTGGGAAAACTATCTTTGGGGTTCGTCTCCGGAGGTACTTCGGCACTAGTTTGAAGGTATGTGTATACTTTATACTCCTGTCTAGAGTTGATTATAGATGTTCAATCTCCAAAAAGCAGTGATAAACTAATGGTTAAGAAACTCGGCCTCTCGATCGAGGGGTCCGAGATTCAAATCCCAGGCACGCACCTCTGATTTTTTCAAAGTTATGTGCGTATTAGAAATTAATTATCACTCGCTAAAGGGTGAAGGACAACATCGTGAGGAAACCTTCATACCTGAGAGATTTATAAAAAATACTCAAAGGTATATGAAGTCTACCAATACGCACTTGACCAGCGCGGTGGACTATGGCCTAATCCTTCTCATTATGAGAGGAGACCCGTGCCCAGCAGTGGGACAGTACTGGGTTGTTGATGATGATGATGATGAATGTCCATTAGCGGTAGTGGTCACTTATGCTAGTTTGCCATATTAATAAAAAAATTCGTAAACGAGTCGTTCCTTAGTAATACAGGGTAGCAATACTTTTTCCAAACTCAGGCAGAGTAATAATAGAGTTTTCTTAGTAATAACTATCTGAGGGAGATTAAAAATTTCTATTAGCATTAGTGGTCACTAAGTATTAAAATGATGCTCTTTTGTTACGTATCTTATAAAAAAAAAAGTGAAAATATTCAAGTTTATTTGAATAAAATTAATCCATTATAATTATTTCAGTGTCTGACAATGTCTCTATTAATAGAAATTTCTTCAGATAAAGAGCTTTTTGGCTTGTATTGACATTGATTAATTGGTTTTATCAATCTTCAATGCCATTACTGACAGCAATGGTAGCGAAATACAGTGGAATTGACACGCTCCATTGAAAACCTCTTTACACTATCCGATGCGATTATAAAGTCGTACGACTTAATTATTACCCGACTGCGGATTGGACTCATTCTTTGGCACTTTTTTTTGAGCGAGAAACCTTCAAAAGGTACCCGGTGCCGTGGGAGCGACACGGGGTTACGTGGGACTTTTACCGCACTAAAATCCCCTCGGTAGCCGTCCTGGGCGCTGCTCCGGGATCTCCAAAGGAACGCAACCAGAGTCCTCTTAGCACGTTGGCCTGTCGGACTCCGCCCAAGTGAGATTGTATCACCACACCGTCTGGTGTATACGACGGAATGCGATCACACATAACGCCCTCCTTCCAGGGATCGCTAGCCGGTTCGAGCTCCCACTCTTGCCGCCCGCGACCCTACAGCCCATACAATATAACTTGACGGATTTTAAGCATAATATGAAGTGTCGAAGTTAGGAGGTGTCGAGTAAAGGGTGAGTATTCGTCTGAATTGTAGGCAATATTTTTAAGCAGTAAGATCTTCCATTTTAAAATATGTCTCTACTTACAAGCTCTTATTTAACTTGCTTTGTTAGCTCGTAAGTATGTGAGGGTTAAATCTTAAGACTGTGCTAATTTTTTATTAGTGACGTCATTTTATTATGGCGGACGATGCTTTTCATACAGTCCCATGTTATTACTATCAATTGACAGGATTGTGTGAGAAGAATACAAAAATCCAAATGACGGTACAAAAATAAACGGAAAAAAATATTTTAAATATAAATTTGCGGGTTTTCCGGTTTACGGTGCCGAATTCGTGTCGTATCGTAAGGTATGAACATTTAACGTAGTGTAAGCATCTTTTGTTAATTAATTGATTGCCACCATTTGTCTTCTTAAGAGGTGAACGGTGTCGAATGGACGGAAATATTTTATATTTCATTCATTTAATAATAAAGCCTCGACAGAAATAAGATTTATTTATAATAAAGGCGAACAAAACAAGCATTCAGTTCTCCTGATGCCATTGTCACTCAACGACATCTATGATCAACCCTGTGATTAGTGCCCTACCTATATTTAGCCACAAACGCGTTAAAAATTAAAGCCATGGCAGTGGTAAAATCTAAACTGGGATTTTAAGTTAAGCTAGGTGGCACCACCGTCACATTCTACCTTATATTTAACAGCAGTGCAGTGTTAGTGATCTGATTCTAAGAGTACTAAGAGTGCTAACATACAGCAAAAAGCAGTGATAGCCTAGTGGTTAAGAAACTCGGCCTCTCAATTGAGGGGTCCGTGGTTCAAATCCTACCTACCGCACCTCTAATTTTTCGAAGTTATGTGAGTATTAGAAATGAATTATCACTTACTTGTACGGTGAAGGAGAACATCGTGGGAAACCTGCATCCCTGAGAAATCTTAAAAAAAATAGTTTTAAAAGTATGTGAAGTCTACCAATTTGCACTTAACCAGCGCGGTAGACTATGGCCTAATTCTTCTCATTCTAAGAGGAGACCCGTGCTCAGCAGTGAGACAATAATGGGGTGATGATGAAGATGAGATGTTCCGACCGCCATAGTCCTCAGGGGTAGCAACCTATTCGTAACTTCCTCCAATGTCATTTGCCGTTTATTACAAATGTCTATAACCACTTACTGCAGAAGGACCGCATGATAATTTACTACTTCAATTCCATAAAAAAAGCAAATGAAGTAACGACTGGCAATCACAACATTTAATTTCATTCGTCAACTCGCTCAGACGATGCTTGGCGCGGCGCCAAAACTATCGTACAGGATTACTATGCCTTTGTAATATTTCGTAAGTAATATTTTGACTCTAGTGCTTTGACATTGAGTCTGTTTCATTTGTTTATTAGATTTACTTAGGTTTTGTTAAAAAAGTTTGGACATTTTTTTAATTTGTTAAAAAATGAAGAATATTCAACTTTTATAATTTCGTTGTACCTGTCTATTTGCCTAACATAGCTATTGGACTTATGGAATAGAGTGGAAAAACTCAACATTGTTCACCAGCACTACCGCCATAACAACAGTGTTAAGTGCTGCAGAATTTTAGTTCGAAGGGTGTGTTAAAGACGCGATAATTATGATGTATTCTAAATCCACAAGGGTAGCAAGTTAGCACTGCATCTGTCGTCAACGTAAGGTAGGACAATCCTATTTGTAGTCATTAAAAAAGTCCATATTGTCCATAACTACCTACTGCATGGTTATTTACTATTTTTATTCCATAAAAAACATGCAAATAAAATAACTTCTTTAAATTCCGTAAATCTACGAATGAAATAACGACTGGCAATCACACCATTTAATTTCATTCGTCAACTCGCTGAGACAATGCTTGGCGCGGCGCCAAAACTATCGTACAGGATTACTGTGCCACTGTATTGTTTTGTATTTTGACTCGATTGTGTTGGTATTTTAAGTCGATTTGATTTATTTATTGGACTTTCGAAACGCCTGTGGACTTCCTATTTTAATAAAATGGAAAAGATTTGAAACTTTATGATTAATTGGTTGTTTCCGTGTGTCTGTCTATTATAGCCATTTGACACACAGACTAATGTGCCCAAAACCAACATGACACAAAGACGTCCAAAAGACAAAGACACAAACACCCAGACCCAGAAATAGAAACCTTAATTCATCATTTACATATATACTCGTATGTATGTCTGGCCAGAAACCGCTGGCTTCAAAGGGCATGGGACCGGTTGGAGTGGCGCCAATTAGGGGAGGCCTATGTCCAGCAGTGGACCTCAAAAGGCTGATGGATGGATGGATGATGTCTGGCCGAGGATCAAATCCGGGCCCCTCTGTGCGTCAGACCGGTATAATGACCGCTCCGCCTCGCGCGTCGTAAAAAACATGCAAATGAAATAACGACTGGCAATCACAACATTTAATTTCATTCGTCAACTCGCTGAGACAATGCTTGGCGCGGCGCCAAAACTATCGTACAGGATTACTGTGCTACTGTATTGTTTTGTATTTTGACTCGATTGTTTTGGCATTTTAAGCTGGCTTCATTTTTAATACTTTAGGCGCAAGTACTTAAATCTGTTATGTATATTACAATATTATCTTTTATATATATATTATATATATTATCTTTTCTTTAACAAAATGGTGAAGAATTTGAACGAATAAACAAACAACCATGTAGTCCACCTGAAAGTAAATGGCTGCCACCTATGGACATTTATAATCTCAGATCTGATTAAAGTCCTACCTGAGATAGGTCACAGATGCTACCCTTAAAGGCTAAGTTAGAACACTTCGTACGAGTGTACGTGACCTTACTCTTCAAATCAGAACTAAGAAACGTTTATAAGTGCTGTGTTATAAGCTGTTAAAATGTAAGCTGTATCTTCAAAGCTAAAGCACATGACTTTCTTCTACCTTGAGAAGAAATCCACATTAACGTTATTATGATTATTAAATTAATGTGACATTATGGTGACAAAGTTGTAAAGACAATTATGTAGGTTAACTATAAAACTATAATTTTCAATTTAAAACAGCTGTTATTGATCCGCAATAGGTGAAACGGTAGTGCCTCCAAATTTACCCCAAAAGAGTTACACTCCAAAATCTATATTTTTAACCTGCTTCACTGTGGGGGTAGCGACACATCATATGAGAGAAGATTCCCGCTCCGTAGTGGGGCAGTGACTTTTTTATTATATAGGAGTAGCAGACGCGCATGCAGTCCATCTGATGGTAAGTGGTAACAGCCGCCCATGGATATCTCTAATCAACCCCAGTTAAGACTATATTCTGGGGTCATCCAGAGGACGGGCACAGATGCGCCGCTCCCCTGAGGACTAAGCTGGAACGCCTCAGAAACTATGTTTCTCCAGGATCTCCGACGGAACACAACCGGAGTCCTCCAAGCGCGATGCTCCGATCGGGCTCTGCCCTGGGGGAGCAGTTTTCGCTCCTCCCGCACCATCTGGTGTTCACAACGCTATGCGACCACACATACCAACGTCCTTCCCGAGATCGCTTACTGGACATCTCGAGGTCCCACTCTTGCCGCCCGCAACCCCGGAAGCCCCCTTTTAGTCGCCTCTTACGACAGGTAGGGGTTAACGTAGCCCTATTCTACTCCCGGAACTACGGGGACAAAGTCTCACTGAGGGGGGTAGCGACACATCATCTGGAAGACGATCCGCGCTCAACAATTGAACAATAGCAGTCTGATGATACATATAGCCTTCAAATAGCTATACACGAGTGTGGGCGGACCCGTGTATAATTTAGCCCTGCACAGTGATCGACTGGCGGTTATCGATTGCATACGGCCTTGTTTTCACTGCAAACGGTTAAAGTCTACTTATACTTGAACTACTTGGGCTTTGTTTAAGTTTCTTTTCGTTTTTATGCACTTATTAATGTATAAGATTTTTTAATTGTAAAAAATCATATTTTAGACTGAAATTATTTAGACAATCCATTTACAATTTAATCGACATATTTATTTCGACTGAAAATACTTTTGATCCATTAGCCAGCTCGGTGAAGGTCGTCTTATATCGGGATCTTTTGCTTTAAAAGATGGCCGATGATATAGTGAAGTCTGCTACACATGCGTTGCTAACTACGACTAAGTTGGAATGCCTTGTGTTGTGTTACAGTTATAAGGAAAATAAAGTGTACGAGATAAGGTTAGGTTCATTTCCTAAATTATGTAAATTTGACTATTCCCGTAAGATTATATTTGACATTGACATGTACTTAAATGACGACGTACTTAATAAATAATTTAACATGATATATAATTTTTGCACGCCCAATGTCGTTAGAACAGAATGCTCGTTATTAATTTAAGATTGTAAAAATACTATGTCTAGCAAATAAATGATTTGATTTGATTGGATGTGATTTATATAAATGCTGATTGCTGGTGTCTGCGAAGTCGAATCACGATAAATTTTACAATTTCTTTTAAAATCGTTACATTTCAAATATTCAATGGTTAATGTCACTCGATATTGAATTGTCACTGAAGGCGATGGATATTTGTCATCAATACAAATAGAAAAGACGACCAAATCAGAGGTAATCGTAATAAAATTAACTATTAAAATCTTTAGTATACATCGCTTTTTATAACGCCATTTTTAATTTTATCGGCTATTGCCATAAAACGTTTAATTCACAGGCCGAATAATTCCTTATTTACAGGTCATTAAATTTGAGATTTAGGTTCGATATGCGGTAATAAACGGAAATAGGGAATTTTAGTACCTACACGCAATAATTCATTTCGATCCCTCGAAGGTTACATGTTTGTGGTATGAACTTCGACCTTGCATATGAGCTTGAAATTCGAGTATAATTACTTAAGAATTTTATGTGAGAGTGGTTCTTTACAAAGGCGTAATAAGTCTATCAGTTAATACAAGAAGTCTCCTACTGGATACAGGCCTTTCTTAAAAAATAATGTTCCCCACTAAATACCGAATTTGGAAAATGTCACAATTACCTTTGGTAATTGCATTAAACTCAGTCTTAATCGAGAGACGTCACGTCAGAGAATCCACGTCACGCCAATATAGTACGTAATTTCATGAAGTACGTACTACAATGGCGAAAAAAATGTTGTGAGTTCAAAAAAGTTCTCAAAGGTGGGTGAAGGATTTGAGAACCAATTGTCACTTAGCCAATGCGGTAATCTATGACCTAAATCCTTTGCTTTGGGCAGAGGGATCTCACTCTCGAAAGGTAAGTCTGCTTCACATTTGAAACAGTCGCGGCGGTAGCTTTCTGGTTGCACTACACTGGCTCCGCCACCTTAAATTTAGTCGTAGGTGCTCTGCCACCGATACATATAAATGTACCAAATAATCAACAATGAAAATCATAGAAACTGTTCACTATTCGTCCACGTTACCACATTTGCATGTGGGGCGTACAGTTCCTCTTGGGTATGACGTATGAATGGGTGCAATCATGAACATCTTGTATGAGAAATGACAGGAATTAACAGGGGATTACAGCTTCTGTTCAGATCTTAAATACATGTATGTGCTCTTATGTATGTGCCTGTAAGATAAAATTTCTGACTTATTTTTAAGAGCGCTTGTGTGATTCATGTTTCGAGGTTCGAATAAGAAAAAGAAAATTATAAAAAATTCAAGTGTCTATCTATTAGGGCTTCACAGGTAGAGCCCTGTGACAGATGGACAGACGGAAAAATGGACAGACAGCGAGGTCTTAGCAATAGGGTTCCGTTTTTACCCTTTGGGTACGGAAACCTAAAAAAATAATAAAAAATTTAAATATTTTTTTCGGCAAATTGTATAACATTATATAATAGATGACATTAATAAAATTTACAATTAATTTACACACTAATATAAAAACATAGATAAAGGAAAATAAAAAATCTTTATTCGCAATCTTTTGGGTAGAGTTAAAAAACTCAGAAAGAAAAGTTGCAAAAAAATAAACCACAAAAACATGCAAAAATATATATTTAATAATGAGATAAAACCTATTTTACAAAAACTACCTTATTAGAATTTCATCGTGAAATGTTGGTATCAAATCAGGTGACATTTGAACGAAAATTAATTAAAACAGAACACACACTCGTCTTCTTAATTAAACTTTTCCCATCAATTATGAAAAACGTTTGTTTAGTCACATTCATTAATTTTTGGACGAGGAATACTAAATTGTTATTAACACTACAATATATTAAATTTTGTTGATAAATTTTCAACGTAAAGTCTACCAAATCGCACTTAGCCAACGTGGTGAACTATGGCCTAATCCTTCTCGTTCTGAGAAGACACCCATGCCTAACAGTGAGACAGTAATTATGGTGACATTAAATTTTACTTATCTAAATGTTAAAAGTGATAGAACTCTCTGTGGTTCGACTCCGAACGCAACACCACTACACCTGTTTCTGCCTAATAACAGCAGTGTTAAGCGCTGCTGTGTTTCGGTTTGAAGGGTGTGGTAAGAGACACATACGTATCCGAGGCGTTCCAGCTTAGTCCTCAGGGGTAACGACGCACCTATGGTCAACGTAGACACGCGTATATGAAGCGTTCTAACTTAGTTCTTAAAAGCAGTATAGTTAGTTAATTATAGGTAGTAGAAGTAGGGTTGATTACAATATCCCTGTAGTTCCGGCGTCGGGTACCTTTTGAAGGTTTCCCCCTCGTAAACAAAAAAAGGGTTGATTACAAAATGCCCGTTTCCTATTTCAATTTTGTAAGAAAATATTTTAAAGAAAACCATTTAAATTGTTTTTAAACTGGAACACTTAAACAAAATTTTAAATTGTAAGGTCACTTTATAACTATACAAGTAACAATATATAAAGTTTACAGTTAAATTAAATTAAAGTGTCCGTTTGGCCTGACAAAAATAATTACACTAAACAGTTTTAACTATATACATAAAGAGTATATCTGGTAATTATCTATAGTAAATATGTAATAATAAAAGATAATAAACAATTATAAAAGTTTTGTCTGTCTGTCTATCTGCTTCCAACATCCGAAACGGTTGCATTTTAACGGAATTTTGAAAGGCAGTTAGCCGATTATAGAAGGAATAACTTTTTATAATTAAATTTCCACACAAAAAAGCCCGTTAAATTTTCGAAGTAGTTACAATTTTAACCGCGGCGTACAGCTAGTATATAAATAAATATTCAGCAAATTACGTTGCCACGTAAGCACACTTCTCTTCGATTGTAATCTACAAGTTTTTGTTACAAAAATTAACTTGTTCTTAAGCACGATCGCACCTGATCTAAACGATAAATTTTAAGCAATTTTGCTTTTTCTTTCATGTATTTTAAACAACGTAGGGAGTCTTGCAGTGATTGCCTAGTGGTTAAGATACTCGGCATCTTGATCGAAGGGTCCGAGGTTCAAATCCCAGGCTGATTTTTCTGAAATGTAATGAATCCAATCTGATTTTTCAAAGTTATGCTTATCATTTGCTTAAAAGGTAAAGGAAAAACATGAGAAATCTAAAAAAAGTTTCTAAGGTATATGAAATCTACCAATACGCATTGGGCCAGAGCAGTGGACTATGGCCTAATTCATTTCATTCAGAGAGGAAGCCCAAGCCCAGCAGTAAAGTGATTTCAAATTAAACGGAAGAGTGAAAAATGCTTTTTTCTTTTTTTTTCTAATGAATTGTTTTTTTTATAATATAGGAGTAGCAGACGAGCACGCAGTCCACCCGATGACGAGTGGCTATTGCCGCCCATGAACATCCGTAATCAACCACAGATCGAATTAGATATTCCTAACCGAGGTCGGCCACAGATACGCCGCTACCCCTAAGGACTAAGCTGGAACGCCTCGGAATAGTACGTCACCCTTACCATACCGTTCAAAACGGAACATAGCAGCGCCCAACACCGCCGCTATTAGGCAGAAATAAGTGTGGCGGTGGTGCCGCCGGAGTCGAACTACAAATGGTTCTACCACTTTCATATTGAATGAATTGTAAAGAACCTAAAGAAGCTTTCACTACAATAATGCAAACGCGCTACGAAGTATGTAATAGTGTTCGATAAATAATAAAGAAAATATTACGTTAAATATGAAACTGGTAAAATAGTCACAATAAACATGGCATCTCCGTAAAACCGGACAAAATGAGCGACTTCAGACCAAAAATATAGTATATTCGTGCAAAGGGCCGGCCCTGAGAGCCGTCGGTATTGTGCCAGCTTAATTACCTCGGGGTCCGCTTTCCACTTTTATTGGGTCACAAAATTATCATTTTCACTTTTTTACGCTACGAAATTATCATGTTCTTTCGATTTGAGCGTGAAATTACTTTTATTTTTATCAAACGCGGTATTAATGTTACGAAACTTGTGATAAGCTTGAACGATAATGTTGTTATTAATATTGATGTTTTAGTACACAAGAAGTCACAATAAACATAATAATTAAGAAGATGGTGAGCTTTTGTGACATCTGTAATAAATCGCACAGGTTTATTACAGATGTCACATCATGTTAGGTTTAAGGTTCTAATACTGGTCGGACACAGGTGCGTTACTACCTCTGAGGACTAAGTAGGAACGGTTTTGGTAAGTTTCCATATTTGTAAAGTCTTCAAACACAATAGCACTAAAATCGTTATTACAAGGCAAAAGTAAGTGTAGCGTTGGTCTCTCTGGAGACGTACCATGAAGGTTTCTGACATCTTGAAATCGTCCTAATCGTTAAGGACTGACCTGAAATCCTTAGTATGAAAGTCTCTTCAATACACCCTTCAAAACAATACACAGCAGATCATTTTTTTTATTATATAGGAGTAGCAGACGAGCATGCAGTCCACTTGACGGTGAGTGGCTACTGCCGCCCATGGACATTAGTCAACCCCACATAGAATTAGATATTCCTGCCTGAGGTCGGCCACAGATGCAAATAATATTGCTATGGTAGGAATTCTTCCACCTCAAAAATTAGTATTAACTACAATGTTATTGTAAACATTATCAGTTGATTACGATATCACAGACTAATCTATCAAACACTTTATAGCATTCATGCTTAGATTTCCGTACTTGCTCCAAGTTATTTCAAGAGATTTGTTCTCCCACTCAAGTGTAACTTAGGTATGACTTGGTTTTCTGGTTAATTAATTACTTCCCAACTAAGAAGTTATCGGATATCTGTGTTATCCGGCATTTGATTGATTTCTTTGAAGCCTTAAACCAGTAACATGATATATTATTTTAGACTAAAATTATCGCGGAATTGAGACATTTTATTATGTAACGGGTACTCACGATATGCGGTTTTTAATTTCTTTATTGCCGATATTTCGACCCAGTTGCATTGATCGTGGTCACGGCGAAACTGCGGTGGCGGGGAGAAACTAATATACTGTCCCTATAGTTTCGGGACCAGAATAGGGCTATGGTATCCCCTGCCTGTCGTAAGAGGCGACTAAAAGGGGGCTTCCGGGGTTGCGGGCGGCAAGAGTGGGAGCTCGAACCGCCCGGTAAGCGACCCCGGGAAGGGCGGCGGTATGTGTGGTCGCATACCGTCGTACGCACCAGATGGTGTGGCGAGCGTCAAGCTCACCTGGGCAGAGCCCGACGCGGCAACGCGCTAAGAGAACTCCGGTTGCGTTCCATCGGAGATCCCGGAGCCCTCTACGCAGCGCCGAGGACGGCCACCGGGGGGGTTTTAGAGCGGTAAAAATCCCACATAACCTTGCATCGCTCCCACGGCGCCAAAAAAAAAGGTAATAGTAGTACATTAATCTATCTACCCTGCGTCTAGCTCACGTCGTACAACAATATCGACAATAATGAAATTAAAAAACGCATATCGTGAGTACCCGTTACATAATAAAATATCAGTAACATGATAGTTGAGTTAGTAAGTACATAATTCACTCTGATAATAATCAGAAGCGTGTGTACCGATGGTAGTGTGGGCGGACCGCTCTGGACTGCTCGATGTTGGGGCGGCAAAACCCTACAAATAAAAACGTTTTTGAATTATTTTGTATTGAAAACATTTCAAAGGCAATTAGAGCATCAAGGCGGCATTTTTGAGGGACGGTAAACTTTTCTTTCGGTGAATGACCTTAGATATCTAAAAGAACATTTTTTCATCGACGAAAACATAACTTCAAAGACTATTTTTGACAATCTGTTGTTAGTGCAACCGAATGCTTTTATTAATACTTAGTTCTTAAAAGTTCGATTTTTAGGTAATACTGATGAATTGACTAATAACTATAAAAAGTATTGCGTGTGCTCTTGTAAACTATTAACACAAATACATATACGCACGCATGCAACCATATTGTATGACAAGTATTAAATAAAATAATTATCAGATACATCCATTTTTATGTTTCGTTATGTCAAAGAATTATAACTTCTGACACTACTGTTATACGCACATCAATATACAGGGTGAATTTTTCAAACGGGCCTTCAGGGCCAAATCCGAAACTATGAGGATAAGCGAAAAATGCTGAAAGGAGTTACGAGGCCGATTTTGATAAAAACTAAAATTGCATCATTAGTTTTTTAAAATATCTTTTTCCCTAACCAGGAATCAAGCGAGTTCATTTTGAAAAAAAAAATACCCTCTATATTATTCCACCATCTCATAGTGTTGCTTATAAGGATCAAATTCTTATAAGGATCCTCATAGTTTCGGATTTGGCCCCGAAGGTCTATTTGAAAAATTTCACCCTGTATAGTACGTTTATTGTACACTTAAGGGTCTACTTTCCTTTTAAATTGTTTCATAAAACCTACTTGTAAGTTCAAAGCGATTCATCTTATTCACTGCAGCCACTTAACGGCAAGTGGCCTGGTTGTTCATGTCACTCTTATGTAGAATTATGGTAAAAAGCTTGGATAGCGCCGCTATCACTAGCAAACTATATTTTCCTAGTAAGGTTATATATTTACTTAAGTGTATTATCTGCTTACTCTACTACGGACGGTAGGTAATGCTTTTCAAGCGTGTGTCACTCTATAGCCTTGCAACTCAAATGGTATGACAAATATAGTATAGAAATAATAAAATTCTCGTGTCACAGTTTTCGTTGCCATACTCCTCCGAAACGGCTTGACCGATTTTGATGAAATTTTTTGTGCTTATCCAGTATCTATGAGAATCGGCCAACATCTATTTTTCATACCCCTAAGTGATAAGGGTTGTTCACCATTAACATTTTTTTATTTATATGGCAACACAACGTTTGCCGGGTCAGCTAGTAGTATAGAAATATGAGAAGACGTTAGATTCGACAAAATTGTGCGAGTGATACTCGTACTAATTATTAAAATTCTGTGCTTATAATAATTGTCTAGTTTGGCAATTATTTTATAGTTTATTTGTTTCAATCCCCGCAGGCAAAAGAAAACTGTTATAAGTATGACGCTTGTAAGTTTGTTTGTGTTTGTGTAATTACTTATTTCCCTTTGTAAGCAAAACCTAAGTAGATGTAAGCATCTACTTAGGTATGATTATAGTTTAAACCACGCATTTGCAACCACCAACTCACGGTCCGTCTTGATTTAAGATCCGATCCGCGTCACGTTTTAAAGAGCGGCAAAATGTATTTCGACATATTCCCCGGGCGGCAAATAAAAATTGCGCCCGATGCGGCACGTTTAAGGAGCGGCAAACTTTTCTGTTTACCTATTTTCTAAGTAAATTTAATTCTAATCTAATTCTAATTCTAATTTTGATAATCCTTTTTGATATATACTGCGGTATGCGACTACCTACTTGTTTTACAACCCACGACTTCATTACCATCCATTTTAGCCTGGTTTTTTAAAATATTGTCCATAGTACCTTTTGTAAACCTTTTTAATTCAAACACGTGCCCCTCAGAAACCAGAAATCAGAAGTGTGAGTTGGTTATTAAAACCATAACCGTCAAATGCCTGTTCTAAAGCAGAAATAGGATGAACTACAAATAGCCTTTTTAGCAAACAACTTGTTGAATAAATAGCAAAAGCGTATAACTTTAGCAACGACAATAAATTGCTAAGTCGCCGTAAGTCGCTGTAAAATTCATTTGTGGTGTAAATTAATATTAATTCATTACTGTCAAGGCGCTGAATATTGAATAAATTTAAAGCCGATATTAATTCTGCCTCCAATTTCGTAAAACCAATGTCAATTATTGTTAACGTATCTTCCCGCGTGACTTTGCTCGCACCTTTAGTAATAAATTAATTATTCCGTTAAAAATAATGTATGTGAGTGCTCATTATCCGTAGAGCTGGGTTTAGGGTTTAAACCATTGCAGGTCTTAAGTAGGTCTTCAATCCGACCGATGCTTATGGTCGGTAAAGGCCACTTACCATCAGGTAGACTACATGATTGTTTGCTATTATATCTTATATATAAAATCCTCTTGTCAGTGTTAGTTACCGTACTCCTCCGAAACAGCTTTATCGATTTTCACCAAATTTTGTATGCATATTCAGTAGGTCTGAAAATCGGCTACTATCTATTTTTCATACCCCTAAGTAATAAGGGTTGTTTACCCTTAACATTTTTTTTTATTTATATGGCAACACAACTTTTGCAAAGTCAGCTAGTAAAATATACATTTCAAATCAAATCCTTGTTATTTGATATTAAAACAGACGAACCAATTATATTTATTTGTGAAGATATTAATTTTCGGTCTCTCATTACTTTCTTTCGTTTACTCAAGATGTTCGCCATCTTGGAAATTAATATTGGTTTAATCTATTATTGGTTTAAGAGGTCCCTCTTGACGTATCCGCGACGTCTCATTTTTGATCTATTTCCAAAAAGAGGTCGGTTGGACTGATATTTTAATTTTGCATAATATAAAGAAAATTTGTTATTTTCTTCCTTTTGAGGATTGATAAGGTCACCACCGCCACCCCAAATAGCCATAACAGTAGATTAAATTCTGAAATCTGGTTTGTGCATTAGAATATGGTTGCGTTTACCTATTTGTTTTGGAAAAATAATACCTATCCAGAAAAAAATACATAGAATCTATGTTTTACCGTCTCATAATTTAGTCTTTAACAACATAAATATTGCTAATACCACCGTGTGCATCTAATTGTTTTGCTAGACTTTACACACCTCTCAGAATAGTATGGAGAGCTTTCAGACATATCATTGTATCGATGTTTTCCTTCACCGTTTAAATAAGAGACCATTACTTTGTTTTTGACGCATACCTTTAAAAATGTATCTCTAGGATTTGAACCGTGGACAAAGCGGAAGACCGAAACTCACATCACATTATTTATGGACATCTATGCTATCAACGTAGGTAATCCAACTTTTTAACAGAACCATTTAAGCATTTTCAACAAACTTAGAAAAAAGACATTTATACGATTTTCCTCCAAAGATTTCCTACACAAAGCGCTTAAGTTGTTAAGTAATCGCCAACTTTTGTTACGTTAAATGGCCTTGCCTTTTATTAAAAAAATCCAAAATACAAAATACGAGTATACTTAGCAGCTACTTAAGAATTTACGAAGAAATCTCCCAAAGTTTTCGAGTTCTAAGTAATTCTCAACAACAATAGATCATTAATGTATTAAAAGTTTAAACACATTTCTTTTCGCACAAAACGTGCTTTCACTTGGCTATTAGAAACTCAAAGGGCACTTTTCAGGCTCACACAACAAGCTTGGAACTGAAGTTCAAAAGTAGAGCCCTTCGTGATTCGACTACAGAGACTTCGCCTCACTTTTTCTCCCTTATATTATAACACACCGAAAATTTGTAAATTCGTGACTGACTTTGGTATATGAGACGTTATGTACCCTAACCATAACTTTTCAAAACATCCCACAATTTTACGTTACGTCTACTCAATCCATTATTCTGTTCCGTTTGCTTCAGTAGACTGAGTAAACGTAACAATAAGTAAGTGCTCAAGTCTTATTGTCTGCCTCACATGTTCGCAAAAAAGAGAGACAAAACATAAAGCGCCACTTTGTCAATTTAGACATTTAATGTTACGTTACTGACACTATAGTTCTGATACAATCCGCTAGGGGCGCTGATTGGAATTTGTATGGGCAAATACGTAAACAAATACTAAAACAGTCGTATTTGTCAAAACGTAAAAGCTCATGGTAAGGGTACTGTCGTCTTCAGGGTAAAAACATACATGGCTGATCTTAAGTAACGCTTCAATCCTTTCTAAGATCTTTATAATATAAGAGTAGCAGACGAGCATGCAGTCCACCTGATGGTAAGTAGTTATGTCGCCCATGGACATCTTTAATCAACCCCAGATAGGATTAGATATTCCTACCTGAGGTTGGCCACAGATGCGCCGCTGCCCCTGAGGACTAAGCTGGAACGCCTCGGAAAAGTCTGTCTCCCTTACCACACCCTTCAAACCGGAACACAGCAGCGCCTAGCACTGCTGTTATTAGGTAGGAATAGGTGTGAAGATAGATTACAGATGGAAAAGGATTAATCATTCAAATTAAAAATATCCATCACTTCTTCCAATGATAGACTGCATACTATGCTACTTCCATTTCTTTTTTGATAGTAGTAGATCCCTTTGTAGCCCGACTTCGGAGCCACCTTCACACCTATTTCTACTTAATAACAGCAATGTTCGCTACTGTGTTCTGCTTTAAAGAGTGTGATTGGGAAAATATAAGTACCTATGTGTAGCAACGTGCCTGTGGCCGACCGTAGATAGGTATCTTATCTGGGATTGATTACAGATGTTAGGGCGGTAGAGTATAAATACTTACCATAAGCTAAACTTTAAGTTAATATTAAAACTATTTTTAATTTTAACTTAATAGCACGGATTTCCGCAAAGTAACGCCTGATACAATTAACTATAAAAAATATCATATTTTAAGGTCATTTGTCCACCGCACCGTCACCGAGCCGATACCGAGAACGAGATTATTTTGGGGCCGAATTAATATGTCGTGACGGCGATAGTTTGTCCACCGCGACCTATATCGGCGGTTTATTTTGTTACTGCTGTCACGCGTGTGACGGCAGTGTGTGGACAAGTTTCAACATGTTTTGTATTGCCAGCACATCGGCCCGTTAAAATCTCGGTGCCGCTCGGTGACGGTGCTCGGGTGATGGGCGTTCGGTGGACAAGCGACTATAGTAATCGTATGTACGCTACTTCGGCGCCGTCATTAATTATCGGTATAGGCTCGGTGACGGTGGCGGTGGACAAACAGCGTGAGGCTTCTCTTAGTTTTATTATCTATATACTATAGCCTAAACAGACATACGAACTCAACTAGAATAACCACTTCAGCGAGAAATCGTTTAGCGAATTACACAGTCTACAGACTCGTAATATCTAGTTCTATCCTCAAAGTCTGAAGTTAGGTACAAATACAGAATTTACTTACAGGTTTTGTACTCGTACGTAGTATAATTAACGTAGAGGCGAACGCATGAACTACTCAAGAAGGTCCGTAATTATAGGCGTGGGGTTCTAACACACTATCTTGACACTTAAGTTATTTTAATAGTATGCTTCATTATTTATTAAAGTAAATAAAAAGTAATAGATGAGGTTAAAATAATAGTATTAGTAATAGTAGTAGTAATTGTAGGTGGAAGAATGGAAATTTTATTCTTAATATTAATTAAAAATTAAGAATAAATTTTATAAATATTTGTAGTCACATACCTACAACTAAACTACACTAAACGGAATGGTCGATTTGGGAATATTTCTGCTTTTTTTATTTCTATATATGGTCTTAACATTGCTTTATTGGAGCTCGATCACTTCATGTGGTAGTACTTAGTTAAAAATTGAGTAGTGGGGTTTAAACTAAGTACACAAACTAACGTAGTATGTAATAAAAAAACTTATAGGAAGCTAACAAAAACGTTAAAAATAAAGCAAGAAGAGAGATAAATCATAGAGTGTGTATCGACCCTATGATCTAAAACGTGATGTTTTCAAGAAAACAGAGACTTATGGAACCCTCTTAGATTCACAATTAATGGAATAACTCAACCTAAAGTATATTAGAATATGTTAGAGGCCACTTATACTATCAAATTCCTTTAAGGCTTATATGAAGATGAATAAATGATATATTATTTATGTTTAAATTAAGGTTTTTTAACATAGATAATTTTAATGTGAAAAATTAAGGGAATACTCTTATATCATAACATTACCATAAACTACAGTAAAATCTAAAATATTTTTTTAGTTCACGATAAATCTTAAAATAACGATGAAAGAAAGTGTTCTCAAAACTTAAAGTAAAATAAAAAATAATTTTCTTAATACATCACACATTTAAAAATAATGAAACATATTTCAATTTGAAAAATGAAAATTACAAAATGTCTCCTAGAGGTCCATATGCCGTTAGCATTACAAAAATAAAACCGAAAGCACAAAGGTCAGAAGATAAGGTACCTATACTGTACCTTTAAAAGATACATCTTTTCATAATTTACGACCCCGACACGTGACTTACGACTTTCAGCGGCTCGTAAATCTAAAAAAAATATCACCCCGAAATTTGGGGTTGGTCCTTTTATAATCATACATTTTTTATTTTTTGCGATCCTTAAATACTGAAGACGTCCCTTGTTACCCCTCATTATAACGGTAGGACACTTAAACTCACGGTATTATGGGTCCGTAGGAAAAAGAACAGGTAAGTGTAGGGTAGCCATGCATTTTGTGAGAACAGGATAAGTCTATATTTAATTACTTAAAAAAATGGTGGTACCAAATAGGCAAACATCGCACGAGCCTGAAAAAAAGAAATAAAGCTCCGAAAAATATGAGACAGCGCTCATTCCTTTCAGAATGACGTGTAAAAATGTATCTCAAGGATTTCAGGACATAAAAATGCATGTTTTTAAACAAAATAAGATGTAATAAAAATAACTTTAGTTTTTCGTGAATGAATTAATTAAATTGAAGTTATAGCTACTTAAAATTGATCATAGATGTTGTGGGCTACAAACTTAAAAATAAAATACAACCTACATCTTGTGGCGGAGTTACTCAGTTAGTTCATTGTAAAGAGTACTTTTCGATGCCAGTAATAGCCTAGTGGTTAAGAAACTCGGCCTCTCGATCGAGGGGTCCGAAGTTCAAATTCTAGGCACGCACCTCTGATTTTTGAAAGTTATGTGCATATTAGAAATTAATTACCACTTGCTAAACGGCGAAGGAAAACATCGTGAAAACCTGCATACCCGAGAGATTTATAAAAAAAAGTCTCAAAGGTATGTGAAGTCTACCAATACGCACTTGGCCAGCGCGGTGCACCATGGCCTAATCCTTCTCATTATGAGAGGAGACCCGTGCCCAGCAGTGGTACATTAATGAGTTGATGATGATGATGATGATGATGAATGAGTACTATTTCAATTTCTGTAGCTTTTTTTATTTTACTTGTAATTATTTAAAACGAATACCGCCTGCTTGACATAAATACTAAAGAAGTAAATAATGTAGTACTTACGTTCAACAATTTAGACGAAACAAACGACACCTAAGCTAAAATCTTTCAAGCTGTAGAACTTTCCAATGAATAAGACATACATAAGTTCTCGACGCTCAAAGACACTTCACAGTCAGGTAATAAGGAAGGATATTCTTAATTCCACCTATCTTTACATATCTATATTTCTTTTGTGCGTGTGTATGTCACTGAACTCCTCCCAAACGACTGGACTGATTTTGATGAAATTTGTTGTGTGTGTTCAAGGGGCCTTGAGAATGGTTTAGATTCACAATTTTGTCAGTGGGAAAAGATTTATTGTGCATGAGCCCACGAAGGTTTCTTTCGAATTTTCGAATTTTCGACAGTGACGCAAATTTTCAGTTATACGTATGTCATGTTATTTTTATTAAAACGCGGGCGAAGCCGCGGGTACTACTAGTATAATATAATTATATCCCACTTTAAGTAATACATTATTTTCTTATTTATAATGTCCACGTTTGAATAAATTATTGCCACCCTAAGTTAGTCGCAAGAAAAAGATTGCGTAAGCTTGAAATACTGCAGCCATCGCTAGCACCTTTTAGTTTTTTGAAAATGTTACAAAAGTGAGACTTAAAATATTCTTTCTCTGTCTGTCTGTGTTCTGTCTCTTTAATTTTTTTCTTCAATCTGAAGCTGTACTTCAGTGTGCGTTTAATTCTGGCCTATTACAATTTTTACGCTACTGCGGAAGGTAATGTATTTTGAGCTTACCCGACACAGAGAGTAATGTTTTTCGAGCTTATACAAACACGCTCGAAAAACATTACCCTCCTCAGTAGGGTAAAAATTGGAATAGGCCAGAATTGTAGCAATATGGCCTTGCGTTTATCAAATCAAATCTCTTTATTTGTGAATATTGGTCTTACAGGTATTAAAATGGTTAGGTACATAAAGTGCGCTATATTCGACCCTTTCAGGTATACAAATATCATAATTTAAAGTCTTATTACAAATCATTAAAGAAGAAAAAAAATGTCATCATCATAATTTACATTCATAAGTATTAATTGTATTCATTAAATTATTAATTACCATCTTCATTTAAACGTTCATACAATTATTAGGACTTTAATGTGACTCTTATAATTTTGACGGGATTATCTTAAAACGAAATCTCCATAACAACTAAGCTCGTAAAGATTGAACTAAGTTTAATATCGTATAATGAGTTGGAAAGTAATATGTAGTTACATATCGTGGTTTAATAACAAGAGACGTCTTCGTCACTGAGAGGAGTATTTACTTTGTAGTTGCGAGGTTCATTACACTAGTTATACGAACAGGTATACAAATATTCTACACCCAAAGCTTCATAGTAAGAACCCTTAGTGGTTCCTCTGCGAAGGCACGGTCATATTGCTACGATTCTGGTCTATTTCGTTTTTTTACCCAACTATGGAGGGTAAAGTTTTTCGTGCATAAGTATACGCGACTGTGGAAGGTAATGTGTTTTGAGCATTTTTTTAATAGGAGTAGCAGACGAGCATGACGGCCACCTGATGGTAAGTGGTTACTGCCGCTCGTGGACATCTGTAATCAACCCCACATATGATTAGATATTCCTACCTGAGGTCGGCCACAAATGTGCCGCTACTCCTGAGGACTAAGCTGTAACGCCTCGAAAAAGTAGGTCTCCCTTACCACACCTTTCAAACCAGAACACAGCAGCGCGTAAAACTGCTGTTATGAGGCAGAAATAGGCGGTGGTGCCGCTGGAGTCGAACCACATAGGTTTCTACCACCTACAAAAGCTTGCTCGGCTCACGCGGCCTTATTGCTACAATTCTGGTCTATTCCATTTTACATAATATAAATTATAGAGTTAATTGGCAATTTAATCGGATCATTACCAGTGGTGTGAAAGTTATAAATTTTGTAACATAGGTCCATCGAGATCTCGGATGTCATCCGAAAATTATATTTTATACTAAGTATGTATATTCTGCATATATCATATACATATAGTCAGGTAGCAATGGCCAGTCTTGTATCATACCAGTTTACTACATTTTCTTCATGAAAAAAAAAAACATGTGAGAACAAAACATTTAATAAAGAAAAAGCGTATGACAATACATTGTAAAGAACTTCCCTTATGAAAGTATACGGTGGAAATAAAGTTCCGATTGCAGAGGGTAATAATTCTCAAGACTAACATTTAAGTAGCAAACGAGCCTTCCACCTTCCACCATCTCCATACTCTATATAGCAATGGGTTCCTACCTGAAACCAATCAGAGATGGCCTTAAAAAATTATTGAGTTCCCGTTTCCCATTCCGTGAACACGTATAACATTTTTAGGAACTTACTTTTTATCTGAAAATGAAATCTTCAGATTCTCCAACGCCAAAAACCGTGTGAAAATCACAATAACAAAGAGTAGAACAGGTGAAAATTGGTTCACATATGTCTCCCTATTGGGTAACCATTTAAAATGATCGCCATGAAATCAATTTGACAACTCGGGAAAGTCTTTCGAGCGTTCAAGATCGTTGACTGCGTTTCCCCTGCCTCCTTCGGGATTATGGGTCTATGGCACAGGAGGTAGCGGGCAAATTAAATCTGAAGGAATAACATGGTTTATCTAGTATATTTTCTGAACGATGATGATTATTATTATAATATGTCTCGTTATTCTGTCGTTTGAATAGTGGGTTTAAGAAATTATATTTATAAGTTTTGGTTAAGTTAGGTTAGGTTACCTAACATTACATAAAGAGATTAAAAATATAGAATATAATATAATATATGCACTAAGTGAAATAAAAATAACTTATAAAAAATATATAAAAATCATAGGTGTTGTAAAATAACTACCAATAGTAGAATAACTAAGTAGTAGTGTAGTAAACTCAACCACGATGCTCCAATCCGGATAAGTACAGTATATAACTGTATTTTATTATAACCGCCACATCTTTTAACTTGGGCTTTTATATATTCTTCTCGCTAAATCCCTTCCACGGCCTTCGATTCTTTGTGTGTATTTTGCTTTAAAGACCTGTATTCTATCTTTTTTCTTTTCTTTATATTCTATTCATACGTTACGTGAAGGTAAAGGTCATTTTATTCATCTGTGTCGACGTGCGGGTTATGTGTACGAATACGGTGGTTATGTGTGCGTCAGCAAATACAGTCATTCACGAAAATTCTATTTTAAGTCATTTTCTCTTAAGATGGATATTTTTGTAACACTGTAGTCTCTGTATTACAGAAAGATTCTGTGATATATTCTGTAATATGATGTTCAACGAATGGATTGATGATAATTATAAAATTTAAAAACAATAACAACAAAGACAACGAAAAGATGGGTAGTAGGTAGCTATTACTAGTGGAGCTCAACCGCGGTGGTACCACTCCACAGCTTCTGGTGTGGAGCAGTTCAGGCGTTTTGGTAGAACGCTGAATGAGGGCCGACTTAGGAACTGATGAGGAATACATTTTAGTCCTTATGAGTGGCAACGCACCTGTTATACGCACCAGGTTAAACCCTCTTAGGTAGTAACAAATGTACAAATGTTCATAAATTATCACTTGCTTTAACGATGAAAGACAACACCGGCGAAAGGAAAACTACACAATTAAGTGTTGCAAATAAAAATTCTCAAAGGTTTGAAGTCTACCAATTGGCACTTGGCCAGCGCGGTGGACTATGTTTTAAATCTCCCTCAACCTGAGAGGCGACCCGTGTCAAACAGTGAAACAGTAATGCGTTGAGGACACTATTAATACAAAAGGTAAAGGTAAAAAAAGGTAAAGTAACTTTAATTATACTCCTCATATTCTCTCTTATGTTTCTAATATCTCTTTGTATTTATGTAACAACAGAGACACACAAAACAATACCTTTATAACATTTGTAGTACCCGAGGCTTTTAAAATAAAATTTTAATCCCACAAAGCACCTTTAACGGAACAAGCGGCTATCTCTCGACTCAGGCCGCGCTTGACCCGACGTACTCACATATCATCCGACCACACACTTGCGTTACATGTGCGATTATTTGTAATCAAAATATTTATTAAGTTAATCATTAATCTTATTATTTTATGTAGGGATTATTGTATTGTACCATAATGTTTATTTATTCTCCAGCGACACCGTGCATGAGAGACCGGCCACTCTATCTCAAATATACGTTTTTTAGGGTTCCTTTCCTAAAGGGACAAACCGGAATCACAATACTAAGCCTCCACTGTTTGTTTTGAGTTTACTTGTATATAATAACAAATTTAATAAAGATACATACCAAATTTCAGCTTAATCGGACACTGGGAAGTGGGTGAAATTTAGCTTGCAAGATTTCATTACAAACACCGGGACAGGTGACTAAATAAAAGTTTAAAACTTTTGTATTAACCAAGATTACATTAGAAGAGAGTAGTATTACGTAGTGACCGAGGCTTTTCGCTATATAAGCAGCTATCATTGGACTGAGGCCGCGCTTGACCCCGATGTACTCACATATCATCCGTCAACACACTTGCGTTACATGTGCGATTTTTTAATCAAAATATGTATTATTATTACTTCTTGTTTATTTAGGAGTTTAGGAATATCTAATCCTATCTGGGGTTGATTACAGATGTCCATGGGCGGCAGTAGCCACTTACCATCAGGTGGTCTGCATGCTCGGCTGCTACTGTTATATTGTAAAAAAAAATTAGGAATGCTCTTATATCAAAATAATTATTTACATATTGTTACACATACCACGGGTCCGAACTATGAAAAGATAAATAATCCAGGGTCGCAGTGAAAACCAACAGCAGTGACATTCAAAATATTTTTTTTATAACTCATAACTGAAAAATTAAGCGGTCTCTGGTTTCCTAAAATAATCTGACTATACACTTGCGATTAAGAGATTGACGATCGTTTTTAGGCTTTCCTGCCCAAACACTAAAATGGAACCCCATTACTACACTCCGCTATCTGTTTGTCTGTGACAGGGCTCTATCTTGTGAAGCATAATCGATCGACAGTTAAAATATTACAGAGTATTACTAACGCTGCTATAACTAATAGATACTAGACCAAAAATAGGTTAAAATAAGGCTCCCTATACAAGAAATCCATATTTTGCGGACTTTATTTGTGGTTGTTCTCTAGCCCTATTACTTCCAAATTGGAACGCAACTTCAGCGAAATAATGTTTCATAACATGAATTTTACACATTAATAGATTTATTTTCCAAAAAATCTATCTTTTGTATCATGCCTTACAATTATACATACACAATGATTGTCAAAGGCCACTTACAATAGGGAGTCGGCGATGTGTACCCAGCCTTACAATAATACAGTGGTCGAGTTAGCAAATGCTACTCAAATAATAACTTTTGTGTTTCAATTAGTGCACTTTCCAGCTACTTTGAGGTCAAGGGTAGACGAATGTTAAGTTAACATTACAATAGGGTGAACCTATTTATTATTAGCCGTTTTACTCAACTGCGGAAAGTAATGTATCGAGCATATGTAAATATGTATAACTCATTCTTTGGCAAGGCCTCCAGCTCAAACGGCTTAAGACGGTTTTCCGTGGCGTTCCAGCTTAGCTCTCAAGGATACGGGCGCATCTGTGGCCGACCTCACGTGTATATCTGCTACTCCTATATTATAAAAAAAATATAGGTATCCCCTGCCTGTCGTAAGAGGCGACTAAAAGGGGCTTCCGGGGTTGCGGGTGGTATGAGTGGCAGCTCAAACCGTCCAGCAAGCGACCCCGTGAAGGACAACGGTTTGTGTGGTCGCATATCGCTGTAATCACCAGGGAATGTGAGAGCGTAAATTACTTTGCTCCCCCCAGGGCAGAGCCCGATAGGGGCTTCGCGTTAGGAACACTCCGGTTGTGTTCAATTGGAGATCCAGGAGTTCTCCACCAAACGCTGAGGACTGCCACCGAGGGGGTTTTAGTGCGGTAAAAGTCCCACATAACTCGTCGTCGCTCCCATGGCCTCGGGTACCTTTTGAAGGTAATTATATAGTTGTTTGGGAATATTCTATCCAGTGGCAACTGGTCACTGCCGTCTATAGTTATGTGTAATCAACCGCACATATGATTGAAGTCCTACTTGAGGTCGGCCGCAGATGCAAATGTAATTAGTATATGTATAGTTAATTAGTATAGTGCAATTATACCTTGCTATTTGCAATTACCAAATAGCAGGCATTCTTAACTAAAATTTAGTTTATATCAAATTAATGAAACGTGTATACGCTCAAACAAACACATGCTTCATCCGAATCATCATCATCATCAATCCGTTATTGTTCCGCTGCTGGGCACGGGTCTCCTCTCAGAGTGAGAAGGATTAGGACATAGTCCACCGCGCTGGCCAAGTGCGTATTGACAGACTTCACATAACTTTGGGATTTTTTTCTATAAATCTTAGATATGCAGGAAACCTGCACCTGCACCTTCACGATGTTTTCCTTCACCGTTTCAGCTAGTGATAAATTATTTCTAATACGCACATAATTTCCGTGCCGAGATTTGAAGCTCGGAATATCACTGCTATCTTCCATATGCTTCATCTCAATATCGAACTCAAATTCCTGAATCATAGTCCTGCAGCCCAAATAGTCAGACGGATATTACCAGTTAATTATTCAGGCGTTACTTTGCGGAAATCCATGCTATTAAGTTAAGATTAAAACTACTTCGCAATATTTATAGCGTGTTGTTGTGAAGTAGTTTTAATCTTAACTTAATGGATATTACCACCAATGAATTTATATATTTTTTGCCGACCAAAGTTCAAAATGTCAATTTCTAATAACAATCTTTCCAACTCTATCCAAGGTTGAGTATGATTCACGTGCAAGAATAGTAGAAGTGACGTAGACTATATTTTTAAGTAAAACTCGACTTTTATAATGAATCTCTAGTTGATACCGTATTTAATACTAAACTACTCAGTCCCATTCCAGTATTTCCGAATCTGTGTCATCCCCGTCAGTTCCACATCAGATTAAGCGGCGATATATGTCGCTGATCAATTAGTTAATAGCTTTCAAATTGGAACTTTCAGCTGTGTTCCTGATATTCGATTTTAGTTACTTATTTATTAAATCGAGAAATGATAGAACAATTCGACTCCGGGAATACCACCGCCACACCTTTTCTGACTAATAACCGCAGTGTTTAGCGTTGCGGTGTTTTGGTATGAAGGATAGGCGAAGACATACTCGTATTTATCTCAAACGTTCCAACTTAGTCCTTAGGCCGAGGCCTCAGGTAGGACTCTAATTTTATCTGGGGCTGATTGCAGATGCACATGGACGGCAGTAGCTTCTTATGATGGGTGATCATTAATGAAATCTAAAGTCACTTTGCCAATTGCCATTACTATTGCGATTAAAGTATAATAGAAAACTCTGCTCGTTTTTATTTTGCTTCTACCTGAGGTATATATAACAAACTGCCTTAAATTATATCTGAATAATGTGCACATATCTTTCCCAAAAGACAGAGTTTTAATACTAGTACTAACAAAAACATTCCTTACCACAACCTCCAAACTAGAACACAGCTAATAAAACAAAAAGGGTATGGCAGTAAAGCTACAAAGACCTACAAAAATCCCCTTTTAATTCACTAGTTTACTAACAAATTGTTTTGTTTAAAAAAAAGAAACATTTTCATTCCACATTCACGGCTCACGTATCTTTTCACGCATTTATCATTCCCCTGCTAGCGTTATTGCCCGTCAGTCTCCTGTCAGATAATACGCCGATACATGTTCGGTTGTCAATTCGATAATTAACGTACGAAACAGCGATGATATGCGAATGCGACCTTGAATTAAATTTCTTCCAATATTGTGTTCATTTCTCATGGACATATGCGCAGGGAAGGAATATAATCCAATTAGTTAAATGAAGAACTGAGAAGAGATATACAAAAATGCTAATCAGAAATTAAATTCAGGAAATAGGTAACAGTATCTTTCTTAGAAATTATTCATTTATTTGTTTATTTATTAGTTCCACCATCTCCTCCAATACACAGGCTTGACTTAATAAGTTACAAACCAAGTGTCACCTCAATTATAGGAAAAAACGGCATGAATTAATATAATTACGTTAACATGCATGTATTAAAACTTAACAACAATTTAAGTTGAAATACAGAGCATAAATATTTATAATTCATTCGATAATTTACTACGATCAGTACCATAATCATACAATGTCAAGAATATTAACTTAGATTGACTAAAACGATCTTAGTAATTTTTAATATTAGCCCGGGCAAAGTGACGGGCAATATTAGTGTTTAGATATCATACAAAATTACGTATAATATTTAATATAATTTAGAAATTTCTATTATTTGAATTGACAAAGAGACATGCTTCAATTTTATAAAAAATGTGTAAATTACCTTAATATTAAATCAGTTCCCTGTCGTTTATAAATAAATAGTAACGAATCAGGATTTTGTTTAGTATTCCATAAACACCGTTCGAAAATCAATTTCTTTTCCTACAAAATCAACACAATATATTTAATTAATTAGCTATTGAAACTGAATGTAAATAGCGTCAAAGCGCTTTTAGCTACTGTAATCCATTTTAGAGTGATTACATTTACCTATACAATATAATGAGACGGATTGAGGTTTCTGTTCCAGATTCGTGATCAGTGGAATGATTTACCTGTCATGTTTAAGTATGGATCGTAAGAGGTGAATTTTGCCTCAAGCTATGCATGTGTGAAAAACTTGGTGTGTGTGAAACTCGAGTGTAACTTTTCGTGTGTACGAGTAAGTAGCAGGAATGTATGAAACTGTATGTATTATGGTTTCTTACCATATTTTAACATCACTATTTTTTATTTTTATTTAAATAAAAGAAATATTTATCTTTTTCTTTCTGTACTAATTCATCACATTTTTATTCACATTTAGACATACCATAGACATAATATAAATTGTATTTATATTAAAAGAATTCCAATTTGTGAGGCATTGTCTAAAGCTTTTGTATTTTTCTGTAAATAATTTATTATTTGGAAGTCTCAATAATAATATATTTTCAAAATACTTTTTATAATTATATTTTCACTCGCTACAGGAAATTTACACCCATCCCCTTTCCGGCGGAAATCATTATAAGGTTTATAGCGGAAGTTGGTAAGTTGCTATCATAAAAAGCTATAATAAAACGTTCGCGTGTACGAAAACTTTGACAAAGATACGTATTTTCATATTTATGAGATGTGTTTTATACTTACGGAGCTACATCAGAGAAACCAAGACCGATAAAACCGTTATCGTGTGGCTTAGAATGAGTTTCAAAAGCTCTTTTTATTTCCTCTCGTACGTGGTTAAATAATTTTTCCAAATATTTTGTTTAATGTTTGATATTTTTATTAATACAACTATGGCGACTTCTCGCAACTCGTCAAGAGAGGGCGCCACAGGTTTCTAAACGGATGATGTGGCGACTTTTCACAGCATATTAGAAGATGGAATTAGACTGTTGAAGTAGGAGACTATTGAAGGTTTCCCAACATTTTGCATGTAATATATGTAATACACTGCCCCGAACTGAAAGTGTTGGAGCCTGTTGGGTATTATAACCTAGTTGGATATATACCTAACCTTCGTCAAATATGTATCTCGCTATTGGGCATAAGCCTTATCGCAGTCAGCAATGAAGTTAGATATAAATCGAATAAGTTATGTACATAGGACAAACTTTAAAGCAAAGTAAGGAATTGGTTAAGTAATATTCGAATTTGTGGGGGATAAAATAAGATTAAATATATTTTGTGTTTACTTTCACTGGTCTTGTTACGGAACCATCATTGCGCAAGTCGATTCGCACTTAACCGATCAACTTCAATACCATCAAATAAAACTTTCAAAGCAATTAGAAGAGTAAACTGCTTTCTATATCCGAGAGCTTTTATGAAAGGGATGGGCGAGCTTACCTCACTGATTGGATGGTGACTAATGGACGGACTGTGGAATTTTTTCTTGTTATACATATTTTCAACTGGGTGGTTTTATAATTTTGATGAAATCGAGCGCGGTTTTTTTTTGCGCGGAACCCAATTTATTTTTTTATTTAAATGTAGCCTAAGAGTTTTATTACTTGTTACAGTTTAGTTTTTTACAATAAGAGTTATTTATTGTATAAAATAATAGGATAATATATAAATATATAATATAAGATAAAAGTTATTGCTTCTAGATCTAGAGATATTTACGAAGTTTGAAAATTTAATTTACAAGACCTCAGCTTGAGATTTTAAATGGGGGATATAAATTGAGGTGTTATTTTACTCATAAAAAGAATAAATTCATAATACCATTATTGCTTATATTCACTTTTTCTCAATCTTTTTCAAGCAGATACATCAGATCAAGATCAGATTAAGATATCTGTACATCCTCTTGATTCATATTTTTTCAATTTTCCGTCTGAAATAATCCAGAAATTTTAAGATTTATTCGTACTGATATTTGTAGGTTAGAAATGTGAACTTACAAAATATTTCAACGTTATTAGGTCCGATCAGCTTTCCTCGCTCACTGATTGGTTATTGAAATGAATTGAAATGAAATGAGATGAGATGAGATGAGATGAGATGAGATGAGATGAGATGAGATGAGATGAGATGAGATGAGATGCAATGAAATGAAATGAAATGAAATGAAATGAAATATATTTATTTATTTTGTATAGGCCAACGACGGCACTTACAAATTGTCAGGTACAATATTTTTCTTAAACTACTACCGGATCGGAACGTGGAATTGATTAGCGACGGATATTATCGTAGATTGCTAGTTAGCTTTGAAAGTAAAGTATTTGTTTTTGATAAAAGTTTTTAATGTGTAATATTTTTATTTTTTAATACCGTGTTTTGACAGTAATTGTAATATAATAAGAACAGCGTGAGCTTGCAGTCTATCTGATGATATGTGACCACTATCGGCTATTACCACTAATACTACCAATACATTTCTGTTACTGTCTTATGCTACTTCTGAAGACTAATTCGAAACATCTTATGTAAGTAGAACTGTACTAACCAATTTATTATCTAATATATAAAATTCTCGTGTCACAATGTTAGTTACCGTACTCCTCCGAAACGGCTTTACCGATTTTCACCAAATTTTATATGCATATTCAGTAGGTCTGAGAATCGGCTACTATCTTTTTTTCATACCCCTAAGTGATAAGGGTTGTTCACCCTTAACATTTTTTTATTTATATGGCAACACAACGTTTTCCGGGTCAGCGAGTATCATATAGATGGTAGTAACATCATCACTGAACATCAACAACTAACATCAAATTTTAACATAAATATAAAGTCAGATACATATGCTTCATTGAACCAGAGACAGTAAGGAAAACTTTTCCAGCCTTTAAACCAAACATAAATTTAGGCAGTCCGACTACATTTTCCCACTCAGATAAGGGCAATAAAACAAAGTTACACGTTTTGTTTTTTGTGTTAATTATATTTAAAGCCGTCCCCAGAGCAATTTAAAGTCTTTCATTATTCTAGAAATAAAACTCCAGGTAAAAAACGGGCACAATCGACACTTCAGGCATAATGCACAAAGCCTCCCCGTGGACCGGGGACTTAGACTGCCTTTAATATGACGACTGGATTAATAATAACGCTTTCTAATTTACTAAGATTTTGTCATGTTATTTACAAAAATAAGTACATGAGCACAAAAATAGAAATCTGTCGTCTTTTGAGCCGAGCCGAGACAAATCCGAAATCGTTTGTAACAGATCGATAAATTTATTAAGATACGAACTTATTCTTATGTATGGGTTTACATAAAAAATACTTTATTTCTTCATGGGTTAATTTTTGAGACAACATCGATCAGAAAATACGAATTGGGCTTTAAGAAATAAATATGGAGAAAGTGTCAACCAATTGGAATATCAAACCTTCAAATACTCTGAATATTGAGCTTTGTACAGGTGTTACGTATTATATAGATCTGCGCATATACAATTAATAGGACATGATACCTGGTTTTAATTTTAATTTAATTTTAAGGGTTACATTTTTCATTTTAGCATTTAGGGTTCATTTAGTCGCTAGTTTGCAAGCAGCCTAAGACTAGGAAAAACGCGAATACGGGCAAAAAATGTAACATTTAGAAAGCACTATAATACCGGTACTTCGATGAGTCTTTGTTTACAATTTTATGAAGATTGTTTGAAATTCTTTTGTTAGGATTTTTCACAAAAATATAAGTTCATTTTAAAAATAAGTGGTAGACAGGATTTTTCACTACGCTTACGAACCAAAGGAAGCTTGTGGCCAATACGTTTTCTGTATGTTTATATTTTTAGTTTCTATCCGATGTTCAGTGTTCATTTTGCGTGGATTCACGAAGTCAACAGTGGAGCAGTAATGCATCAATGATAAATGTAAGAATATTTTGGTATAAAAAATTCTTCGTTTGAGCACTTCTTACAAATAATTTCAATCTACTCTTAAAGACATTTTTACAAATTTAAGAAAATATAGTTATATCCACATAAAGATACAATTGCCCAATTCATTAGAAATAAATACTTACAGTAAGTCAAAACAATGGAAATACATACTTACAATCTTTGTAATTTCAACGGTACAGTTTTGTCAATTCCCATCGTTTTCTTCCAAAACAATTGTTTTATTGTCCTGATTAATCTCTTTTGTGCCAATTTCCTTCAATTTTCTTACGTCTTTTGTAGAAAATAGGCCCAAGTGAACGAGTCAGTCTTAATCTTTCTCAAAAATAAACAAAACTTTTTTGCATGGTAACCATTTTAATTTGCACTATCTACACAATATTCTTAGTAGTAAGCATCTGTTTCGTCTCAATTTTTATCTCATTAAAAGTTTTCATATTGTACAATATGAGTTAAGTACTACATTATTTTAAAACATTTACATCCGAGTTACCATTTTATTAAAATTACAATTCTATACGTTATTTTCATAATTTAATTATTATATATACCTTGTATATGAATGGTTTGTTTTCGAATTATTGTAATATTTTGAATTAATAAAATATCTAATTTATGATTATTAATTTGTAATAACATTTAATAACGTGTGAAAAGTGTAAACCTCGTTGGTATATCCATTATGCTATAATTAATTAACAACTTTTTTTTTCGTGGGAATTGTTTCATGATAGCGGTTTTAAGATACCCACTTATTGCTACCGGTCCACTTACTATCTATATCTGCCATATAACCCACTTAATTTTATTACGTCATCACCAATTTTTTATTCCGTCGAAATCTAAATTGTTTTACTTTACAGGAAAACATCAAACCGATCTACTTATATCGTATAAAAATAGTCTAACGAACTAGAGAATTATTATGAAAATAAATGACTCGACTGCTTAAAAACGTTCATCTATTTCTGCCTTATAACAGCAGTATTCAGCGCCGCTGTGTTCTACTTTGAATGTGTGTGTGATAAGAGATACATACTATCGTTCCAAGGCGTTCCAGCTTACTCCTCAGGGGACAGCGGCGCATCTGTGGCCGACCTCAGGTTTGTATATCTAATACAAACTATCTGGGGTTGATTACAGACGTCCATGGGCGGCAGTAGCCACTTGTCATGAGGTGAACTGCATGCTCGTCTGCTACTCCTATATAATAAAAAAATATCACTCCCACAGTTTACTCGAGTTTAACGACACCTAATATGCTGAAATCCGTCAAGCGGTTTGGGCTGGAAGGTTTGCTGAAGAATGAGATATACATACATACATACGAAAAACAATACCCTCTGCAATCGGTTAAGAACATTCTAAGACATAGTTGAGTTAATACGACAGAGGTTACGAAATACGAGAGAGGTTTACGAAATATGGTACTATAACTATTTCCGTCTAACAGTCTTCTGGTTTTAAGCTGCGGTTAACAGCTAGTAAATACCATTTTAACACTAAAATAACGTTGGCAAATTTCCAACTGATATTTAGGATAAGAAGAAATAAAAGGAAAAATAAAACCGAACCATGTTACGAGAACTCTCGGATCATAAAAATAGATCCAGTAGATAATAAACGTCTGCTAAAATAACTATTCAATCCACAAAGAAATAGACATCTCAAATTACATTTCATTTCAGGACGTCTAGCGAGAAAAAAAAGTTCTAGACATTATTACTCGGTTATTAGGCCAGTTCTTGCTTTATGTTTTATACTTACACTAGCTGTGCCCCGCGATTTCACCCGCGTTAAAAAGAAATCTAACAATATACATAACATAAAATATAAGTAGCCTAAGTTACTCCTTATTGATTCAGCTACCTGCCAATAAAAGTCTCGTCCAAATCGGTCCAGCCATTTCAGAGATTAGCTAGAACAAACAGATAGACAGACAAAAATTGTAAAAAAAAAATATATTTTGGTGTATGTAGCGTATTTATATTTGTATGTATGTAGTAAACAGCGGTTATTCCAATATTAAAGACACTCCAATTTTATTCATATATATAGAAGATTATTTCTAAAAGAAACTTCATATTCGGTAATGTATCAAATTTATCAATCTACTATTCCAGTACTTGGTGAGGGTCTTCCAAAACACTTTGGAGACCTCTCAAGTAGATTTGTTTCTTCTTATAACCGTAGGTACTCTCAATTTTATAATGTAAGCCCTACAAATCAAATTATATTTTTACATTTTTACATTTCTTAGTAACAAATATGGTTTATGGAAAACAACCATATGCAATAAAATACTCGACCACATTTTGAATCTCACAGAAAAAAGTTCAATCATGTCGTTACACAAACGCTATGTAAAAAAGCGTTCTATAAACTAAGTGATTGTTTGACTGACAAAACGGTGTGGTCTGAAGTAATTCCAGCTCCACATGTACCATTAGGTTGAGTTTAACATTGTAAAAAACATATTTTTTTTAAAAGATGTGTGTTATGGATTTTCTTGCCGCTTCTTCTCCATAACGAAACACCTTTTATAGTGGTGGTAGTTGTATTGACATTCAAAAAGTGTTCTGTAAAGAACATATTTTAAATAAAAAAAATTATTTGATTTGATTTGATTTGAAAAACCTCTCTTCATTATAATGGTTTTCAATTTTTGAGTCATTCAGTCAAATAAATAGGTAGAAACTATAAGGCCTAAGTAACTAACCGAAAATCCAGACTACACGATATTGTGCAGCTTCACAATACGAATACAACAGTACAGTTATTCGTGAATAAAATACCAGCATTCCTGCCGTATCCCCGTTTGCTTATCCAAAAGGCCTACGGAAAGAAAATTATCCGTAACAGCTCCTGAATAAGTGAGTAAGTCCAGCCCTTGCCAAGAAAGAGAGCGAGCCAGTACTGAACATGTTGGAACGTGTATTTTGTTATTCTTTTGAGAATTTTTCAATCTACTGGGTTGTATATTATAAAATAAAGCAGCATAGTTTAGTTTTATGAACTTCAGCATTACATATTAGGCTTCTCAAGCTTGGAGCTGATTTATCAATGTCATGTGCATTTAATAAATTATTACGAGAAGACAAGAAAAAATACTAGAGAAAATAGTTTAGAAATTAAAGAAAATATATTTCAAGTCTACCAATCCGTATTTGATTAGCATACTAGACTAATGGCAAAATCGTTCTCCTTGAGAAGAGCTACATTTTTAGATATAGTATGTGCTTTTTTATAATATAGCGGTGACAGACGAGCATGCTGTTCACCTTTTGATAAATGGCTACTGCCGCCCATGGACATCTGTAATCAACCCCAGATAGGATTAGATTATCCGAGGTCGGCCATAGTTGCGCAGCCACTCACGAAAATTATGTGTCCCCTTTAAACCATAACACCGCTGCATTTAACACTACTGTTTTGAGGCAGAAATAGGTGTGGTGGTGGTGCCGCCGGAGTCGAACCTGAGAGGGTTCTACCACCTTCAAAAGGTGTAAGGAAATAACCTTATACACGACTTACGCTAAACTTCGCTACTATTTTTGTACTAATGATACTTAAACGTTATTCATACACCAATTACGTTTTGTGTCACGTAGCAATGCAGTGAGGTGTGAGCTCTGATAGCGCTATTCAAGACTGCTCAAGGATGAACGATCAGCCCAATAGATTGATAGTTACTAAAATAGCTGACGTTTACAGTAAGTCGCTACACTAATAAGTCGCTGACACTATAGTAAGTCGGTGACACGAATATAAACCGCTGACACTTAATTAAGTAGCGGATAATTTAATTGATTACTTTTTATTCTTTGCAATTATTTTAAACTACTTTTTCTCAGTGTTTTTTTTTTATTATTTAATGAACACTGGTGAACTTAAGTATTACAAAATTACTTTAAGACTAATCATAAGATAAGTAAGCCGCGGTAAATGTATATTAAGATCATCACGATATATCGGTACATACATACTGGCAATACAGGTCTTCCAACTTAGTCCTATTAGTCTGCATTGAAACTATAAGACACATTCCCAAGGTCATTTCCAAGGTGGTAGAACCCTTTGTGTTTCTGTTTCTGTCCCACCTATTTCTGTCTCATAACATCAGTTAAGCCCTGCTGTGTTCTGGTGTGAATGGTGTGGTAAGGAAGACAATTTTTTTCCGAGGCGTTCCAGCTTAGTCCTCAGGGGTAGCGACGCATCTGTGGCCGACTTTAGGTAGGAATAACTAATCCTATCTGGGGTTCATTACAAATGTCCATGGGCAGCAGAAGCCACTTAAGCAATATTATAAAAAAGCATCTCACGTAGGTAGCCAGTATTTTTTAAAACTGGTTAGCGATATTCTACACATCGATAACTAACTTAACATCAGTCTCTCCACTTGCCTACAGTACAGACACTACAAATATGTAGATTTTATGTATATACAATAGTTAATGTCTAACTAAGTTAGACCAACTACGTGCTTCTTCAAACAGTATTAATCCAATTTACAAGTAAAATCACGCAGTCTCAACTCTGAGCATATACTTTGAAACAACCAAGTTGAACGCTTAGAAGTTGCAATGTACACTCGCTGAGCAATTTGTACCACTTCTAAGTTTACCTGTTTGCTTGGTGAGACAATTTGTTACTTGGGTTGATGTCTACGTAATACTGAATGTTATGTTTCGTATTTATTGACTTAGTTTTACTATCTTGAATAATCAATCAATCAATCAATAAGAAATCAATGTTAAACGCTTTAAAGTAAGATACGCACAAATATTTAGCCTGTATCACAGTAAAAACCTTACACCGTGCCTGTATTCAAAGAAGTCTGTTAATTACACGTAACAATGCAGTAGACTTACAATTAAAATAATTAATTTGTAATACAAACATAAATTTAAAAAATCAAAGGTCTGGTACGCAAGCCTTAATCCCCTCGATCGAGAGCCTGCGTTTTTACTTTCTCACTGTGTATATTAATTTGCTAATGTTAAAAATAACAATCGAACAATTACTAAGTACATAAAACAATGATAATCAAATTCACAAGAAATATCTTGCCATCTCTAGAACTCCGAACATGTACTTGGAAACAAGCAAGTTTGTTATGTTCTCTGTTCAATTTGTGCCTCCAAGTTGTTGTCTGCTTACCTTCTTGTTGAAGGCAAATTATTTATATTACAACTCTAATTTACAATAAACATATTGCAATTGAACATTTTGAAACAAGGAAGCGTAGCACTTAGAACTTCAATGTACATTTCAATATCTTTGCGGTTCAATTTATGTTTCTTATTAATTGCGATTCTCTCTTTAATCTTTAATAAAAGGTTTTTTAAATAATCTGTTCCTAACTTTAAGAAATATAATTTCTTCGTATGTATGTTGAACATTGGATGTTTAGTGGTCACTTCTATCCCTGAAAATCTATGGGTATCTATAAAATAAAAGGCGGTAAGAGGACATCAAAGTGTTGTATCAGCTTTTTCTTGTTCTTAAAGCGATTCAATTAAGTTAATCATATGGTTAATAATTATTTTTTAAATTTAATATTAAAATTATCAACAATCCATTCCATCTAATATTTAAATCCAATAAGCTCCTATGTAAATAACTTGTACCTAAGCATGGAGGATTAAATTCTGGACTTATAAATGTTATAAGCAACGAACATGAAACATAAATGTGTGAATCTGTACTTATAGAAAACTCTGCGGCTTATATAAAGCATAAGCAAATACATATAAAATCCGTGTACCGCATCTCACAACACCTTCCACCGCGGATTTCCTGCCGATGCGGAAATATGTACGAAATGCAAGCAGCCGGTCTCAAAATGGATGTGCATTTTTAACGGGCCACCGAGTGGATTCATGCTTCGTTTTTGAAATACTACGAAACAATTTTATCTTGTCCATGTTATTGTCAATTTATCATTATATCGTTGTAGGTAAGTAATTGTATCAAAGGGGTATGCGATCGATCATATTATCGAGTGTCAAAAATAAATGTAGCAGCTATACCACGACAGGGGAACGTCGGTGTTCTATCATATTTTTCTTAAGACTATCCAACCGATTAGGATACAAAAATGGTGTACTAAATAAAATATCAAATCATATACTAATATTTCCCTGAATAAATACAACTAAGTACGTCAGCTTAAATATAATGTTCTACACTTATGAGTGTTATAAGCAACGAACATGAAATATAAATATTGAAAGCATTGTCATCGGTCCTTGATACGTGTGAAAAGTTTCAAATTAATCAGAGTTGTGGAAGTTGGTGAAAATTATGCTCAAAGATTCCGTTACATACATACATACATAGATACAACCCAAGCTAATAAAAACGTGATAAAAAGGCGTTGCTAGCGTAGTTGTACTGGTACAATACCAGTATAAAGTACAACAAAGTAGTACAAATATTAGGTACAATACCGTGGTACCCATGTTTACATACTGAATAATTTTAGGTACAATACGCTTTCTCAAAAGACGTTGGCCCCTTTGACCTCTGAAATTGCATGTACATTTTTCATCAGCTACCACTATTTTCATTTCAGCTCCTTTGTGGGGCGGTTCAAAGAATGTTCATTTTGGAGCGATTTGCTTTAACCAAGCAAAGAATTTGATCTACTTTAACAAAGATTTTAGTGATAGACTAGTGGTATGAATTGTGACGCGTTGGCGGTCCAAGGTTCAAAGACCATATTAAACCAATTTTAGATCAATGTTCATATTTCGCCAACTCCACTTTTTGTCATAATGATTTTTTTTAATTATTTTGATTTCGTTCAACGCCATTTATTATCAAAATAAATAAAAAAAACATTTTGACAAAAAGTGGAGTTGGCTGATTTGTGAATTAAGGTATCGATTTGTAACTTGAAAAAAATAGACTTATAATATTTTTACCCCATTCCATAATTCTATTTTGAAAAAAGAGCATATATTATGTTCTTATTCAGAGTATTAATTATCTTTATGTCAAACATTTTGAAAATCTTTTGCGCTGGTTATTAATATATTCAATCTATCCTATAGTGACTACCAAAGATCGATTTGAGAATTTATAACATGTAGTAGTTATCAAATGTCGATCGTTGGTAGGCAAAGCTTGGATAGATTTTTTTTTATAATATAGGAGTAGCAGACGAGCATGCAGTCCACCTGATGGTAAGTGGCTACTGCCGCCCATGGACATCTGTAATCAATCCCAGACAGGATTAGATATTCCTGTCTGAGGTCGGCCACAGATTCGCCGCTACCCCTGAGGACTAAGCTGGAACGCCTCGGAAAAGTCTGTCTCCCTTGCCACACCCTTCAAACCGGAACACAGCAGCGCCTAACACTGCTGTTATTAGGTAGAAATAGGTGTGGCGGTGGTGCCGCCGGAGTCGAACCACAATGGGTTCTACCACCTTCAAAAATCAATCAATCATTGCTTATTAATTACAAATTAGTGGTTTAACCCCCCCCCCCCCCCACACACACACACAGTTATTGTCCCTTTTATTATGAGTACGGATAACTTGAAAATAGAGCGTCACCTGGCACAGAGTATTGGCGTAGCGGTATCGTTCTGTTTGCCAAAATATTTCACAAATACCACAAACACGCCATCCAGATACTACTCGCATACTATTTTATACGGTTTCGACTATATTACAAACTATTTGCTTTCCTTGTTATATAACTCAAAACTGATAGACACCCACATGCCTACACTTGTTTTATTTTTGGGTATTTTGCACTATTTATGATGTACATAACCTAACTACTAGATTCCACGTTTGGCTTAAATTTGTTAGACATATTGTAGAGTACTCTACCACTAGTGTTTGTAAATGGATTCTCGCTGCCACCACAGTTTCGCCGTGACCACTATCCATGCTGCGTCGAAATATCGGGTGAGTGTAAGTCAACCCATAACTGTCCCACTGCTGGGCACGGATCGCCTCTCACAATGAGAAGGATTAGGCCATGGTCTATCGAGCTGGCAAGTGCGAATTGGTAGAGTTCACAAACTTTTGAAAACTTATTTCTACGGTATGCAGGTTTCCTCACCATGTTTTCGTTCAACATTTAAGCAAGTAATAATTAATTTTTAATAGGCACATAACTTTGAAAAATCAGAGACGCGTGCCTGGGATTTGAACCTTGGACCCCAAGATCAAGAGGCCGAGTTTCTTAACCACTAGGCTACCACTAGGTATCGTGAGTACCCGTTACATAATAAAAAGAAAGATAACAAATACAAAGAAGGATTACTCTTATTTGAAAATTACATAAAAATACTTCCTTTGAAAGTAAATCCAACAGGTAAAACTAACCTTTGAACGTTACAGGAATTCTTAGCTAATTCCGAAGCAAGTACACTTGAGTTATAAATACTACCTTTGAGATACCAATTAATTCTACCCTCCACCCTTAAAGTGTAAATTACTTATTACGCGGTTATTCTGTTCCAGTATGTAAAGTATTCTAATTAAATTGTTTACTAATTGTTTTAGCTAACTATCTAATATAAACTGCCTGACAACAGTTCGTTGTTTATAATATTAATTTAGGAAATAAAAAGCAGATGTCCTAGTTTTTTTTTTATAATATAGGTAGAAGTAGCAGACGAGCATGCAGTCCTTATGGTGAGTGGCTACTTCTGCCCATGGAAATTTGTAATGAACCCCAGATAGGATTAGATATTCCTACCTGAGGTCGGCCACAGATGCGCCGCTAACCCTGAGGACTAAGCTGGAACGTCTCGGAAAAGTCTGTCTCCCTTACCACACCCTTCAAAACGTAACACAGCAGCGCTAACACTGCTATTATTAAATAGAAATAGGCGTGGCGGCGGTGCCGCCAGAGTCGAACCACAAAGGGTTCTACCACCTTCAAATTATTCTGCATACCTGAGAGATTAAAAAAAAGTTCTCAAAGGTATGTGAAATCAAGACGCACTTGGCCAGCGCGGTGAACTATGGCCTAATCCTTCAGTTTCCGGGGACCCGTGCCCAGCAGTGGAACAGCAATGGGTTGCCTCAGAACCGGCAACACATCTGTAATCGGCTTCAGGTAGAATCCTTATTCTGTCTGGAGTTGGTTAAAATGTACGTGAGTGAAGTAGCTTACCATCAAGTGGACTGCATGATCGTCTGCTACTCCTATATTATCTTTTATACATAATTCTCATGTCACCCTAACCATGTTAGTTACCGTACTCCTCCGAAACGGCTTTACCGATTTTCACCAAATTTTATATGCAAATTCAGTAGGTCTGAGAATCGGCTATTATCTATTTTACATACCCCTAAATGAAAAGGGTTGTCCACCCTTAACATTGTTTTATTTATATGGCAACACAACGTTTGCCGGGTCAGCTAGTAAAAATATAAATCAGGCCGAAACAAAAATACAGATTTCTTCAAGTCTGCTTCCGTCTTTATATTGTGAAGATATTTATAAATCCGTCGTCGAGTATTACGTCATTTCCTTTAACCCATTTCTTCCCACTTTCCTTGCAACTTCCGTTTCTATTTTCTTGTCCGCGTTTTAGTCACTTCAGTCTTATACTGGAGAATTATTATAAAAACAAAAAAGTGCTTCGAAAATACCCATATTCAATACAAATTAGACGAATCTATCGACACCTCGTAATTATGTTATGTTACATAAAGTCCGTCAAGCCGTTTGGTCTGTAGGGCTAGTCAAAGAATTAGACATACATACATTTGCATAAGAAAATTACCCTCCACAATCGGTTAAAAAGATCACATAAAAATATTACTTACTAGTTTTTGCCCGCGGCTTCGCCCGCGTTTATAAGAAAATAATATAACATACTAACATACATAGAACTGAAAATTCGTACCTTCAACTTTGCTAAAGATCATCACTTGATCAAATGCATAGTTTACGATTCAATCCTTACTAATGTCGATTAAAATAATCGATTTTTCGGGTCCAAAAGATCGATTCTCCGCGTAATCGTTCTTAGATCGCCATCCCTAGTTCCCGTGGGATTTCCTGGGTAAAAACTATCCTATGTCCTTTCTCGGGTCTTAGACTATCTTTGTACAAAATTTAATTAAAATCGGTTCAGTGGTTTAGGCGTGAAGAAGAGACAACCAGACAGACAACCAGACAGACAGACAGACAGAGTTACTTTCGGATTTATAATATTAGTAAGGATGTATGCTTCATTACAAAAATAAAACTTACTATTACTCTTAATTTTTCCTCATTTTAAGAAGATTAGTAGAAATACCTCTTTAGACCTTGTAAAATAAACACAATTAACTGAAAACTGTAATAATCCACTTTCTTTTATAATATAGGAGTAGCAGATGAGCATGCAGTCCACCTTATGGTAAATACTACTGCCGCCCATGGTCATCTGTAATCAACCCCTGATACGATTAGATTCCCACCTGAGGTCGGCCACAGATGCGCTACCTTTGAGGACCTGAAACGCCTCAGAAAAGTATGTCTCCCTTACTACACCCTTCAAACCAGAACACAGCAGCATTTAACACTGCTGTTATGATGCAGATATAGGTGTGGCGGTGGTGCCGCCGGAGTCGAACCACGAGGGGTTCTACCTTCAAACTTCCACTTTAGATGAATCCAATAACACCTTACACGTTAAAATCCGTTATGTTATAAATTACCAGCTGACTCGGCAAACGTTGTGTTGCCATATAAATAAAAAAATGTTAAGGGTGAACAACCCTTATCACTTAGGGGTATGAAAAATAGATAGTAGCCGATTCTCAGACCTATTGAATATGCATATAAAATTTAGTGAAATACGGTAAATTCGTTTCGGAGGAGTACGGTAACTGACATTGTGACACGAGAATTTTATATATAAGATAATACTTAAACCGAAATTATATCGTTAAATTGTCCTACATGAGCCCTTATACCCATCGATAGGGTTCAGTAGTTTTAGTCCTTAAACCCTTTTAATACATAGAATCAGTGAATGAATAAGTAACTTTTGTATGGGGTGTACGCAGCCCTATTTCACGCTTGGCTGCTTTTTATAACGTCTGATAGATAAATCTCTTACTACATGATTTAAGGCATGAGTTGTTGGCGGGATTAGTTAAAGTATGTCCGCGTCAAACTGCTAGTCCGCACTGAATATAGTAATGAATTGCGGCGCCATAGCAAATTGTATGACTACACCTGCTCGCAACAACTTCAGAGCGGACTAGCTGTTTGGCGGTGACTACCAATAAACGTAATGGTGGTAAAATGAGTGTTAGTTTTATTTACCTACCAATTAGTTTACAGCCAAATGGTTGTAACTCCGTCTCTCAATGCGGTTCGAAGTTGGAATCCCGAGCATACGTCACTAATTTTTCGAAGGTTTGTGCGTATTGAAAATTAATAATTGATTGCCATAACTTGACCTTCTTGGTAGACTATTGCTTAAACCTTGACTATTGCTTCTCACTCTGAGCGGAAATCAGTCCCGGTGGGTCAGTAATAGATTTACAACATTCTACATAGCGAACATTCCGAAGCGGTTATAACTAGATTCACAAAAAGTTACATGAATAAATTTTGAATAAATTGCATTTAAATTTGAATTACACATTCTCATCACTTGTGCCAATCACATCAGAACTTCGATGTTAATTTTCTCGCAATGTCACAAAGGTCGCGTCACAAGATTGAAGTCAAACTATTTGCACGTCAAATTCGTACCCTATTATAACCGTAAGGCGTCGGCCGCACCTTTCTGATTTAGATCATGATCATGCCAGCGACTTTTGAAAGGTAGATAAAATTATTCCTAAACACAGATTATGTAAGGTGGTTAGATCTTTCCTGGGTAACTGTATTCGCTACTACAATAAAATACCCGACCACATTTTGAATCCCGCAGAAAAAAAGTTTAAACATGTCGTTAAACAATGAATAAAAAAAATTGAATAAAAATAAATTTTGAATAAAAAAATTGATTTGATTTGATTTCATTAGTAGCAGTTTGATTTCACCGGGGAGGTGCCACCGTTACCTATTTCAAATGAAAAAGTTCTTGTGTTTTGCTAGAAGAGGGTGAAAGCCGACGAACTCATATGAGGCTCCCGTCTCTGTCACTGGTCTTAGTTGTAAGCAATAGAGATCAAAAAACATCCTAGGACCTTCAACAGTGAAGGTGGTTTTAAGTTAGCTCAAACGTGGAATCCAGTGGTTAGTTTATGCAAGTCACAAATAGTGCAAAGTACGGTGCGTAAGGATATTGTTAGTGTTGTGTGTCGTGATATGAAACCTAGAAAAGAAAAAGATGTAGGGTAGACAGATTAATCTAGTACTTGTCAACGGTTTCTCCCCTCCACCTCAGTTTCGTCGTGATCACGATCCATGCAACTGGTTCGAATATCGGCAATAAAAAACACATATCGTGAGTACCCGTTACATAATAAAACGTCTCAATTCCGCGATAATTTCAGTCTAAAATCATATATTAGTTGTAATCTTTAATCAATGCTACATAAGATTAGAGACCTATCTGAGGTTTGACAAAGATATGTTGCTACCCATGAGGACTAAACTGGAACGCCTCGGGTAAATATTAGAGATGTACCGAGTCAGGTCGACTCGCATACTCGAGTACTAATAAGTGATACTCGAGTACCAGTGATACCTACTCGAATACTGACGCTACTCGTACACTCGGACTCCAGTCGGATGTACCTTATATAGGCAAACGAGTGAATGCAGCAGGAATTGTTCAAGTAAGAACTTATTTAATTTTGTTTAGTGAGTGCCTTTTTTTTGCTCTTCCGAGCTATTGGACTGTGTGGTACAAAGTACTCGAGTACTGACTCGATTCTTTTTTATATGAGTACTAAAATACTCGAATACTAAAAATGGCCGACTCATAATTAGTAAATATGTCTACCTTACTTCACAATGAAAGATGGTAAAGGTGAATAGCAAACTCCTGTCGGATATTTTTAAATCGTTAATGTCGATGCATGCTTAAAACTGTTTGAGTCATACGATCGCATAGTCGCTTAATCGCATTTTATTATAACGACGCCTTACTCACACGTGAGATTCGTAACATGATATTGTTATTCATAATAGATGCGTAGGTCGTGTTCAACATAAGTTGTAATATCTGCTTCAAAACTTCTAACTATTTTGTATTAATGTTTTGATCTTTCACGCGTCACATTTGTCCCATTGCTGGGCACTGATCTCTCTGAATTAAACTACTGAATAAATTATTTCATGAACCCCTTTTTACCCAATTTCGAAGGGCATTTTCGAACGTATGACATATGAAGGTATGTTTTTGTTATGCCCTACAGCTCAAAGGGCTTGACGGATATTAACATACTCGTATGAGGTGTCGTTGGATTCGTCTAAATCGTAAGAGTAACAAGGGAGTCGTAGCTTCCCTTTCAGTTTTGTTTTTATAATAATAACTAGTTACTATACCACTACTGGGCACGGATCTTCTGTCAGAATGTGTTTTATATCTACCCATCTCTGTATATTGGAAGTTTAAAATATATGTCATGTGGGTATACTTACGATTTTTAGGTTAAAGTGATCATCCAATTTAAAACCAAAGCTACCTGGTATTCGAATCTATGACCACCGGTATCAAAGTTACTTCCACTACGCTACTACGCATTCGATTCGATATCAAGTATATAAATTACTATCTATTCGTTCGAAAATTCCAAACTATTTGCAACTAATATTTATGTGAAGTAAATTACAAACTGGTTACCAAAAGTTATTTATTGTTATAGTAATTTTATAATAATAACAGCGTCGGTGGATTTCAATTTGTGTACATTATTTACTGTTTATTTAAAGTTATGTGCATATTACAAATGAATTATCACGTGCTTTAATAGCGAAGGAAAACTCCGTAAAAAAGCAACAAGCCTGAAATAAAAAATTCTCAAATATTTGTGAAATCTATTAATCCGTACTTGGCCGACGTCGTTTTCGGCTTCCATCCTTCTCCCTCTGAGAAGAAACCTGCCCAGCAGTGGGACAGTAATTGGACCATGTGATAACTTGCTTTAAGATTGCATAAACACCGGCATTTATATTAACCTTCGATAAATAAATTTACTTTTGAAACTATAACATGTGGCTATTATCAATATTAAGAAGAATATGACAGAGCAACATATGCAACATACTTTGCAAAAAAAATATGCGTTTTGTTACCAAAAACTAACGTGACAAATTGAAAACCTTTTGAGGTCATTAAATACAAAAATGATGTAATAATAAAAGGACATTGCATAAAAGGCGATGTAATTTAATTATGGTGTGCCTTAATTAACTTTTTGCCATTTTCGACGCTTCCTTATATTGTCCTGTCAACCATTGTTATCCAGAAACAGACTAAACGAATATTAAAGATTTGTACTGTAATGTATGTCTTGTAGATATCACATCTAAAAAAAGAGTTAACTGTGTAATACATTTTGTGTTTGTAATCATGGTGTCATTGAACGTTAAAGCATGAAAAATAATTTCTTATATATGCACATAATACCAATATGCAATAATGCCATGTCCGGCGCTGTTGTGTTTCGGTCTGAAAGAAATGGAAAGGGAGACATTCTTATCCGAGGATTCCATACTCCTCAAGGGTAGCAACTCATCTGTAACAGAACTCAGGTGTCATGAGAGACCAAATTTTATATTAATAAGCTGTTACAGCTTAAAAATCTAGGACTCAATTTTATTACATCGGTATTAAAAATAACCATTCATTCTTCTTACACACGAAAACATGAAAATAACGAAAAAAACATCGCATCGAAATTGTTGAATCATCTGATCGTTTCTGTATATTTATGAACCATTGTTCCAAATTTACCATCAATAAAACCTTATAAATGGGTCCAGAGCCAGTGGTTCCCACAAATAAAAAACAGATTGTTATAGCCCTTTTAACATGATCAAGTTTGCGGTAAACATATAATCGTATCAGACTATTTGTCCTTATGTATTTTACATACATATAATTATGTTACTATTGTAACTTTGTTCCAAGGCAAGGCTTAGTCCTCAGGGGTAGTGGTGATCGACTCCACATAGGAATCTTATCTGGAGTTGATTCCAGGTGTCCATGGACGACGGTAGCCATTTACAATTATAGTCTGATTCATAATTAGGTGTCCAAAATGTAAACAAAGAAATGTCACTGTCAAAATTAACAAGAAACAATAACTTTAACAAACTCAACAAAAAACGAAAACTTTATAATTATTCACAATTTAACAAACGCGCTATGAAAACGATAATACATTCGAGTTAGATTACAATCACGAAAATGAATAAAATCAGCTACGGAACTTAAAAATGACGGCACAAGAAATGATGGGTTACGATTGTGTTACCATTATCACATTTTAATTTTCTACCATAAACCTTGTTTTTTATTAATATTACTGTATGGAACGATATTGAGGTAATATAAATATTAGAAAATGTGAATTGATCTTAAATTATTTAGATTATTATTGTTGTATTAATTTAATATTGTCAAAAATAATAAACTACCATTTGAAACGTATTTTCTTGATAGGTCAACACCTTTGTTTACATTTTGGACACCTAATTATGAATCAGACTATAGATGGACTGCATACTCATTTGCTACTACATGTTATCATTGGAAATTTGAAAATATTTTTAACAAAAACATAAAACCGACTTCTATGTCACTACAAAGTAAAAAATAATTCAAGTAAATGTTGATTTAGTATATATTTCTGAAGTCGTCGCTCAATATATTTCGTTGGATAATGGCGTAAACAGCGTGTCCAATATGAGCGCCGATACTAATATGTACTAACTAAATATGTACTAACCAACATTTATTTGAATTATTTTTTACTTTGTAGTAATATAGAAGTCGGTTTTATTTTTTTTTTATTTTTTTTTTCAAGTTGTTATAGCGGCCATAAAAATGTAATTTTCTATCTCAAACCGTACGAAAGGTAAGCCCTGTGACAGACTGAGAGACACCGAAGGTTTAGTAATAGAGCTCTGTTTTTGCCCTTTAGTTACGAAACCCTTATTTTAATTCCAATGAAAAAATTATTTTTACCCCTGTATCTATAAGAAGAAATATTTTAATTACGCAATGCTATTGTTTTCTTTCATTTCGTAACAAGAGCATGTTGGGTTCAGCTGAGTTATGAGATACGTGGTATTTTTAAAATAGCTTGTAGTTCAAACTAAGTACTAATACTGGGACATATGTAACCATACTGTTCTGCCTGCTGATTGTGGGTTTGATCCCAGTCTACCTAGGGCCCTATCAGACTAACTAGATTTAGTATTGGTTATTTGCGTTTTGGCGATCGCATCGATATAGTATCGATGACGTTTTGACGATTAGCTGTATTCCGTCGCGCTATCAAATATATTTTGATCAAACTGCGTCTGATCTCTTTCGAGGAAATAGTAGTCTAAGGCCCGCTATTAATAATCAATCTATCCAAAGTTTTACAACCAGAAATCTACAGTTAATAATTTCGACATTGTCAAAATTCGACCTTTGGTAGGAATAATTTAAACAGATTGAGTATTAATGGTTCCTACCAAATATTCCAAAAATTTAGATATATTGAGTATTAATAATGGCCGAAAGATCGTCGCTGTGACTGGCGTTTTTACATCAACTATGTAGAGTTTAATCACTGCATCTAGTTTTTCAAGAGTAGCTAAAGTGTCTATCGCTACTGCTCAAAGTAGATAGTCTGTGAGTATTAGGCGGTTTTTACAGTCGCGTGTTTTTACACGCACAAGCGCGTCCTACCCACACGCGCGGCACTTCCATCCAATCGTATCGTAAGTACACACTCATCATCATCTGGTACACCTCACTGGTCGCGACTGCATCGAGTTAATCCATGTGTTAATACATGTTGAAGGTGGTAGAACCCTTTGTGCTTCGACTCCGGCGGCACCACCGCTACACCTATTTCTACCTAATAACAGCAGTGCTAGGCGCTGGTGTGTTCCGGTTTGAAGGGTGTGGTAAGGGAGACAGACTTTTCCGAGGCATTCCAGCTTAGTCCTCAGGGGTAGCAGCACATCTGTGGCCGACCTCAGGTAGGAATATGTAATCCTATCTGGGGTTGATTACAGATGTCCATGGGCGGCAGTAGCAACTTACCATCAGGTAGACTGCATGCTCGTCTGCTACTCCTATATTATAAAAAAAAAAGTTACGGATTTGGCCCTGAAGGCCTATTTGAAAAATTTACCCGGTCAAATTCACAACTACATAGCTATAACTGAATTTATTCAGATAATTTTTTTACGTAAAAAGACTTCTTTATACGGAATAAGGCTACATACTCCTAAAATACTGTGAAAAAGTATCTCATTGTCCAAATACAACACAAAAAAATTGTCACAACATTTCTTTTGACATAAAATATCACTTACGACAAAGCACTATCAAGTTACTTAAGTCTCTGGTAAGGTAGCGAATGAACCCTCGTATCGATTTACACCCCGTAATTGTTAGGTAGGACCCTTTCGTGCACAGGATGTTGACTGGAAGTGATCTAACTTCTGACGTTTAAGTTAAGTGATCAAAGGTATTAGGTCTTTTAAGAACCTATTAGTTTCAAGTTGGGTAAAATTCAACACGTACCATCGTAATATTTTTTATAAACATACCTAACGATAAGGCAGACGACTAACTGGTGGAATGTATTTTTTTTATATAATATAGGAGTAGCAGACGAACATGCAGTCCACCTGATGGTAAGTAGCTACTGCAGCCCAT